>NC_142443.1:117440192-117755000 GCF_059453495.1 Arachis ipaensis | reverse complement strand
CCAGATGAGGGTGATCATAGTGGCAGGCAGCTCTGTCTCATGAGTACTCGGCATAACAAAGTTGCTCAGGATCTGGTGCCAGAGCCGAGCCTCATCATTCAGATACATAAGCTTGATTCCCTTAGGCATTGTTGTGTTCTTTCCCATGACCCATGGGACAATAGGGTCAAGGGCTATTCTCCGCTTGACAGCATCCCAGTCAAATCGCATAAGGCTATCCTCCTCAGCCTTTTGGTAACCATCAAGCTGATCTGATTTAGGCTGAAGGCGGAGGATGTCCTCAATAGCTTCTTCAGTGACCAATATCTGTTTCCATCTGAGGTGCACTGCATCCAGGGTAGTCTTTAAATAGTTGCAGTAAAACTCTCTGACCCAGGAAGCATTAACCTCTGTCAGGTTTCTCTCCAAGAAGAACCAGTCTCTCTGTTTTATCTGCTCGGAGGTGTACTACTGTAGTTCTTCTGGAATTTTCAGAGTTCTCTCCAGGTACAGGTTCCTGGAGGTGGCAAACACCGGATACTTCAGCTCACAGTATCTGTTTGCAAATTTAATCGGATCTATGGCAGTGAGGAGCTGGTCAGCCTTCTCCTGCAGGGTAAGTTGTTTCTCCCGCCAGGAGTCATCATGCATTATTTCCAAGATAGACAGAGAGGATTCGCCTCTTTTTCTTTTGCCAGTGGTGGCTTTGCCTTTTCCTTTTCTTTGAGGGTCAGACATCCTGAAAAGCAGAAATTGCAGGATATAATTGAAGGAACAAAAACAGGAAAACAAGTAGGCAAATAAAATAATAGCAATAGTGGAAAAAGAGCAGTAGAATAATGAGTTAAAAAAATGTACATTTTGGATTGTTTCGGAGTTAAAAATCTGAGATGAGAAATCACAATCCAAAATGTAATATAAGTAGAATTCATGTTAATTAGAAAAAACAATAATCATGCCTTGAGTTAGAAAGTTAAAGTAAATAGTTAAAAACCAAAAAGAGAAGTGTGAAAGTGAGATCGGTTAGGATTGAGAAAGAGGTTAGAAAGTGAAAATCAGTGAGTGAGTAAAAAGAAAGTCAGAGTAAGTGGCATGATGATCGGTTTCTAAGGAACAAGAATTTCACAATTATAAGCAACAGTCAACTCATATTCAAGCGAGGAAATCAGGTTGATGATGATTCATATAGATATGGAAATAGCAAAAAGTAAAATTGAATCATCAAAAGTGCAATTTATTAACCAGGAAATCAAAAAGAATAAGAATGTTGGCCTGTGCATTCAAGAGTTGGTTTGGGAAAAGCTAAGTAATGAAAAATTCAAAATTGCCAAAACCAATGCATGAATGAAGAAGGAAACAATTTGCAGAAAATTGGGCAGCATTCTGGCTAAAATTGGATGTTCCCGGGTAATAAACAGTAAATAAAACAGTTCATATACATTAAAATAAAGCTGCAAATACACATAAGTAATATGAACATGAAATAGCAGTGTAACAGCAGCATGAAACAGTAAAGAACAGCATATGAACAGTATTAACATCACAGCAACATCAGAATTGCGAAAATTATAAAACAAGTAGCAAGAACAGCGCAATTAACAGGCCTAGATACACTAACCACATCCTAGCTACCTAACCACTACAAACATGCATCTCTAACTAGCCTAATTTGAACATAATTGGAAAAATATGCAACTAACTACGAATGAAAGAAAAATAGCGTTCGGCGGAACCTGGTAGGTGTATGAACTACGGTAAGGATCAGAGAGATAGCGAGGGTGTGGTGGTGGTGGTGCTGACGCGGCGGTGAAGGGCGGTTGGTGCGGCGGTGGGTGGCTGTTCGGTGGCAGGGGGTTCAGGTGGGGTTTAATGGTGGTGGGTAAGAAGAAAGGGGTTGAGGGTGGTGGTGGTGGGAGGCGCGGCGGTGATGGCGTGGTGGTGGTGGCTGGCCGCGGTGGTGGAGGGAAGAAGAGAAGAGAGGGGAGAAGGAAGAAGGAGGGGGAGTGTGGGTGGCGTCGCGGTCGTGGCTGGGTGGTAGTGGGTGGTGCGGCGGTCGAAGGTGGTTGGGGTGGTGGTGTTGGAGTGGGGAGCAGAGAGCAGAGGGGGGTTGGAGGGGAAGAGAATGGGGGCGCGATGGAGGTAGGGTTTCGCGTCACTGGGGCTAATGAAATTGAATCCACGCGAATGCGTGGGGAACGCGATCGCGTGATTGGGGTGAAATGGGGTTGACGCGGTCGCATGGAATGGGTAAAAGATGAATGACGCGGTCGCATGAGGCATGCGGCCGCGTCACTGGAATTTGTGCTAAACGCACAGTTCCAGCGTCGTTTCAGCGCAACTCTCTGTCTCCATTAGGGTGTCATGCTATCCACGCGACGCGAACGCGTCGCTCACGCTTTCGCGTGGGATGGATGTTTTGCAGGTGACGCGTTCGCGTCAGGGACGCGGACGCGTGGGTCGTTTTGTGCGAAACGCATAACAGCCGCACGATTCTAGCCCAGATTTCTGGGCGTTGGATTTTTACGCCGATTTCCAGATCACGCGTTCGCGTGATTGACGTAGACGCGTGGGAGGTAGATTTCGCAACTGATGCGAACGCGTTAGCGACGCGGTCGCGTCGCGCGCTTCTTCTCTCTTTTTTTTATGCAATTATGCAATTATGCAGTATGCAATGCTAATGCAGATGCTACAAAAATATCCAGGTTCAATAGAAATAAAAATAATATAACATAAAAACAAACAATAAGAAATAAAAATTGAAAAAGAAACGACCATACCATGGTGGGTTGTCTCCCACCTAGCACTTTTAGTTAAAGTCCTTAAGTTGGACATTGGATGAGCTTCCTGTTATGGTGGCTTATGCTTAAATTCATGCAAAAATCTCTACCAATATTTGGAATGCCAACAGCTTCCAGGGTCACAAACTAGGCATGTAAAGCTTCTGAGCAGCTTCAAACAGATTCTCAGGCTCCCGGGGTGACGAATATCAGAATATTTTCCAGGATCCCAAACTTTGCTTTTAAATCCGCCTTTGTCTTGATATATATTTTTCCATCTGGGCGGTTTAGGAATTAGATTCTCACCAAGATGACCAAACGTTTTCCAAGATCCATTCAATTGAACATGATACCAATCCGTGCACTTCGAATTGAAGCGTGGAACCTTATTGAATCTTGCGCACTAGCTCTTAGTACGAGCCATTTTCCTCTTACTCTTAAAGCCGCAGAGAGCTCTAAGCTGGCCATCTATTTCAAGCAAACCATATTCAAGTGGAAAAGTAAAGATAAAGGTTAAGGATTGTACCCACTTGAAGCTTGTATTAGGTGGTAATGACCTTGGGATAGGTGTTTCTAGTGGTTCTGTAAGTTCTAATCCCTTGTATTCTTCTGTGAATTCCTCCACTTTGTTGCAAGAGTCTTCAACTGCAACTGCGTCCTAATCAAAGTCTTCTATGTCTTCCTCGTCACTCAAGTCGTAAGCTGGAGGTTGAGAGAAATCTACCTCCGCATCATCTTCGTATTCACTTGGGGAAGATTCTTCAATCTCGGAGAATTCACTTGCGGATGCAAGTTCATTACTAGGAGAACTTGACTTGTGACTATCATCATTAAGGAAACTTGCGTCTTGGGTTATTCCGTCTAGTTCTTCATAAAATACCTGCTTTGGAGGTTGTGCACTATCCTCCTTAGCATCAATTGTAACGTCCTTGACGAAATTTTTCACAACTCTGGATTCCTATGGAGGTTCAGCATCTCCTAAATCTTCAATCAGTACTTCTTCTTCTTGGATAATTTGAGCTTCCTCCAATTGTTCCAGAACAAAGTTATGCTCATTACTGCCCACTGGGGTTTCTAGTTTCTCCTTCATGCTACATTTATCATTAGATTCTCCATATAAGGCTATTGGAGTTCCTTGAGTGTCTAAACGTCTGGAAGATAATTGTTTTATTGCTTGCTCCAGCTGATGAAGGGTTGTATGAAGTTGATCTACTGTTTCCTTGAGGCGAGCCTGTGATTCTCGAGGTGATGGATATGGACATGGTACATAGGGAAGTGGTGGTGTTTGGGAGTAATTGGATTGGAATTGGGGTAAATAAGGATCATACGGTGGTGAATGGTGAAAAGGAGCTTGTGAGTGTGGTGGTTCGAAGTTATGTTGAGAGGATGGTCTATAAGCACAGGGTGGGGCTTGTTGGTAACTACCGGGAGGTCCACCATATCTATCACCTTGGTATGCATTGTAGAATGGTCTTTGTCCATGATATCTTGGAAGGTGTTGTTGCTGAAAGGGTTGATCAGATCCTCTTGGCTCCATCCATCTTTGATTGCTTAGACCTTGATGCATATTCCTGTTATAGCTTCAACTCCTTTAACAGATTTAGAACCAAACTCAAAGTGAGAGGGGTGAGAGTTCATAGTAGCTAAATAGAAATAAAAGAGAAGGACAAAAACAAATAAACAAATAAAAGAAAAATATTTACAATAACCAATAATAACGCACATGTTTGCGAATTCCTGGCAACGGCGCCATTTTGACGATCGGATTTCTATCAGTAAAGAATAAGAGTGATCGCGTTGTAAGTATAGATTCTAAACCAACAGAAAATCCTTTCGTACAAACGTTTTGGTTGTCACAAGTAACAAACCCCTTTGAAATTGATAACCAAAGTATTTAACCTCGAGTCGTCTTCTCAAGGAATTGCAGGGAGGTGTTCTTATTATTGGTTATGGATCTTGTAAATTGGGGGTTTTGAAAGTGAGGAATAGGTAATTTAAATAACAAGGAAAATAAATTGCAGGAATTAATAAATTAATATCTAATAAAACTCTTGGCAAGGTATGAAAACTGGAATTCCTATCCTAGTTATCCTTATCAACGATGATGATAATTGGGTTTTAATCCCACTTAGTTAACCTTTACTAAGGCAAAGGAAGGTCAAGTGGACTAATTAGTTTGATCCTCAGGTCTTAGCCAATTCCTGAGAAAGGACTAGAGTTATTAGAATCCAATTCAATTAGCAAAAATAACAATTATCAATCACGATGAGTTTGATAACTCAAGAGTCTCCAATGGATCAATCAAAGCCAAAAGGGAAAAAAATCTAAATTGTTTATATAAATAAAGGAAAGCAATCATAATTCTGAAATACCTCAAGTTGCACTAACAAAGATATTAAATGTAACATGGAAAAGTTCATAAATTAAATTGGGAAGGTAAATAAAAAGAACATTGAACCTAGTGATTGAGCAGAAATTGTAAGTTGAAGTAATAAAAGTCCTAAATCCTTTAAGAGGAACCCTAATCCTAAATCCTAAGAGAGAAGAGAGAACCTCTCTCTCTAAAAACTACATCTAAATCATGAAAAGTGAATAATTCGAGAGCTCCCCCTTGAATGGATGCATTCCCCCACTTTATAACCTTTAATCTGTGTTTCTGGACTTGGATCTAGGCCAAAAAGGGTCTCAGAAATCGCTGAGAACATTTTCTGCAAATTCTGGTGCCTAACATCTGTCACGTGTCCGCGTGGGTCACGCGGTCGTGTCATCTGGGAGTTTTCCTTGTCACGCGTTCGCTTCGGTCACGCGTACGCGTCATCTGTGTTCTACTCAAGGCACGCGTCCGCATCAGTCACGCGTTCGCGTCGCTGCCTTTTCGCGCTGGGCATGCGGCTGCATCGTCCATGCGTTCGCGTCGCTACCAGTTTCTTCAAAAACTCCATTTTGTGCTTTCCTTCCATTTTTGTATGTTTCCTTTCCATCCTTTAAGTCATTCCTGCCTTAGGAGATCTGAAAATACTTAAAACACAAATCACGGTATCGAATGGTAATAAAAGGTAATTAAAATAATTATTTTTAAAGCATAGGAAACATGTTTTTCACATATATCACATAATAAGGAAGGAAAAGTAAAACCATGCAATTTACATGAATAAGTGAGTGAATGATTGAATAAATCACCTAAATTGAGTACAAAATATATCATAGAATATGAGTTTATCAGATACCAATTGGGCGATATGGAAGTTGTTGGTTTTGGGTTCGATGTCGCAATGGGCCTAGACTCTTGTCGAGAAAAAAAAAGAGCCAAGTACTATGCCGTTACCTTAATAATGCTACCCCAACTCCTCCTGCAGAATTGGTCAAGTAGTACTTCTACAAAGTACCCAAAAAAAATAAAGTAGCACCTCTACATGGACATGCACTAGTAAAACCTTGATGCAGATGCAAATGTCGTGCTAATCTATCGCAAGTGATTTCAAGATTTACCTTAACTTGGGAGTTGGTGTATGAGAAATATTTGTTTATCCTTATTAAGCCGTTTTAATTACAGCATAGCGAATGCAGAGAACTAATAATGGAGAAATCAACTGAAGTAAAGCAGTATTAGTCAATGTAATGTAAGAAGAAGGTTGTAGATGGATTTCAATTTGGTTAGCAAGCTGGGACACGATTTAGGTCGTGGCAGCAGCCGTAAACATTACACGAAGACAACACCCCTACTGTAGGTGGTTAATAGTAAGTGTGTGAAGAAACACAGTCTATTTTCAATGAGCGATACAACATTATCCCCAAAATACAAGAAACTTGGTCTATTTTTTTCGCAAGAATTAGCACATCAAGTAACGGAATTCGCAAAAAGTGATACACACAAAGTTCATCCACAAAATACAAGTTTGGTTAACAACATAAGGATAGCAGATTCAGGAGCTTACGGCGTCGTTGCTCCTTCGGACCTGCAGAACTGTGACTGGCTTAGTTGACATGACCTCGAAGATCCCCACACCTCCGGGCTCGAATTTGCACAGCCTGGCAAATTCTGCCCAGCCTCCGGAGATGACCCCAAAGCTACCGTCTCGCTTGCCACTAAATCTTGTGTAGGTGGCCTCGACCTCAATGTGTCTGTGTGATAGGAAGAGTGTGTGTCTCTGATCGGTGAAATGGCTCAGATGAGGGACATTTGGCTATTTGTAGTATAGCAGCAGATCATTAACAGAGAATAAACTTATTGATGAAGACACGTACAAGAAAACGAATTGGTGCCTTACCAACAGGTGGGATTGCAAGACGCGGTCAGTGAGGTCCATCACAAAGAATGGCTATTTGGTCTTGTGCGTTTGGGCTATCACTTTCGCCTTGTCTGAGGAAGGATTGTTGATACAGCGGGCACGCCAGTAAGTACCCTTCGCTTTGTACGGAGATTCCTTTGACGGTCAGGGGCGGTATGTGTTTTCGCGTCCACCGAAGTCAAAGATACGCACCTAGAATTCAGAGTTTCCCTTGTGCTTGAAAAGAAGCATGGAGTCTAAATTAATTTGGTACGTCCGATAGAACTCTGGCTAACCTCGGGTCAATGCGATGCTGCCATTTTGTTGTTGTTTCTAGAAGCACCGATGGCCAATACACCTGCCATCAGGGACCACCAGGGTTATGTATGGGGTCCCGCTCGGGAGTTTGTCTTGACCGATCGGGAGGGCCTGCGAAAGAACAGGAAAGTGTTGGCCAACACATTAATCATTCAGGAAGTAATAACATTGGGTGTCCTATGATGTACGTCTCGCGGGGGGGGGGTGGCTTACCAGTTTGAAGCTTGGGGGCCTTATTATTGGCTTCAGAAAACGCAGTGGGCGGTGTTGCTGGTTTCGTTGAAGGTCTGTTACAGGCCGCTTGCCCTTGTTCCTGGATGAAGACATGATCACCTGTTACATTACAAATAACAGCCCTGAGAGTTGTAATCTATAGGTGGTTAAATAGTATTTCAAACAACAGCACACAATATTGGAGAAATGTTATTGACTTTTCTAATAGTTAAACACTGTCAAAAATTGAAGGAACCAAAAATATCGTTAGGGTTTAGGGTTTTATCTGAGAAGGAGAAAAAATGGAAGCGAACAACAGAAACATGTGCAAAAGCTTTGAAACGTAAAACAAGGGGTTCCGGAGTGAGTCATTTTTCTGCTAGTCGAACTCAGTGGTTCTACACGAGAATTGCGAAGTAAAATAAACAGGCAGGCAGGCCATGGGACTAAGGAATGATAAAACCCGTCAAGATTGCATGTTAGATGAAACATGCAGAGAAGGTAGCCAGCGTAAGACAGTGGAACCAAGGCAAGGGTTCAGCAAATAGTGCACCCCCATGAAGGGATACCACCAACGAGATTAGATAATGGTTTTCCCCACCGTCAAATCAAAGGCCCCATATAACAAGAATGACGATGCAAGGAAACATAGTGAAAAATATTTTTTTGCAGGAAAAAACATGCAATATGTACAGACGGCCTCGGTTGTTGATGACATCGGTTTCACACAATCATATGGGTGGGATTCCGTGAAGCAACCAACAGACGGTCTAAATCGAATCACAGTAAGGGATTCGGGACGGCTTACCTGGATTGTGTAGGTTGCTGTCTGAGGACTGAGGAAACTTCGTGCGAGAGTCTCCCCGAAGAGGTGTTGGTGGTTGGATGTAAAACGACGAAGGGGTCAGGGTGTTATGGGGTTCGAATGAAAGGCGCAAGTATTTTTCAGCCGGTGTAGTAGTGGAAAACATCCAGCGTGTCTTTCATCTAATTTTTATTGGGTTATAGGCCAGGGAAAGTCCAAGAAGAGCAGAACCACAAGGATCGTTCCTGGTTTTTTATTTTTTTACTTTTTTTCCAATTGCCATGGCATGGAAGCCAGGCCCGGAAGCAAAGACACGGGTGTTATAATATTAAACTTAGTATAGCATAAATTATATTTATATGTACATGTTACGATATGTAATAGCCAGAGTGTAATTATTAACATTTTATCTAATACTGTAATATATAATGAAATGATATTTTTGTATATATGTGTAATATCCATACGTTTATATAAATATATACATAATGAAATATATTATACTACATTATCTAATACTTTCATATTTTATTTTATCTAGTGTGAGGTATAATGTTAATATGAATGGTGATATTCAGCGATATTTAAGAAAGATTTTTCTATCTAAAATTTAAAAAATAAAAGACAATTATTTCAGAAATAGGGTAATTTTCTAGATTGTTAATTAAAAATATCCGTGCTAAATATGGCTTATTCCGGTGCACCCGTGTATTTGTGAAGACGATGATAACGGTCGCCATTATTAAATATGGCTTGTTTTTCTTTCTTTCCAAGTTAGAAAAAGAAATCGTTGAAGAAGTCATGCTTGTTGTGTGTGTATTTCTGTGTACTGCCAGGGTCCGTTCGATTTAGGGTTACGATTAGACACAAATACTAAGAGACATGCATTAAAGACATGGGCATAATATATATTGTGTGTATGCATTTAGTTTGTAAAAAATAAGGAACAAGAAACACATGTTTAATTGAAGACTTAAATTATCATTTATATGTATAATTTTTAATTTTTTTTAGGAAAGAATCTAAGGATAAATTTGGTTGTAGGATCAAAAAAAGGAAGAGGAAAAAAAATAAAGGTTTGGATAGACAAGATGAGAAAGATTAAGAACTCAATGAGGGTAAAGCAGTAAAAAGTCAGCATCTGAAACGTTGTGTCTTAGTGCCTCAGCAAATTGCAGATACACAAATTTAGTGTCGCCGGGGTCACCCATCCGTGTCCTCCCACGTCCTTCGAAACTCTGTGTCTCACCAAGTCAAACAGCAGATATGTGTCACGTCTCTGCGACGGTGTGGTGGCTTGATACCCGTGTGGGACGTTGCGACTGTTTAGTGGTGGGTTACAGATCTAGAGGAGTGGCTAAGAATGGCGGCAGCAATGGACATCACCCATGCACAACCCTGTATAGTGTTTCTTGATATATATACTCTTTTAGAGACGAAGACGTGGATTAAAAAACATTCATTTTTAAACCCTAAACCCTAGACCGTAACCACTTGCATCTATCCCTTTTCATTGTGTGGACGTATTCACTGATGACCTTAGGAAAGCACTCGGCCAGGTTGACGAGTGCCTGAACAAGTACGTCAGGATGGGAGGTGAGCCTGGGACGAGGACTGTCGGTGCCGAGTCCCAGGTAACCGCAACCATGCCAGAAAGCAGCGCTCAAAGGAGGGGAGAACGGAGCCCAGCGGCGGATGTCGACATTGTCGACCTAACTGCGGGACCTCGCGAGGGACGCATGGCAATACCCGGAAGCGGGGGTGGATCTAACATCAGTCCTAGCATGACGGGACACTGGGCAGACAACACCATCATGTTCGGGTCAATGCTCCATAATGATCTTTGCATGGCGCCTGGAGTGTCGCGCCAAATGAACCTCGCATGGACCGCACATGCCCCGCAGTATAACACTCCCCATTCCACTACCAACACGCTCAGCAAAGTAGCGCTTGTAAGTAAAACTAGACAGCCCTATAGGCGGAGTGCCGTATACCCTGAACAACCTCCTGTGCTCTCGCGTAAATTATTTTTTTTCACCCATTTTCTGTGTGCTCCGACATAACAGGATACGATGGGCTCCAATGTTCGAAGCGGGGCAAACATCATAGGAAGCGGCTCGGCATTTCCGCCAAAGTTCATCAAAAGAGAGGAACTCCCCGACGACATGAGGACACCCCCAAGAATGCGGAGAAACCCAAGACAGCAGAACAGCTAACACACTCCATCATCTGTAGCAGTGACATTTTCGCCGGTAAGGCTTATATTGTCAGGATTAACGTATCGCACTCGAAGCACAATGGAATTCCGGACACGACTTAACTTTATTTATTCTTTCCGCAGTTCATACGTGCCGGCGTCAAGATAACCCGGCAGATGGATTTTTCGTTGGATGCGGCCCAGATGATAGCCTACATCTTCGGCGATTGCATGAACCCTGACGAGAAACTGTTTCGGGGCGGGGATCGCCAACTGGATCGAGAGTCATTTTCGTGGCTCCTGCCTGGGAATGAACCATCAGCCTACATCCTGGAGCTGCTTGCGCTCAGGACCACATGGCCACAGTCACAGCTGCAACGGTGTTCGGTCTGGTCCCTCCCACTGATATTTTTGGTAATCTCTCCAAACCATGTGTATCCCATTTCATATTATTTTTTGCGCAACAGTTACGGCCACTATATCACCGGACCCTCTCACACGTGATAGGAATTCGCTCTGACTGAGGACATCAACGACGCCACACTGATGGACTACTTTCGTGGGACTTGGCTACCACGGTCGAATGGCCTGAGATATGTAAGCATTGTCGCGGCGCATACCGCACGGAAAACTAAAAATACCACGGATACGGATTGACACTGCGTTGGCTATTGTAAACGAGCATTTCAATGAGCTCCTTGATGACATAAGACAGCGGGCAGATGTAGACTGGAATGGCCGAAAGGCAATGGCCACCGTGCTACCATGACCTTTTTGATGCCGTAAGCTTCGTTTTGATCATGTTGGGCTCTTCATGCCCCCTTTTGTTGGCGACCAAGGTGGGCCGTCACTTGAAGTGGTACCAACACATCACTGTACACGACTCCACTTCAACGTTATAGCTACCCGACCCGCCATTTTAGACATTTATGTCATTGGGATTAACTGATTGAATGGGTATTTTCTTTACATGCGTATCCATGGCTGCATGCCATGAACAACCGCTTTTTTTTGTGTAAAACACTTGATTACCGTGCACTGGATGTTAAATTAGCACGAATTAAATTTTATCTTCTTTTTTGAATGCAATGCAATGGAGTTTGCAATATAGTACACTGTCTTTATTATGATTCCCTAAACAAAGCCCCTTGTGGATTGTTTTTTTTTTTCCTTCCTGATGGATAGTGCCATACGAAACGCATTATAGGCAATTTCCCTAAACATTCGACGAAATGCAGTTTCAAGGTCATAGGCAATTTTGACTCGAAGTCGGACATCCCTGAGCCATATAGCTCTCCAACGCAATGAAAACCTTCATTTGGCAACAATGTCTCGTTATAATTCCTTGCGTCCCACCCGCTAACCACATGACTCGGATTACATTAACATGCCGTATCTAATCTAATTAATGAAACACAACCGCAACTGTTGTTACAACACAGACCAACATATTTAGGAGGCACATCCTCACAACCTGCATTACATAGTCCATCATTTTAAACGCAGGCAATATTACCAGAATTAAAGCGTAACTCACATAACTTATGCATTAAACCCTCCGAATGTCACATCAACATGTAGAACGCGTATCAGCCAGCCATATTCAATCCAATCCAGCACGATGCGTAACCTCCAATAAGAACGTGTTCAGCCAACTCACTCAAATTCGTAGTAGTCATCACCCCCTCTCCTGCTTCCATGCTGTCGTAAGCTGCGCTAGCCTAAAAAATATCGACGTTCTCCCCCATACTTGATTGTTGACACTTGCGAGAATTGTGTCCGCCCTTTCCACACAGTCGACACCTCTGAACATGGCAGAACTTACCTTGAGAGGTGACAACTCTTCGACCGCATCCTTTGTACCTTGCCCGCAACGGGTCTCGAACAGACACCCTACTGGCCTCCTCAGCAACACCCAGCCTTTAGCGATGTTTCTCCCGCAAGGATTGGCGCTCCTTTGCCAACCTTGTTTTCACATTCACGTAGTCCTCGAAGAATTGGCAAGAGAAGCTCACCAGCTCCCTGCAATCATCCAGCATCGCCGCGTGCATGCTCATGTATGCCGCGTCTGGGATCTCCCCAACACGTACTCCTTCGTTGGGTGCACGCGGCTGCTTTGCCCTCTTCATCCACCGTTCAAGTATTAGGCTTCTGGGGATAGCTGTCATGTTCAGATAAACCAGAACCCCAACCATGTGGACATAAGGAAGCCCAAAGGACTCCATCCGCTGACAAGAACAGCTGAATTCGTCATCTTCCTCGGCCCACGACATGGCCCATGATCTCTGCTTGCAGTACATTGCAATCTCGAACAAAACACAAGTGCTCGTTCTCTTGGTAGACACAACTCTAACATTGCTGGCTAGCATCAGCACCTCCCGAAACAGTTCGAAAACCTCTCTTGTATAAACCGTCGCAGCGAACAGCTCAATGGCCTCGAGTTTCGTCTTTACAACAGGCTCGCCGTACGCAGACTTGTAGTCTACCACTAGTTCTCTCCTCCTCATGAACTCCAAATAGTGTTGGAAGTGCTCCACAAACTCCATCAGATTGTACCCGTTGTGTATAAATTTTTGAAGCTGCATATTTAACGCCTCGCACCTCGATCTCGTCTTCAGTCCTGCGAAGAAGTTCCCCCGGATATGGGCATTAGACCATGAATGCTTCTTGGCATACATGTCCACTATCCACGGATGATCCTCCAACCCGTGGTCGGCCATGCTATCCATCCATATTATCTCAAATTCGTCGACCTCTAGATCTCCCATGAGGCATAGACGGAATTTCCTCAGAAAACATGGCCGTCCAACTCTACCAGTGGCGTTCCTTAGCAAATGCCAGCTACACAACCTGTGATGTGCACCGGGGAAAACTGTGCTAACCGCACTCTTCATGGCGAGGTCCCCGTCCGTGATGACAGACTTCGGCTGTTTTTCTTTCATTGCCTCAAGAAATGACCGCAACAACCACACGTAGCTTCCTTCGCTCTCGTTGCTCAAGATGGCGCAGCCAAACACCACCGTCCTCATATGATGGTCAACCCCTGAGAATATTACCAAATGGAACTTGTATTTGTTACGACCGTACGTTGCATTAAAACCCAGGACAGCCCCAAAAACGATGTAGTCATAACGACTTGTACCATCGTACCAGAAGAGATTTTCCAGCCTCTTGTCAACATCCAGCGAGTACTTCCAGAACATCCCATTATCAGTGGCCCTTAAAGTTCCCAAGAACTTCAACGCGACCTCGGCATCTGTCGCGCCAGCCCGCCTTTGCTTCTCTATCGCATTATATATGTCCTTTATCTCGAACCCTACAGTCTCGAATCCTCCCGACTGATTGGCAAAGGCATGGAAAATCGTCGGCTTCCGCAACCCAGATTTCCTCATGGAATTGATTTGGTGCAAATCGCTTTCCTTGACTGCTCTGTGTGACCGCGACAGACCTCTAAACCTCGCATCCAGCATGGGATGATTATGGTTGTCATAGAATTGTTCAACAAACCATCGCCCGCTGGCATCATCAACGTGGACCTTAATCCGGTCTTCACACCCGCACCGCGTGATCGGTCGAGGATCCATCTTCCTGTCTTCCCGCTGCATGTGTTTCCCATCTCGCTCGCCTTCCCTCGAGCACACAAATATCTGCCAAATGATTTCGCCCTCCGCCGCCTGCTTTGTTCTGCGACCCACCTTGGACCTCCTGACCGAGAATCCCTTGATGCGACCGTATTTGTTGTAGTAGTCATAAGCTGCCTGTAGGCTTGTGAACTCCGTCGTAAAGACGTCCATGGGTGTTAGGGAAGAAAATTCAATTGCGCCAAACGACCCTATCCCGTCAACAATCCTCACCGCTGCTTCTGCATCTATGTCCGCATCTGCGGCGGACGAATCCATCGCTTCTGCTTCCTCCACCGACACGATTTCGTCGCTCATTCCATCATCAGCATTCTGCAATGAAAAACATGCGGCATGTGTGACAACAGGCGGTGGGCCACATCAACATAAACCGGTCAACAAAAACTCAGAACATGAGCAACAAACACACCTGCGACGCATGGACTCGGTCAAAATTAGATGAAAACTCGTAGCTAAGCTCCACAAACCCATTCGGTTGTCACAGTTCAAAAAATCGCAGTGAAAGAACAGAACATCGGCGTTATCAACCACAACTACCAACACGCAGCTATAATTCTAGACATCCTAAAACAATCAAACTAAAACTCATTCAACTGTAAGGACCAACCAGAATTTAAACAGTTACACATCTAATTCGGCTATGTGCCATTCTAAACGGTAACCTCGAGAAATCAAACGGTTAAAACTGTTGAGGACACGGGGAGGCACGGGCCCCCAATTGAAATCAATTTCTGCGCATACCTCCCCCGGCATTATCGGATGATAAAAAGCTCAGTGACACTGACAAAGCGTACCTGTGAATCTGGTTGCCCTGTGTGGTCCATTGCCTTCCCTTACTGTGAACCTCGAGTTAGCCAGATCTCGATCTGTGCTTCCGCGCCGTTCAGTACCGCGTTCTCCTCCGCCGTGAACCGCCATCTCCGCACAGGTCAACCAAACGAAGCTAAGCTTCACACTGACCCCAACACAGCTTTCACCTACCTATTAATGGAGTTTGGGGCTTTGATTTATTACCGGATTCTCGTCTCCCCCCCTCCCCCAGTTTTAGTTGTTTTGTTAATTTCATCCCCAACCGTTACTTTTGCTTATTTGTGAAAACCCCTATCTTTTCCGAAAATTGATTTCATTACCTGGTCCACCAAGGTCTTGAATATACTTTCCCCACCGAAGAAACGTCCTAACAAGATTGCTATGCTCTTTTTGATATTTCAGCTTCATTTTTTACTTGTATTAGAATTATCGAATCTTCTTCACTTTAATTATAATCTACTATTACTTCTTTATTTTTAGTATCAAAATTTTCAATAGTATTTAAAAGTTATTTTTTAGGATTTTGACTTATGAAAATTTATATTAATGTTGTTTGGTACAATTTTTAAATATATTTTTAACTTCTCAAAAAATTATTTAAGAGTTTTTGAAGAAGTAAAAAAATTTGACTTTTTTTTTTTCAAAAACTATTTTAGTACTCGTATTTATTAAAATAATTTTAAAATAAATACTTCTATGATAAAATTTCAAACACAGAATAATTTATTTATAAACTATTTTTAATATAAGTCTTTATGTTTTAACCTCTTTTTTTTTCAAAAGAGTTTAATTAAGTTATTTATCCAAACTGGCATTTAAAATCTCATTTTGGAAGGTCCAAAAGTTTTTTTTTTTTACTTTTAAATTATGAAAATATATAATATTAATGTTTGGTACAATTTTTAAAGATAACTTGTAACTTCTTGAAAAGTTAATTAAAGTGTTTATGAATTGAAGTAGTTAAAAAAGTGACTTTTCTTCTTCTAAAAATTATTATATCACTTTTTCTTTAAAATAAGTACTTGTGTGACTAAAAAAAAAGATATAAAATAACTTATTATTAAATTTTATGTTTTATATATATTTTTTTTAAATTTTAATTAAGTTGTTTATCTAAAATATATATAAGATGACAAGTTTTTGGAGTTTCATGAGATATATGAGTTTTGTTTTATTTTAAATTCTTTGAATAAAACTAATTGTAAAATTAAAATTTTAAAAAAAATATTTTGTATTGATTTAAGAAATTTAGTGTCATTAAAACTGATATTAATTAAAATTATTAATTTTTTATCTATTAATTTGGATAATTTAAATATTTTCTCTCTTAATCTTTCTAATTTATTTAATGGCACATTTTTTTTTGTGACTATTTAATGGCACATTTTGTTCATAAGTTATGATTTTAAAGTATGGCTAAATTATTTAATGGCTCTTTTTTTCCATAAGTCAGGTTTTAAAGTACGGCTAAATTAAAATTTTTATGAAAATATATTTTTAATATTTTTATCGGAGTGGATGCTTTTTTCAAAATTATTGTATATTGAGAAAAAATTGTTAAAACTTCTATCTATCATAAAAAGTTAATTACAAATTCTTAATTTATAAAGATTAAATTAAATATTCACCAAAGCTTATAAAATAAAAGAATACTAAAAAACTATTAGAATTTATTATTTTTGGACATCAGTTAATTATTAATGTTAAAAATATATAATAAAATATGTTGTTAGATTATTAAATTAAAAAAATTAAACTCAAAAAATTAAAATAATAATTAAAAATTAATCAAAATAATAAATTATAATAAACCTCTAACATTTCCCAATAAAATATGCAGAAAAGAATGGACTTAGATGAGAATATAAGAGCAAAGTCCTTGATTTTAAATCTATCCAGATCTGTTTTACGTGATGAAGTTTAACGTACCAAAGTAATCAACAACTTGAAAAGGGATCAATACTGCATATTTGCTAGAAGCTACTTTTAGTTTAAATATGTGACTTCATCATCCTTTGTTCTTTGCTTATCCTGCATGATACCATCTTGTTTTCACTTTTCAGTTTAATGAATGACTTGGCCCAGCTTAAGAATTGACACCGAAGCACCAAGTACCGTATGAACTTTTTGGCAGGGTTGGAACTGGCTATTACTCACATTTAATTAACAATAATTATTTATTATTATATTCTTTATAGCACAAGTAAAGTATCTATAAGCTATGGTATGTGAGACCTTGAGCTAAGCTAAGCCGCCTTTACTTTTTTGCAGCTTCAAATCAGCCTTTCATGTTCATTCACTTTGGCGTTGCTGCACATAGAAGAAAGAACTGATCCTTTCAAGTTTCAACTCATCCTTTTATCCAAATAACCCCATTCATTAAGTAAACATTAACAAATTAACCTCAAAATCATTATGCCACATGAATCAGTTAAGAATCAAATCATGTTCGCTCACCCATGATTGGACCAAAATAGGAGTAAAAGCAAAATCAGAATTCTGAATCATTCCTTGTTACTTTCATATTTTACGATCACTTGAAAACATAAAACCCTTAACAAATGAAACAACGTTACACGCCAAGAAGAATGTCCCAACAATAAGTTACATCAACTTGAAGCTTTCCCTTAATCCTCTTTTATATTACTAAAGCTCATGCAGCTTCTTCACCAAATTATTCCTTGCTTAAAGCATAGTGAGGTCTTTTCTCCACTGTGTAACAACAAAGTGAAACAACATTAAATGTGTCTACTTCTACTTCTTCTACTAATGTTGTTTTGCCTTAATAAGTAGAACTTCCTTGCTTTCAGAATGGAATATTTTGGTTACTTGTTGCAGGTAGCAACTTGAGTTTGTTGCTTAACTGTGGCAGAGACACTGGGAAGAATTGAAAAAGGATATGAAGCTGGTTGTGGAGGTGATAGATGCTCATGATCTTATGCCAAAAGACGGCGAAGGATCAGCAAGTCCATTCGTCGAAGTAGACTTTGAAAACCAACTAAGCAGAACAAGAACTGTCCCAAAGAACCTCAACCCAACTTGGAACCACAAGCTGTTGTTCCAGTTTGATTCAACCAAACCTTACCATCACCAATCCATTGAAGTCTCCGTCTACCACGAGAGGCGACCGGTTCCTGGCCGGAGCTTCCTCGGTCGAGTGAGAATTCCTTGTTCCAATCTTGTCAAGGAAGGTGAGGAAGTTTATCAAACTTACCCTCTTGAAAAGAAGTGGTTTTTCTCTCCTGTGAAAGGTGAAATTGGCCTTAAAGTTTATATTGCATCACATTCCAAACCCAAAATCAGTCCTTCCATTTTGATTTCAGAACTTGAAAAACTCTCACCTCACACTCCTCTGCCTCAAGCACCACAATCCAACACTAAAAATCTTTCTCCTACTCATTTTCATGGCAGTCCTCCCTCAATAACTACAGAAGAAACTTCAGAATCTGAACCCAAAGAAGTTACTACATCATTTGACACTTCAGAACAAGTCACCGAAGAATCAGGGATAGTAAACAAAGAAGCGAAAACAAATCTCGCTGCTCGAATTCAGTGTAGTGGCAGTGATACTGATCTAGCGCCAAAGCAAGAGAAGAGAGAACCTGTCCCTGAGAGAGCTCAACAGCTACACAGACACCAAGTTCACCAGCAACCAATGATTTCAATTAAGAGACGGCAGCGAGGCACGCCGGCCGCGGCCGCTATGCAATCTGTCAATTTTCCTCAACAAGTCCACCGCAGTAGCCATGACCATCCTAGTACTCTTGGCAACATTCCTAGCAGTCTTGACCATCACGGCAGCCTGGATGATGAGGACTACAATGTGAAGGACACCAACTTGCAGCTCGGCGAGCGGTGGCCTAATGGTGGAAGAGGGTGGATGAGTGGCGGCGAAAGGTTCTCGAGCACCTATGACCTTGTTGAGCAGATGTTCTATCTTTATGTCCGAGTAGTGAAAGCCAAAGATCTTCCACCAGGCACTCTCACTTCAAGTTGTGATCCTTATGTGGAGGTGAAGCTTGGTAACTACAAAGGGAGAACAAAGCACATTGAGAAGAAATTGAACCCGGAGTGGAACCAAGTCTTCGCTTTCTCAAAAGACCGCATTCAATCTTCGATTCTTGAGGTCTTTGTGAAAGATAAAGAGATGCTCGGAAGAGATGACTATCTTGGAAGGGTGATCTTTGACCTCAATGAGGTTCCAACCAGAGTTCCACCAGATAGTCCTTTGGCACCTCAGTGGTACAGACTCGAAGACCGGCGAGGAGATGGGAAGGTAAGGGGTGATATTATGCTTGCAGTGTGGATGGGAACTCAAGCAGATGAAGCTTTCTCAGATGCTTGGCATGCTGATGCTGCCTCAGTGTACGGCGAAGGCGTTTTCAACATTAGATCAAAGGTTTATGTGTCTCCAAAACTGTGGTATCTGAGAGTCAACGCTATTGAAGCTCAAGATGTGATACCTAGTGACCGAAATCGCCTACCGGAGCTTTTTGTCAAAGGACAGGTTGGCAACCAAGTTTTGAGGACAAGGATATGTCCAACTAGAACAACAACGCCGGTTTGGAATGAAGATTTGGTTTTCGTGGCGGCCGAACCATTTGAGGAGCAACTAACAATAACTGTGGAGGATCATTTGCACCCTACAAAAGATGAGGTACTTGGGAAGATAACCTTGCCAATGACCCTCTTCGAGAAGCGGCTAGATCACCGGCCGGTTCATTCCCGTTGGTTCAATCTGGAGAAGTATGGTTTCGGAATGCTAGAAGCTGATAGGAGGAAAGAACTGAAATTTTCAAGCAGGATTCACCTCAGAATTTGCCTTGAAGGGGGATACCATGTGATGGATGAATCCACAATGTACATGAGTGATCAAAGACCAACTGCAAGGCAGCTGTGGAAGCAGCCGATTGGGATACTTGAAGTAGGCATCTTAGGAGCACAGGGGCTTCTCCCAATGAAGATGAAGGATAGCCGCGGCAGCACAGATGCCTACTGTGTCGCCAAGTACAGCCAGAAATGGGTCAGAACAAGAACAATTCTTGACACTTTCAGTCCAAAGTGGAACGAGCAATACACATGGGAAGTTTATGATCCTTGTACTGTCATAACTTTGGGGGTTTTCGATAACTGCCATTTAGGCAGCAATGCGGCGGCACGTGATTCGCGAATTGGAAAGGTGAGGATCAGGCTCTCAACATTGGAAGCTAACAGAATCTACACTCATTCTTACCCTCTCCTTGTTCTGCACCCGCATGGTGTCAAGAAGATGGGTGAGCTTCAGCTAGCAGTGAGGTTCACCACACTCTCACTAGCTAACATTTTTCACATTTATGGCCAACCGTTGCTTCCAAAGATGCATTACTTGCATCCTTTCACTGTCAACCAAGTAGACAATTTACGCTACCAAGCTATGAACATTGTGGCAACCAGACTAGGAAGAGCTGAACCTCCTCTCAGGAAGGAGGTAGTTGAGTACATGTTGGATGTTGATTCTCATATGTGGAGCATGAGGAGAAGCAAGGCGAATTTCTTCCGAATCATGTCGCTTTTCTCCGGAATGATCACAATGGGTCAATGGTTCAATCAAGTTTGTCACTGGAAGAATCCCATCTCATCAGTCCTTGTTCACATCCTTTTCCTGATACTAATTTGGTATCCCGAATTGATGCTCCCAACGTTATTCCTATACATGTTCTTCATAGGCCTATGGAACTACAGGTTCCGGCCTAGGAACCCGCCTCACATGGACACTAAACTTTCCTGGGCGGAGGCCGTTCACCCGGACGAACTCGACGAGGAGTTCGATACATTCCCAACTTCAAGATCTCATGATGTTGTGAGGATGAGGTATGACAGGCTAAGAAGTGTTGCAGGTAGGATTCAAACAGTTGTTGGAGACATTGCTACACAAGGCGAGAGACTCCAGTCTCTGCTGAGTTGGAGGGACACAAGAGCAACTAGCCTCTTTATAGTGTTCAGCTTCTGTTCCGCGGTGGTTCTCTATGCAACGCCACCGAGAGTGGTGGCTCTGGTGACCGGCTTGTATTACCTTCGCCATCCGAGGTTTCGCAGCAAGCTTCCTTCGGTTCCAAGCAATTTCTTCAAGAGGCTACCGGCTCGAACAGATAGCATGCTTTGATAATTGTTAGTTGCTCTTGAGTTTTATGTATTTATTGTTTTTCTTTTCTGTATTTTTACTTCTTCATAGTTCATAGTATATGTTCTGTTTAAGTTCCAACATCTCGAGACACCAAAAGAAGTTCTATCATCTCAGAAAGTGCCTTTGCTCATATATAGCACCATGTAAAGATTGTACCTATATGAATTTACCATTTTCTTTTAATAATAATCTACACATAATTCTAACTTATATCATAATTTGTTAGTCTATAAACTAAGTTAGACAATAACGTAAATATTAAAAAAAACGTTTAGGTAACTGTTCTGCACCGAGTGATGACTCAGCCAACATGTAGTTTAAGCTCGGAATGATTGTTCGGCTCCAGGAATTCGTCAATCCTTCCGCCAGTCAAGACGTCGGAGAGAGGACCTGTACAAAACACTCTGACGATCAAATAAGTGGAATTACTTGAAATAAAAGATGGAACCTTGCAATAGTGCTTTTTTTGTTATCAGTCTTTTTCCTCGTGTCCTTTACTTGAAATTTTCTCTCCGTTTTATAGATGGTTGGTCTCATGGCTTTTAGCAACGGCTTCGTGAATTTATTCTTGCGCCCGTTAAGATGATGGAGATCATTTAGGTTTGAAATAGTTGTTCCGAGATTGTTACGCATATATAGGCTCTATCCGAGATATGATTGTGTAACCGTTAAACCGAGGTTTTTTCTGGTATAGTCCAAAGCCCCTCAAGCTTGGCCGGAAGTATAAACAAGTTGAGCTTGCCATAGCCATGATATCCTCGGTTTGTTTGGATATTTGTATGTTGGATAGATCATACGTGTAGCCCCCAAGATCAACATGCTTATTTTTTAAGAATTATTTGGGCCTCATTTTGGGCTTTTAGTGAGTGGTTTAGTTTCCTTGGCGGGAAAAGAACGTGGGTTTAGTGGTAAGAAAAAGAGTTTATACTTTCTTGAGTTTTATAACCTCTCATTTAAGACCAACTCCTCGTAAATTGTTTAAAACGTGGAGCTGAACCGTTTTCACTTTGAAGAGGAGAAACATGAGTAAAAAGGGTTAGTGTTGGCTTGTCTCCTTGCTTTGTCTGGTTAGGATTTTTGTTTGTCGTTTATTTGGTGATGAAAACGACCCTTATGGTTTGGTTGACGTTGATGTTAAAAGTCAGGTTTCGATTTTTAGTACTGCCAGCTTAGTGTCGATGCAAATTGGGTTAGACAGGGACAACGGCTGGAGGTTTAAGTTTTTATCTTGTGGGGAGAATGATACAGTTTGTGAAAAAAGGTCTGACTAGTCGTATTTTTATTTTTACACTTGCATATTGATAGGGTTGGGTGTAAGGTTTCCATTTTCAGAGTTTCAGTGTGGAGTTTTGTTGCAACTAAACTATGCTCCGTCACAGTTGCATCCGAATGCCTGAGCATTCGTTCGGGGGTTTGAGTGTTTAATAGAGTATCTAGGATGTTATCTGTCATTGGAGCTGTTTTTCTCCCTATTTCAGGCTAAAGGTGTATGGAAAGGATCTTGGGTAAACTTGAGTAGCTACCCTGGTTGTAGTACATTTGTTTTATTTAAGTCATCTTTTAAGGACTTTAAAGAAATGTATGTGAAGGTTCAAATCGGTGAGGAATATCATTCGTTTTTTCTAGACTCATTAATGAATGAGGTTTCCTATATTTTGGTCGTCGGAGCCGAAACAAGTTTTGGATTGTGAAAATAGGGTAAAGAGTGAGAATTATGTGATGGATTTTTTAGTCTCAGTAATATCGTCGTCCAAGTTGTTGTCTATTCATAATTTGTTAGAGGTTGAAGGTGATAGGGAGGAGTATATAGGTAATGTTGTGTATGTGTTTTGTGTTTGTATGTTTGTAATAACTCGATGAATTTTAACTTACGTGTGTTATTGCAGGGGAGAAAGTGCCAACGCTGACGATTGCGAATCTAAAGGCTTTTGTGAATAAAGCTAAGAAGGCTGAAAAGGAAAGCTTTTCTATTAATCTGGTTAAGGATAGTGATGCAGACGGTGCTCAATCCGCTGCTCTCCAAGTTACGAGGTTTAAGAGGAAGAGGGGTGGAACGACTAAAGTGGTGGACTTGACGAACCCAAAGGATAGTGGGGTATTTATTGCTGAAGAGATTACTGCTACTTACAAAAGTCAGCAATGTCTACAAGGGTTACAAAGATGGTCCGATGAATTCGTTGTGGACTAAAGGTTTCCTTTTTATGGCCGTTGCCTTTGTCCAGACTGATGCTGATGTGAGAGTTGTTCATGAAGCGGGAAAGATTGGTGTTTCTCAGTATTTGCAGGTAATTGATGTTTATTTGTTGACTTTAGTGGAGTAAAATTGTCATATAACCTTGTTCTGTGTTGTTATGTAGGTGATAAGTAGTCGGTTACTATCAATTGGTCGAACTTCAGAATTGGATGCCATTCTTGAGAGTGATAATGTTGCCGCTATAAAGAAGCTGAAAGAATCTCTTAAGGAGAAAGGTGATCTAGTGACTAAGTTAAAATCTAAAGTAAAAAATTTGAAAGAGGGTTTGAAAAAGGAAGAGGATGATGGTAAGGAACTTAAAGCCAAGCTAGAGGCGAGTGTTACTAAAGGGGATAAGTTGAAAGCGAGAATTCTAGAGTCAGAGGAGGAGGTTTTGAGCGCTTTCACTCAAGGTTTTGATTGTGCTATAGCTCAGATAGGAGTGATTACCCCCGATGTTGATGTTTTAAGGTTGGATGTCACAAAAATCGTAGCGAATGGTGAATTAGTCAATGATGACGCGTTGGTTGACCACTAAGAGGAGAGTGTAGGTGGTGGTGGCGAGGAATAATCTCATCTTTAAATGACTTTTGATCTTTTTGCTTTACGATGTAAAACTGTATTTTGTGTATAGACTTTCATCGTAGCAATTTGTTTGGCCGAGTTTGAGACCATATGATATGATTATTAGATTTATATTATCCTTTTGATACTTTTTGCTTTGTTTGGAATTGTTGATAGATAGTCATACAGTGATAATAATCATGTTTGAATCTGAATGAGAAGTACATAATCGATATAGCGTGGGAGACCTTATTAAAACATCTCCTAAGAAAAATCCAATATGGGAAAAAACCTAAGAGTAGGAAAAAGAGTATCTCCCCTTGTCTATATCATGCTTAAATAAAATAATGCTTAAGTGAAGATATGTTCCAAGTACCAAGTACATCATTTTCTTGAAGTGTTTGTATTTTGTATGCTCTTTTGCCTAGAATTTGTTTAATTTGGTAAGGTCCCTCCCATGTAGTAGCAAGTTTACCATATGATGGTGGTTTTCTGGCTTCTTCTGTATGTCTGAGGACAAGATCTCCCTCGTGGAATGTTCGAAGTCGGACTTTGTTGTTATATTTCTTTAGTATTATTAACTGCATTGCTCGTTGTCTAATTGCTGCTCTATCTCTGTCTTCGTCTACGGAATCTAGCTCAAATCTTCTTGTGTCTTCATTCTCGGATTTATTTGTGTGTTCAGCTCATATTGATGTTTGAGCGATTTCTATTGGTATCCTCGGATCTCAGCCGTATACAAGTTGGAGTTGTAGTTCGGACTGTAGTATTGTAACTCCAAAGGATCTCTGGGATGAGTTCCGCCCATTGCTCCTTTGCGTCCTCGAGCTTTCATTTTAAGGCTTGTAGGATGACCTTGTTAGCAGCTTCTGCTAGTCCATTTGTTTGTGGGTGCTCCACTGAAGAAAAGTGGTGCTTGATTTTAAAGTCCTATAAGAATGTTTGGAGATTTTGATCGACAAACTGTCGACCATTATCAGTAATGATAGCTTTAGGTAAACTAAAACGACATATAATATTTTCCAAATGAATGATATAATTTTGTCAGCTCCGATCTTAGCTAAAGGTTATACTTCTATCCATTTTGAGAAATAATCAATTGCAACTAATAAAATTTTTACCTGCGGGGGGCCCTAGGAAATGGTCCAAGAATGTCGAGCCCCATTTGTAAAAAGGCCAACTTATCTCCAAGAGCTCGGCTAGGTGGT
The DNA here is from genome assembly GCF_059453495.1 of Arachis ipaensis. Taxonomy (NCBI): domain Eukaryota; kingdom Viridiplantae; phylum Streptophyta; class Magnoliopsida; order Fabales; family Fabaceae; genus Arachis; species Arachis ipaensis. The sequence continues at coordinate 117,729,824 of NC_142443.1, read as the reverse complement.
GTATGCATGATGAATGTTTTTGACAGATATCGCAACGTTTGACTTTATTGAGACAGTCTTGTTTCATGGTTGGCCAATAATATCCTACCCTTGCGATCTTGGATGCTGGACTCATTCCTCCAATGTGGCTTCCACATACTCCTTCATGAACTTCGGCCATCCCAAGATTGGATTCATCTTCTCCAAGAAATCATAAAAATCATAAAAGAGGTTGTGAAAATCCTCCTTTGAATAATTCATCTCCGATTATAGTGAATGAACTTGCCCTTTTCTTGAATAAGGTCGGATTGGTGATGTAACACCCTACCACGCAGAGCTTTACGCTTAAGTCGTAAAGCAGAGGTGGTGTGGTATTACGACCTCTAAAATAAAACATATATACGTATAATAATCGAAAGAACGTAGTATACTAGGAGCCTAAAAGAATAGGTAAAATAAAATCGTAAAATAAAAGCGCAACGCTCAGGAAAAAGGATTACTTGCATACGAACAAATCTAAGGTTCATAAACACATATATACATAAAATGAGAAAAGAGGGTCAAGAGTACAAAATAATAAACACCTAACTCAGCTTGTGAAGTTAAGGCTGGCCAGAGAATATTTACATACATATATATATAACCCATAACCCAAAATACATACATGAGGCCCTAGCTCTCCATATACCTCTAAAAGGTACAAAAATAAAACAAGTTGCTGGGAGAATTCTATACATATAGTCATATACAACAGTACACAAAATAAAGTCCCAAAGAACCACTTCGTTGCAGAACTCCAGATGCCTAGCAAGATGCCTCTCAACCTGCATTTGAAAAACACAAATATCTGCATGGAATGAGAACCGGGGGTTCTCATCATAGTAATGGTGCCGCATACATAAGATATAAGGTCCCGAGAAAGCCAGAGGCAATTCTAGAACTTCGACACTCAGATTATAAAACTTAAAGAACTAATACAAAAACCATAAATCAGGGTGGTTCTCTAAGACTTCCTAAACTTAACCAATTCCTTAAACCTAAACCCTCAATCCTCTTCCTTTCCTCCAATCCTCCAACACCAGAGAACCACACAAACAACCAAGCAAACAAATACAAACACAGGTAGAATACAAGTACTGTAGGTAGCAAATATAACAATTAACATGGTAAGTTCACTTAGGCATTCCCAAATAATGCACAAACAAGCAATTCAAACAATATGCATATGATACATGTCTGTCCTTTGGCTGATGAGTCTCATCTGTCGGTTATCAAGCCAACACGACAAGTCCAGCTACTAAACCCTGGACTGTCCCCAGACACGCATCCCCAAGAGTCTATGCATAGTTTTTTCTCATATATATAAAATTTCGGAATGGGGGTATCCTTCCTGTGAATTTATAAGTGCCCGATCACCCTTACGTCGTAGGGTCAACAGAGTATCGAGTCTCAATCTGGAATACATAGTGGCAAGCCACGGTACTTTACCCAGGAAAACTCGTATCTCAGATAAAATAAGTGCATAGTCTCATTTCATTCATGATCATTACATAATCATTCATTATAGCCATCACATCACTTATACATCATATATTTGCATTTTTATACATAATTCATCATGACCGGAGAAAGTGGGGCGAACCACACCCTTGCATCTACATGGAGAGCCTCTATACTAACCAACCTGGAGCAAAGGGGGAAAACCACAACTCTTGCGTATGCCCAAGAGGTACGTTCTCATATGCCCAAGAGGAACAAAGGAGGGATCATAACCTCCCACCATCTTGCTGAGGGCAATTTTACAATACCAGGAGGAATAAAGAAGGGGATCCTTACCTTCCACCATCTCTTAGGGTCGCACTTTCAAGAAAGAGTGCTCAAATGTAACATTTATTCCATTTTTTTAATCAGCCTTATATATATATATATATATATATATATATATATATGCTGACAGAAATGGACTTATACTATTATTGTTTGCAAAGTTGATACAATTCCTGAAGATGATTACAAGTATTTGGAGAATATATGAAGTAAGAAGATATAAGAGTAGAGAAGTTTCTTGAGCTTTCAAGTATTTGATGATCATGAATGAATGAGGCCTTTGGTATTTATAGACCCCAAGTGATTACTGTTTGGGTACTATTTGCCGACAGTACTGTTTGCTTTTACTGTTTGCCGACATTTACTGTTTACTTTTTACTTTTACTTTTTTTTTACAGAGATCATTTTTCTTTTATGATTGGGCTTTTACATTGATTTCATATAGTTCTTACTACATTTCAAATGGATCTTGAGAGTCTTGATAATAGTGAGCTGGGCTGGACTGTACCTCTTCGTCTTCTCCAAGAGGTACTGTTTGTATTGCTTGCAGAGAGCTTTGGATATCTTCTTCTGAAGTTGCCGCTACTAGGGCTGCCATAATTTGTCACTTCTGCGCTAAGAATTTGGTTTCTTTTTTATATGCTATTTGTTCATTGGTGGTGCTTGAGACTGTTGTTGCTGGACGCTTTTGTGATGTTGATAACCATTGATCAATAGCTCTTTTACTCAGCAGATTTATATCATATTTGTTCCACCACTTTATTTTTATTATTCTTACCAAATATTGTATGCTTGAACATTCTTCATATGCTCCTGAATCATATTCCCGGGTCATAATCCAACTTATTCCCATAGCTGCTATAAATGAAATGAATTTATACTGTTGTAAGAATGATGACTTGCTTTTAAAATATTAATACGCCATGCTGGCTTCTTTTGGGAAGAAGACTTCTATTGGTCCAAAATTCTGAAACCATGATTGGAACCATTTGAAAAATTGTAATGATATCCCTTTTCTGAACCATATGAACCAAGAATGGGACTTGGTGATAGGAATAAGATATGGTTCCATGCTTCTTGGTAATCATAATAGGTATAGTTCTTAGGTTCAAATTTCAAAGAGAAGCTTTTATACTAATATAGGGGTATTTCCCACTCTTGTAGAGATAATATTTTTATGATTTTTATTTTTGAATAAATGGGCTGTTTTGTATTGGAGTCTCTATAATGTGTCAATTCAATAGATCCGGTGTCTACTAATATGAATTCATAGGATTTTTGGATTTTTTGTGGGCTAATAGGAATGTAATGAAAGGTATTTGGGAAAATAGTCTTGTATGGGGTTTTCCTATCTTTTTTGAACCATTCTTTTTCAATGGTTAATATTTTAATAGGATTGGGTTTTTCATAGTAAGGAAACTGTTCTTTCAAGAGTTGAGTGTTATAGAGATATGATAGTTGCAATAATGTGAATTTATTATTAGTAGTAATTAAAGAGCTCTTAGAAGGTAATGATGATGATGATGCTTTTACAACCTGTGACATAGTCTGGTGCACGAAATCGTGATTACTCATTCCTTGATAACGGCGCTGAAAACTTTATACGCTCATTCATAATCTTGGTTTTCTTTCACAATTTCGATACAACTAACCAGCAAGTGCACTGGGTCGTCCAAGTAATAAACCTTACGTGAGTAAGGGTCGATCCCACGGAGATTGTCGGCTTGAAACAAGCTATGGTCACCTTGTAAATCTCAGTCAGGCGGATTCAAATGGTTATGGAGATTTAATAATAAAAAGATAGATAAAACGTAAAATAAAGATAGAGATACTTATATAATTCATTGGTGAGAATTTCAGATAAGCGTATAGAGATGCTTTCGTTCCTCTGAACCTCTGCTTTCCTGCTGTCTTCATCCAATCATTCCTACTCATTTCCATGGCAAGCTGTATGTTGGGCATCACCGTTGTCAATGGCTACTTCCCGTCCTCTCAGTGAAAATGGTCCAAGATGCTCTGTCACAGCACGGCTATTCATCTGTCGGTTCTCGATCATACTAGAATAGGATCCATTGATCCTTTTGCGTCTGTCACTACGCCCAGCACTCGCGAGTTTGAAACTCGTCACAGCCATCCCTTCCCAGATCCTACTCGGAATACTACAGACAAGGTTTAAACTTTCCGGATCTCAGGAATGACCATCCATGGGTTCTAACTTATACCACGAAGATTCTAATATCTCGGACTCGATCCCCTGTATTAGATATCCAAGAGATACCCATTCAATCTAAGGTAGAACGAAAGTGGTTGTCAGGCACGCGTTCATAAGTTGGGAATGACGATGATTGTCACGATCATCACATTCACATTGAAGTGCGAATGAATATCTTAGAAGCGGAATAAGTTTGTATTGAATAGAAAAACAGTAGTACTTTGCATTAATCCATGAGGAACAGCAGAGCTCCACACCTTAATCTATGGTGTGTAGAAACTCTACCGTTGAAAATACATAAATGATGAAGGTTCAGGCATGGCCGAATGGCCAGCCCCCCCAAACGTGATCAAAGGATCAAAAGACAATCCAAAGATGTAAATACAATAGTAAAAAGTTCTATTTATACTAAACTAGTTACTAGGGTTTACAGGAATGAGTAATTGATGTAGAAATCCACTTCCGGGGCCCACTTGGTGTGTGCTTGGGCTGAGCATTGAGCTTTACACGTGTAGAGGCTTCTCTTGGAGTTGAACGCCAGTTTGTAACCTATTTCTGGCGTTTAACTCCACTTTGCAACCTGTTTCTGGCGTTTAACTCCAGAATGCAGCATGAAACTGGCGTTGAACGCCAGTTTGCGTCGTCTAAACTCGGGCAAAGTATGAACTATTATATATTGCTGGGAAGCCCTGGATGTCTACTTTCCAACGCAATTGAGAGCGTGCCATTTGGAGTTCTGTAGCTCCAGAAAATCCACTTTGAGTGCAGGGAGGTCAGAATCCAACAGCATCTGCAGTCCTTCTTCAACAGTATTTACTCATCTATCTCCTACATCCACTCCACTGCAATGAACTCCAGAATATAAAATCCCCAGCCAAAGATAGATAATTTCAGGATTAATCTTATTTATCATACCCACGGTAGTTCTCATATTGAAATGGGATGAAAAAGTTGAAAAAAAAAACAGAGGCCAAATACTAAAACAAATTTTATAAGAAAACAACACAATGAGCTAGAAAGAGATGAGAAGGTGACTCTCACAGCAACGAAATGAAAATTTGAAATTTAACATTCAGGACAAATAGAATAAAAACCAAAAAAGCAGAGAAAGAACAAAATAAAGAATTGTAAGAAAACAGATCAAATTATATGTAGCAATATTTTCCACTAATTTTGACACCCAAAAGAGCTAAATTGAAAGGTAAATTGAATGGATTTTAGGATTTGTTTTTACACAACCCAATTCAATAACTTCAATCAGTGTCAATATCATTATAGTATATAGCAAGATTGGAAATTCTATTCTGTGTACTTAAAATAGACTACCATTTATTATGTACACAAATAATAATAATAATAATAACTCATTTGATAGATAAATATAAATTTTAAAGCACAAGATATCTGTTAAGAATTTAAGATTGCTTAAAATTGAAAGTTTAAGTCTTGTTAAATAATAAATACATTAAAAATTTAAAAAAAAAGGTCAAAATTTAGAGCATGTTGCTTAAAATGAGTTTTTAGAGTGTGCAAATCTTGAATATGATTAGCCTCTGAAGTATTGAGAAAAATTATACCTAGACTTGAATCTCTGAACCACTGCCCCAGTGCCCCAGTGCCCCTGAACCAGCGACCCTCTCTGTTTTCTACATATCATCAAAACCGTGGTATCCATGACTACCGTCTCTGGCCGTCGCAATGGTAGCTGAGATACCAGAGCTTGATGCCACACACCCATGTCCCGCTGTCGCTGCTGCCTTTGTGGTCCACCTCACTGCAACCGATCTCATAACTCTCCTCTTCTTCCCCAACGTCGCACTTCCTAGCAGCTGCAGCTACTCCATCAATGTAGGTGTCGATGATCTGCCTCCTTTCGGGGTTCATGATCATCCGAAGATCTTACTATAATGGTAAGAGAATATTATTCATCAAATTCTTCTCATTTTCTGATAATAAATAAATTTTAACGGAATATATTCTCCGAGAAGTGAGAAGGAAACCCAATCATTCTTACCTTAACACGCTTAAAATGTTTCTCCTGTTGTTGCACCCTCTTCACTTTATCCTCCTGCTTTTTCCTTTCCACTAACAGAAAATCGAAAAACAACAAAAAAATATTCAAACCTACTATGAATTACATAATAGAAAACCAAATTCAATCTAATGCCTACAATTTCTAGGATACATGAGAAATCCTAAATCAATCTAAACCCTACCAACCTCCGAAATCTAATCGAAGATCTTCACCACCTATGTCATCAGATCGGAGAATCAGAAGGAAGAGAGAAATCGAACTTGTAAAGCTTCCCACAAATTTCTCCCAGAAATCGATACTCATCTCTCCAAACCCTAACCTAATAGCACTAGAAAGATATAGCAGAAAAATGTGGCAAATAGTAAAAAATTAAATTAAAGAACACAAAACGAGAAATGAAAAAAAGGTATAAACGAGTGAATCATTCAAAATAGAATGCTCACCCGCCTGAAAAAAGGTATAAACTAATGAATCATTCAAAATAGAATGCTCACCAGCCTGAGTAGAAGGGAGGGGTGTTTATGGTTTGGTTAATGTAAAAAATCAAACCAATTTTTTGGTTAATTAAAAATATAGTCTTGGTTAGTTAATCAAATTGGTTGTACATGATAAAAAGGTTATTAACCGATTAGTAAAATTTGAAATCGGTTTTTAACCGGTTATTAAAATAAAAATCGATTTTTACACTAAAAAACTGGTTTTTATACCTAAAAACTGGTTTTTACACCTAAAAACTGGTTTTTATACAAAAAATGATTTTTTTACAGATGAAAACCCAAATTTTTAACCTTTTCTTTTAAATTGAATTTTTTTAATCTAAAAATTAATTTTTTTTCTTTCTAAATGATACGAGTAACATTTGTAAATAATGAAATCCTTTCCATTGCTTCGTCCCTTTTTCTTTCTTATCTTTTTTCAGCATTTTTTATAAATAATTTTTTCTAATGTAAATAAATTTCTTTTTAAATGATACTGAGTAACTTTTTTTTTTATCTCCTCTCCATCTCTCCTTTTCTCTCCCCCTCCTCTACTCTCTTCCTTCTTTTTGTCTCTCTCCCCCTTCCCCTCTTTCTCCTCCTCTCCTCTCTTTGTCTTCCTCTCTCTCTCCCCCTCTTTCCCATTTTTCTCTCTCCCCCTCCTCTCTCTCATCCTCTCTTCCTTTTCTCTCTCTCCCCCTCCTCTCTATCTATCTATCTCTCTCTCCTTCCCCTATTTCTCCTCCTTCCCTTTCTTTCTCTCTATCATTCTCTCCCCTTCCCTCTTTCTCTCTCCCCTCCTCTCCCTCTCTCCTTCCCTCTCCTCCTCTCTTTCTCTCTCTCCTTCTCTCTTTCTGTCTCTCTCTCCCATCTTCTTCTCTCTCTCCTTATTCTCTTTCTCCCCCTCTTTCTTTCTCTTCTTTTCTCTCTCCTCCCCTTCTCTCTTCTCATCTCTTCCCTTTTTTTTTCTCTTCCTCTATCTCCTCCTTCTCTCTCTCTTTTCTCTCCTCTCCCTCTTTCTCACTTTGAGGAGAAGAGGAGAAAAAAGAGAGGAGAGAGATAGAGAGTGAGAGAAAGCTGAGAGAGAAAGAGAAAAGAGAGAGTAGGAAAATAAAAAGGGGAAGGAGAGAAGAGGAAGAAGAGGAGAGAGAGGGAAGTACTACTAATGCAATTCAACCTGTTATATCATGGCATTGTCCATAAATCAGTGTCTTGAAAACCTTGCACAACTTTCAAAGGAACAAAGAGATTATTGCATTGCACCCTTCTGCTAGCAGTCACGGAAGATGTTCTATTCAGAGCTTCTTTAGTGCAGCTTTCAAGTGCGGTTGAAGAGTTATCGTGTTGGTAGCCATCTCAACATAGAAAGAGGGCTGCGACGAGGCAAAAAATTCAGTCCCAAACTTTCTTCAACCAGCATAGGAAAGCCGGCAGCAAAGTATTTGTTTGATGCGCAAAATGACGTATCTAATTTGTGGTCCAATTGGGGTATGAATTAAAAAGAGGCAGTGTGTTTTCTAATGTAGACAAAACAAAAAATAAAGTGCTTAGTACTTTGCATGAATAATATATTGTAGAGAAAATTGTGTTTACCTCCCATGAGGTGTATCGATGTACACTTTACCTTTTTCTAGTTTCCAAGCCTCAATTTATTTAAAGACATGATACTAACTTATCCCTTAGTTAGTTTGATAAAACTGCTATTTTATGCCAAATTGTTTACTCCTATTTCGATACTCATTACTTTGAAATCTAGATATCAAATTAATAATAATTGGTCACCACAGCTGAGTTCCGTTTTCTAGTTTATGGAGCTTCTGCACACTTTTCTCATTGGTGAAATCAGTTTCAGTCATACTTACCAGAAACCACCTTACAATGATGGTTATTCTCAAAATCTTTGAAATGCAACCTAATGATTGACCACACAATTACTAGTAAAATGTGCGGGAACATAGCATTTATTAGCGGGTAATAATCGTATCAGCATTTGGTGAACACTAAATTTGAATTACCTTAGAAGCATTCCCAACCATTTCACTCTGAAGCTGAATCACTTTCTGTTCAGTGCTATATGTCCCTTTCTGGATACAGTATAGTAATAGCATGTTAGAAGCAGCAAAAAGCAGCAGAATGTAAAGAATAACACAAAATCCTAAGAACAGAAGATGAATATCGCATAATAGACCAGGTTTCAAAGAAGTCATTATCAAGTTCCAATGCAGTGACATGAAGAGACATACATATCAGACTACATGACTTCTTAATGAAGGAGATAGGAAAAAAGTTCTTTCTTTTTTAGGATAAAACCCGAAAAGAAACGTCAGCAATTTCAAATGATATTACTAACATGGCATTATGAACTGAAAGCAACAGTTTGCATGTTTAGTGTTAGGGAATCAGGACTCTGCCATATGAATACTGTTTTGTTTACCAATTCAGTTTGATTTGTTTCCAAATGAAGACAGACGGGGGTTTACTAATGAAGAGAGTTCATGACTTCATGGAGCTTCAAATCCACCATTTCAATTTTCCATTTTTTTTTTCGTTGGTACTATAAAGTTCAAGGGGAGACCGGAGAAGTAAGATATTTCATGCCAAAGTCTAGGCATCAACAATAATTGATCTTAACAATTGACCTGCCCTTGAAAATGTAAACATTCAAACAAGGTCACAGCAAGGATTAAGTTCTGCGATACAATTATAACAAGTCATTGATGAAGAAAGCTAATAGAAGTACCTGAACGTCAACAAGACCAGTGCTTTGAGCAATGACAACCTCAATGGTGCCATCAAGTTTAGGACGCCAGTATCCACTCTCAGCGTGCATTGGCTCCCCGGAGCCCAGCTTCCATGTCTTTTGAGTATACCCTATCACAGGCTACACCCATTTCACACATCCAAAGAAAATAAACCAAATCAATGCACCTAAACAAATAAAAAAAGAAAGAATAGAATAACTGCTAGAAAAATTGGTCTTAATCCTTCAAACACACATCAATTCAAGGATCAAATTGTTCTAAAACCCTATATTTATTTACTGCACACATGAGTCATAGCACAAACTGAAGAACAAGATTGATGCTCGTGTTGAAAATTGTTGTGTAAAATGAGTGAAAGAAGAACCTTGTTGGGAGAATGAGAGAAGTGAAGTTCTTCGGCATAAGAGAAGGAATTGATGGTGGGGTAGCCTCCTTCTCCTTGGCCTCTCCAAGTGCCGAGAAGGAAGGACAGTGCTGCCACCGTTGGGTGCACCACCGGAGGCGCTTTGTTTGCATCCATGATCTATTCTTGTTAACCCCAACAGCAGCAAACTCACTTTTGGATTTATGTAGCACAGTAGCACAGGCGAATCAGTTTTCGGTTTTCTGAGTCTACAAAGACCGCACCATTCTTGCTTTGATTTGGTAAAGGTTTTTGAAAATAATTTTTTATTTTGTATTTGATAAATAAAAAAATTATGTGTTTATACTTTTAATTTTTAAAAAATCAAAATATTTTTTAAAGTATTTAAGGGTAGAACTTTTAAAATTAGGTTGTGTTTTTTAAAATTTAAAAATTTAATATAATTTTATATATTAACTAAATTTTAAATTTAATACTTAAATTTATATTTTTTATAGTATTTTTAAATTTCAAAAGTTATTTTACCAAATGTAATTGTTGTTGTTTGTGTTTATTGAAAGTCATTTTTAATTTAATTTACCAAATATAAATACTACACTTCTTAAAAAGTCATCTTTTAAAAACTAATTTTACAAGTTACTTTTGAAAAATAAAAATTTTATCAAACTAAGGTTTAGTTTGGTAAAGTTTTTACTTTTCAAAAGTAGTTTATAAAAGTTAATTGTTAAAAGATGGCTTTTTAAAAATTATATCATTTATGTTTAGTAAATCAAATTAAAAATAGCTTTTAATAAATACAAGCAACAACAATTGCGCTTTGTAAAATAGTTTTTAAAATTTAAAAATACTATAATAGACATAAATACAAGCATTAAATTTGAAAATTAGTTAACATATAAGATTATATTAAACTTTTAAATTTTGAAAAGTACAAGTCAACTTTGAAAAGCTCTATCTTAGGTGGTTTTCAAAGTACTCCGATCTTTTAAAAGCTGCAAGCACAAGTACATGGTCATTTTGATTTACCAAACACAAAATGAGCATCTTGAGCTTTTAAAAAGTATAAGCACCTTTTCGAAAAACTTTACCAAACCAAGCCTAAGGCTTATAGTACTGGGCTGGCTGGTGCCTACCTGACTGCCGGTTAAGCCCGAAGCTAAGTTGAGTTTCAATGAAAATTGAGCTCAAGTTCGGCATCACAAAATTTAAAGCTCAAATAATGGGTTAATAACTTAATGTTCAATTCCTAAAAGATTACTTATTTTTCAAACCAAAAAAGTTATTTATGTAACACCCTACCATACAGAGACTTATGCTTAAGTCATAATTCAGAGATGGCAAGGTATTACGACCTCTAAAACAAAAATTTAGTACGTATAGTAGTATGAATGATTGATTATAACTAGGAGCCTTGTGGAAAAAAGGGGTAAACAAAAACCGCAACTCAAAAGCGCAACACTCCGATCACTAACACAACGAGCAAGGATAAGCTAACGCAAGATCATATATATAAAGAGTATCAAAAACAGGAATATCAAGACTCAAAATCCGGCTGCGAAGGTAATCGGTTCGAGCATAGCAATATATACATATAATAAAATAAGGAAAACCCCAAGGAAAATCCAAAGGGACACAAATACCGAAAACCTAATCTCCAAAATCCCCTCTAGAAGGAGTCATCACAGTTTGTATTATTTAATGGAGATAAAAGTATCTAAACAAGATATATAAATCAAGATAGAGTCCCGAGAACAAGAATCTTCGCTAATCCAGAAGTCCCCAGCATGCCTCAACGAGAAGCCTCGCGTCCTGCATCTGAAAACCACAAAATCCGCATGGGTGAGAACCAGAGGTCCCCAGTACGGTAACAGCTTCCACATATATAATACATAATAATAGAGGAAAGCCGAAGGCAATCCTAGAACTTCCTCCAGAAAATATCAAAGCTTATAAACAAGCTAAACCGTAAGCGGCAACTAACTAAAGATCCTTCAGTCTAACTAATACTTCCCTTTCTACTTCCTTCAGACCTCCCAACAACCAGTAGGAGTATAATATAGCAAACACAGTTATATCAGACAAGAGATTTACAAATAGGAACAAATAAGGCATTTAGGCAATTAGCAAGTAATATGCAGTCAAATAGGCAATCTCAAACAATTCATGTAGTATGCTTATGATGCATGCCTGTCCCTAGTGGCTGATGATATCATCTGTCGGTTATAGAGCCAACCCGACAAGTCCTGGTAGCTAGCCATTGGACTGTCCCTCTGTCGTGCATCCCCAACTCGAGTTATACTCATCATAAACTTGATCATAATCATGATCCATATCCATCACCCTCACTGGTGAATATTTATCCATCACCATCACTGGTGAATATTTATGGGGGCGAGCTCATCCGGGCCTTTCACAGTGCCCGGCCACACTTACGACATAGGGTCAAAAGAGCTTCGAGTCTCAACCTGGAGCACATGGTGGCTAGCCATTGCTACTACCCAGGGAAACCCTCATCTCCAATGGTGGAAGTGCAAACCTTCGCAATTCAATCAACATCATATATGCATTTATACTTGGCCATAAACATGGCTCCGCCGTAACACGGCAATAATCTAGCCATCCGGCTCACGGTTAAATCCATAACCAGCCAATTCATTAACAATTACGGCCCTTCGGCCCATGGCACAACAAGCACTTCCACCGCCATTCTCCGCATCTCACATAATCATCTTTGATCCTCAATGATCATTCATTTTTCCCTTGCTTCACTCGCAAGTTACCACATTCACTAGCCCTTTTTCTCATGCTAGGCATATCATAATGATTTAAGACATAAGTGGTGAGATCGGAGGCTTAGAAGTATGAAATTTGGCTTTTAAAACTCAAAAATCAACTTTGGGATGAAAACAGGTCCACGCGTATGCGCACTCCATGCGCACGCGTGGATGGCGCTTTCTCGAAGAACGGCGCGTACGCACCAAGTGCGCCTACGCGCGAGGGGTCATTCTGCTAAAAATTTTCTAAGTTAAAAGCTGCAGAATTTACAGATTCAAACCCCAATCTTCCGACGGACATAACTTCCTCATTTTAAATCGTTTTTCACTCGTTCTTCGAACGGCATGGACATCCCGGATCCAATTTCATTTCTAAACAGATTTGGCACAAATCAGAGATCCGTAGTCCAAGTTATGTCCCGTCAAAGTATGCCCAAAAACCATGTTTTCATACAAAACCACAAGGTGCCATTTTCAAAACAAGCCACTTTCAACTCTTTTCAAAATCAATCAAACATGCCAATTTCAATCCTTCTCTTTGAAATCATTCAAAATGTACCAAAATCAACAACAAGCCATCCTCAACTCACACATTGACACTTTACCAAGGTTTCCAAAACCACATCCAACCATTTTAACACTTCTCAATCAAATGGCTAAAGGACAAACACAATATCATGTCATACATCCTTCCTCATCCCAATTTCTAATAATACCATTTCCAATTAACCATCATTATACATAATCAACATCATACTCACCATCAACATGGTACCACCCATCAATTCAACCTCAATCATCCATCAAGCATATATCACAACATGCATTTCTCATATTTCACACAATCAAGGCATCAATATTCATAATCACATATATGAACACATCATATATTTCAACCATTCAACAACACCAACAATTCAATGCCTATCTTAGGGCCTCTAGCCTAAGTATTTCCTACCACATTACATATTAGATACGGGAAACTAAAACCATACCTTAGCCGATTCCCCAAGCTCAACCGGAGCACTTCCAAACCACTTGTCCACAAGCTCTCAAGGTATCAACACCTCCAAGAACAGATTTTATCACACAAAACCCTCTTCCAAGCTTTCCAAAATCACCAATCAAGCTCCAATATTCACATATACACAACCTAAGCCACAATCATCATACCCATACACAATATCTCAATACCCAAACATCATAGAACAACAAATTATACTAGGGTTGAGAATCTTACCACACCCAAGGTCCAAGGAGACAAGATTAACCTTCTCCTTCAAGAGAGTTGGGTCCTATAACATCAAAGAATCCAAAATCTCAACATTTTTGCTCATGAAACTCGAAATCAAGGGCTGGAATTTCGAACAGTAAAACGTGGCTTACCTCAAGATTGATTGTATGGGTTTTGTAGAGCTCTCCGCGGTGAACGCGTGGCCGCAAACGGAGCGGCAATCGGAGCTCTAGATCAAAAGTTATGGTGGTTTGAAGATTAAGTGAGAGAAAGAACTTGAGAGAGTGTTCTTCCCTCCATAGCCTCCATTTTCAGCGTGTTTAGTGTGTTGTGAGGAGAGAGAGTGCTGAAAACTAGGGTTTTGGTTTAGTTTAGTTGGGCCAAGGGCCCACTTTGAGTCCGGTTGGCCCGGTTTGGCCCGTTCGGTCCAATCTTGGTCCGATTTCTATAAAATTGGTACCGAAATTCTCGTCTCAATTTCCTCTATCATATTAAGCCATAAAAATAACATTTTTGGCTTTCTAGAATAAATTCTCATTTATGGGTTAATTAGCCGTTAATTAACCGGATCTTACATTCTACCCACCTAATTGGGAATTTTGCCCACAAAATTCAAATTCAAATTCAATTACCTGAGAATAAGTGCGAATAATCCGTTCGCATCTCCGACTCAAGTTCCCAAGTGTGTTCCTCAACACCGCCTCGACTCCAAGCCACTTTGACTAATGAAACCTCTCTTCCACGCAACCGTTTGATACTAGTATCATCAATTCTGACTGGAGCCACTGGAAGCGTCAAATCTTCTCTTAACTGAACCGATTCGGGTTCTAACACATGGCTAGCATCAGGAGTGTACTTTCGAAGCTGCGACACGTGAAATACGTCGTGCAGGTTTGAAAGATGGGGTGGTAGAGCCACCCGATACGCCAGCGGCCCAATCCTCTCCAAGATCTGAAATGGACCAATGTATCGAGGATTCAACTTCTTTGCTTTAATCGCTCTACCTACTCCTGTGGTCGGAGTAACTTTCAGGAAAACATGATCTCCTGCCTCAAATTCTAAGGGCTTCCGCCTTTGATCGGCGTAACTCTTTTGACGACTCTGCGCCGTAAGCATCCTATCTCGGATTTTCTTGACTTGTTCAGTGGTCTCAGCTATCATTTCCGGCCCCAACAAGCCTTTCTCTCCAGTTTCATACCAACATAGTGGAGATTGACATTTTCTCCCATACAAAGCCTCATACGGAGCCATTCCGATGCTCGCATGGTAACTATTATTGTATGCAAACTCTACTAACGGCATATACCGATCCCAACTCGCCGGTTGGTCCAAAACACAAGCTCTCAACATATCCTCTAGTGTTTGGATCGTCCTCTCGGATTGACCATCTGTTTGAGGATGGTACGCTGTACTCAAGCTTAATCGAGTTCCAAAAGCTTTCTGAAATGCACCCCAGAATCTCGAAGTGAAACGAGGATCTCTATCAGAGATTATAGTAGCAGGTACACCATGGAGTCTCACAATCTCCTTTATGTATAACCGAGCTAGCTCCTCAAGGGTGTAAGTCATCCGAATGGGCAAAAAGTGAGCTGACTTTGTCAGTCGGTCCACAATCACCCAGATAGCATCAAAACCAGTCCTTGGCAATCCCGACACAAAGTCCATTGCAATACTTTCCCACTTCCATTGCGGAATCTCTAAAGGTTGCAACATCCCGGAAGGTCTTTGATGTTCAATCTTTACCTTTTGACAAGTTAAGCACTTTGAAACATATTCCGCCATATCATTCTTCATACCCAGCCACCAAAACATCGCCTTTAAATCATGGTACATCTTAGTACTTCCCGGGTGAATGGAGAATCCACTTTTGTGTGCCTCCTTTAAGATATCTTGCCTCAAAGTACCAACATCCGGCACAATGATCCTACCCTTGAATCTCCATAACCCATCTTTTTCTTCCGACACTCTCCACTATTTTCCTTGCTCGATAGCCGGTAACACCTTCCATAACGCTTCATCATTTTCATGAGCCTTTAGGAGTTCGGACTTAAAGTCACTTGAGATTTCTAATCGGCTTAAACACAAGGTTCCAGATACTTCTCGAGCACCAATTTTTAGACTCTCAAATCCCTTGAGCAACTTCTCCTCTTGAAGCATCATCCAAGACGCATATAACGACTTCCGACTTAACGCATCCGCCACTATATTCGCCTTTCCAGGATGGTAATTTAACTCAAAGTCGTAGTCCTTCAACAATTCCATCCACCTCCTTTGCCTCATATTAAGCTCTTGCTGATCAAAGAGGTATTTCAAACTCTTGTGATCGGAAAAGACTTGGAACTTAACCCCATAGAGATAATGCCTCCACACCTTCAAGGCAAATACGACCGCAGCGAGTTCCAGATCGTGCGTAGGGTAACTAACTTCATGAGGTCTCAACTGTCGTGAGGCATACGCCACCACATTATGATGCTGCATCAGCACGCACTCTAGACCCTTCAACGATGCATCACAGTACACCTCAAAAGACTCGTTCGGCTCAGGTAACACTAACACAGGTGCAGTGGTCAACTTTTTCTTCAATGCCTGAAAGCTCTCCTCGCACTCAGGAGTCCAAACAAACATAGTGTCTTTGCGAGTTAACTTTGTCAACGGCAAAGCTAATTGCGAAAAGCCTTTGATGAACCTTCGGTAATAGCCAGCTAAACCCAGAAAACTCCTTATCTCAGTTACTGTGGTTGGTTGCTTCCATTCCATCACAGCCTCCACCTTAGTTGGATCTACGGCTATTCCCCTCTTACTCACCACGTGACCCAAAAACTTTACCTCATCCTTCCAAAACTCACACTTAGACAATTTCGCATAGAGTTTCTTCTCCTTTAAAATTTGCAACACGGTCCGCAAGTGTTCCGCATGCTCTTCTTCGGTCTTGGAGTAAATCAGTATGTCGTCAATGAAGACAACAACGAATTTATCCAGAAACGGATGGAATACTCTATTCATGTAATCCATAAACACTGCAGGAGCATTCGTCAACCCAAAAGACATCATAGTATACTCGTAATGACCATAACGAGTCCTGAAAGCGGTCTTAGGGATATCCTCACCCCTCACCCTTATCTGGTGATAACCGGATCGCAAATCGATCTTGGAGAAAACCCCAGCTCCTTGTAACTGATCCATGAGATCATCAATCCTTGGCAATGGGTACTTATTCTTTATAGTGACCTTGTTCAGCTACCTGTAATCCACACAGAGCCGCATACTTCCATCTTTTTTTTCTTTACCAGTAACACTGGAGCACCCCACGGGGAAACACTTGGTCGGATAAAGTTCTTACCCAACAATTCCTCTAACTGAGACTTTAGCTCGGCCATCTCTAACGGTGACATCCTATAAGGAGCACTTGAGATTGGTCCCGCCCCAGGCACCAACTCAATAGCAAACTCGACCTCTCGGTTAGGTGGAAATTCCTCAATATCATCGGGAAACACTTCCGGAAACTCACACACTACCGGAATCTGATCCAACTTTTGATCATCACCCGAAACACCAGCGGTTAACAACAGGATACCCTGACATTCGATTCCAGAACAGTTCACCATCATCGAATTCAAGTAATAATTATTCACCACGACCGGCCCTTCTGTATCTTCCGGCATAAAGTACACCGACTTTGTAGAACAATCAAGCAGGACATGGTTCTCAGATAACCAGTCCAATCCCAAGATAAGATCAAGACCGATCATCGGTAAGCAGATTAAATTATGGACAAAATCACGCTGCTTGAACCTGAACGAAACTTTCGGGCATCCTAGCCTAGTTACCATGGCCTCATGGGTAGCATTATACACTTTTAAGTCATAACCTAAGGTTACGATCTTCAATCCTAACTCATGGGCTTTCTCAAATGCAATAAATGAATGTGATGCTCCCGAATCAAATAAAGCATTTAAAGTTTGACCAGCCATTTCACAGTTACCTCGAATGAGTGTCTCAGATCCCTCTGCACCCACAGCTGAGGTGGTGAACATCCGACCAGTCTGTTGTGCTTTTCCAGCACCTTGCTTTTGCTTCTCCGGACAACTTGTGGCTTTATGCCCCGCTTTTCCACAATTGTAGCACAAACCCCATCCGGCTTTGCATGGTGCTCCCGGATGGTGACTTCCACACCTAGTACAAGCTTGATCATTCTGAGGCTGCTTCCCAAACCTTTTCCCTTGGGAGTAGTTGTTGTTGGGCCTCCTAAAAGAACCTCCCCTCTTGAAGGGCGGACCTCTAGGTGCAAAGCTCTTCCCTCGATTTTGTGAAAATGATCCTTTGTGACTTCCTTTCTCAGCGGTTGCCCTCTTCACACACTCTTCAGCAACCCTACACTTGTTCACCAATTCGGAGAAAGTCATAATTTCCATTGGTCCCACTGAACTGAAAATATTGCTCCGGAGTCCTCCTTCATACTTAACACACTTCCATTCCTCATATTCCACTGGAGTCCCTTGACACATACGAGAGAATCTGAACAGCTCCTCAAACTTGTCAGTATACTCAGATACGGACATAGTACCCTGCTTCAGCTACAATAATTCAAGCTCCTTGGCCGTCCTAGCAGAAGTCGGAAAGTACTTCTTATAGAACTCCTCTTGGAAGACATCCCAGGTGATATAATCATCACCCTGCTGCAGAAGGCGTCGGATTCCTTGCCACCAATGCGACGCTTCCCCAGTGAGCAAATAGGTAGCGAACTCTACACGCTGCCTTTCAGGCACCACCTGCGCTTGCAATGCTCGTTCCATGGCCTGAAACCATGTATCGGCTTCAGTCGGGCTAGTAGTTCCCTTGAACTTCGGTGGATTAACCTTCAAAAAGTTCGCCAGTGTCATCGGACCCTAAACTCCACCTCCGTCATTACCATGGTTGTTCATCTGTTGACCAAGAGCCTCAGCAGTGGCTTGCATAGCAGCAGCCATGTTCTCTAACGCAGTCATAAAGTTCACCGGATCATTAGGGTTAGTCTCCGACACACGAGTATTAGTACGACCTCTCTCACGACCTCTACCGCGTCCACGAGGCGCCATTTGGTTCCTATACACACCAAACAATCGATATTAAGTTGATCAGTCTCAATATCGGAAGTTCAGTGCTTCAAAGTCCCAAATGCATGCTCATGAACGTTTATGCCAATTATATCAAGCAGATATACTAGTAGCACATAACACACACACAGAGAATGCACAGAAGCATAGTCAGTCCATTCCTCAGGCTCTACAGGAACGAACTGCTCTGATACCATAATGTAACACCCTACCATACAGAGACTTATGCTTAAGTCATAATTCAGAGATGGCAAGGTATTACGACCTCTAAAACAAAAATTTAGTACGTATAGTAGTATGAATGATTGATTATAACTAGGAGCCTTGTGGAAAAAAGGGGTAAACAAAAACCGCAACTCAAAAGCGCAACACTCCGATCACTAACACAACGAGCAAGGATAAGCTAACGCAAGATCATATATATAAAGAGTATCAAAAACAGGAATATCAAGACTCAAAATCCGGCTGCGAAGGTAACCGGTTCGAGCATAGCAATATATACATATAATAAAATAAGGAAAACCCCAAGGAAAATCCAAAGGGACACAAATACCGAAAACCTAATCTCCAAAATCCCCTCTAGAAGGAGTCATCACAGTTTGTATTATTTAATGGAGATAAAAGTATCTAAACAAGATATATAAATCAAGATAGAGTCCCGAAAACAAGAATCTTCGCTAATCCAGAAGTCCCCAGCATGCCTCAACGAGAAGCCTCGCATCCTGCATCTGAAAACCACAAAATCCGCATGGGTGAGAACCAGAGGTCCCCAGTACGGTAACAGCTTCCACATATATAATACATAATAATAGAGGAAAGCCGAAGGCAATCCTAGAACTTCCTCCAGAAAATATCAAAGCTTATAAACAAGCTAAACCGTAAGCGGCAACTAACTAAAGATCCTTCAGTCTAACTAATACTTCCCTTTCTACTTCCTTCAGACCTCCCAACAACCAGCAGGAGTATAATATAGCAAACACAGTTATATCAGACAAGAGATTTACAAATAGGAACAAATAAGGCATTTAGGCAATTAGCAAGTAATATGCAGTCAAATAGGCAATCTCAAACAATTCATGTAGTATGCTTATGATGCATGCCTGTCCCTAGTGGCTGATGATATCATCTGTCGGTTATAGAGCCAACCCGACAAGTCCTGGTAGCTAGCCATTGGACTGTCCCTCTGTCGTGCATCCCCAACTCGAGTTATACTCATCATAAACTTGATCATAATCATGATCCATATCCATCACCCTCACTGGTGAATATTTATCCATCACCATCACTGGTGAATATTTATGGGGGCGAGCTCATCCGGGCCTTTCACAGTGCCCGGCCACACTTACGACATAGGGTCAAAAGAGCTTCGAGTCTCAACCTGGAGCACATGGTGGCTAGCCATTGCTACTACCCAGGGAAACCCTCATCTCCAATGGTGGAAGTGCAAACCTTCGCAATTCAATCAACATCATATATGCATTTATACTTGGCCATAAACATGGCTCCGCCGTAACACGGCAATAATCTAGCCATCCGGCTCACGGTTAAATCCATAACCAGCCAATTCATTAACAATTACGGCCCTTCGGCCCATGGCACAACAAGCACTTCCACCGCCATTCTCCGCATCTCACATAATCATCTTTGATCCTCAATGATCATTCATTTTTCCCTTGCTTCACTCGCAAGTTACCACATTCACTAGCCCTTTTTCTCATGCTAGGCATATCATAATGATTTAAGACATAAGTGGTGAGATCGGAGGCTTAGAAGTATGAAATTTGGCTTTTAAAACTCAAAAATCAACTTTGGGATGAAAACAGGTCCACGCGTATGCGCACTCCACGCGCACGCGTGGATGGCGCTTTCTCGAAGAACGGCGCGTACGCACCAAGTGCGCCTACGCGCGAGGGGTCATTCTGCTAAAAATTTTCTAAGTTAAAAGCTGCAGAATTTACAGATTCAAACCCCAATCTTCCGACGGACATAACTTCCTCATTTTAAATCGTTTTTCACTCGTTCTTCGAACGGCATGGACATCCCGGATCCAATTTCATTTCTAAACAGATTTGGCACAAATCAAAGATCCGTAGTCCAAGTTATGTCCCGTCAAAGTATGCCCAAAAACCATGTTTTCATACAAAACCACAAGGTGCCATTTTCAAAACAAGCCACTTTCAACTCTTTTCAAAATCAATCAAACATGCCAATTTCAATCCTTCTCTTTGAAATCATTCAAAATGTACCAAAATCAACAACAAGCCATCCTCAACTCACACATTGACACTTTACCAAGGTTTCCAAAACCACATCCAACCAT
This sequence comes from Arachis ipaensis, assembly GCF_059453495.1. Taxonomy (NCBI): domain Eukaryota; kingdom Viridiplantae; phylum Streptophyta; class Magnoliopsida; order Fabales; family Fabaceae; genus Arachis; species Arachis ipaensis. The sequence goes on along the minus strand of NC_142443.1, from coordinate 117,708,748 downwards.
TTTAACACTTCTCAATCAAATGGCTAAAGGACAAACACAATATCATGTCATACATCCTTCCTCATCCCAATTTCCAATAATACCATTTCCAATTAACCATCATTATACATAATCAACATCATACTCACCATCAACATGGTACCACCCATCAATTCAACCTCAATCATCCATCAAGCATATATCACAACATGCATTTCTCATATTTCACACAATCAAGGCATCAATATTCATAATCACATATATGAACACATCATATATTTCAACCATTCAACAACACCAACAATTCAATGCCTATCTTAGGGCCTCTAGCCTAAGTATTTCCTACCACATTACATATTAGATACGGGAAACTAAAACCATACCTTAGCCGATTCCCCAAGCTCAACCGGAGCACTTCCAAACCACTTGTCCACAAGCTCTCAAGGTATCAACACCTCCAAGAACAGATTTTATCACACAAAACCCTCTTCCAAGCTTTCCAAAATCACCAATCAAGCTCCAATATTCACATATACACAACCTAAGCCACAATCATCATACCCATACACAATATCTCAATACCCAAACATCATAGAACAACAAATTATACTAGGGTTGAGAATCTTACCACACCCAAGGTCCAAGGAGACAAGATTAACCTTCTCCTTCAAGAGAGTTGGGTCCTATAACATCAAAGAACCCAAAATCTCAACATTTTTGCTCATGAAACTCGAAATCAAGGGCTGGAATTTCGAACAGTAAAACGTGGCTTACCTCAAGATTGATTGTATGGGTTTTGTAGAGCTCTCCGCGGTGAACGCGTGGCCGCAAACGGAGCGGCAATCGGAGCTCTAGATCAAAAGTTATGGTGGTTTGAAGATTAAGTGAGAGAAAGAACTTGAGAGAGTGTTCTTCCCTCCATAGCCTCCATTTTCAGCGTGTTTAGTGTGTTGTGAGGAGAGAGAGTGCTGAAAACTAGGGTTTTGGTTTAGTTTAGTTGGGCCAAGGGCCCACTTTGGGTCCGGTTGGCCCGGTTTGGCCCGTTCGGTCCAATCTTGGTCCGATTTCTATAAAATTGGTACCGAAATTCTCGTCTCAATTTCCTCTATCATATTAAGCCATAAAAATAACATTTTTGGCTTTCTAGAATAAATTCTCATTTATGGGTTAATTAGCCGTTAATTAACCGGATCTTACAATTTATACGCTAAAATAAAATACCAAAATTAGCTCATGTTCGATGGCTCATTGGATCAATTGGAGAGAGGTCGTTGGGAGTGAGAATCGAAACCTGAGCGCGAGAGTTGAGGTGTAGTATTCGCAATCATCCTCAGGTTGGCAGGTGGAGTCACCTGCAGGGACACTCCGATGTTAAAGTAAGCGTCCGTACGATGAGACGATTAATTAGGGCAATAGTGACATACCTGGGGGAGAGGTAGGCCCCTCCCCTTTATTCCTTGTTCTCGAGTGTGTCCTTCCGTTTTGGCCCACTTGTCTGAAAACTTCTGCCAACTATCCAGACCTCTACTAAGGGAATTGTGTCACGCGAAGGGCACTGTTGTTTAAGTGGGTCGTATACCCATCGGGTCGTGGATCTGTTGGATGGACCGGAACAGTGCCCCAATGTGTCAAGTCGTAAGACTTACAGTTGGCGCATTAGCTTAGCTCGTATCTTTGCGTGTAGTTGTCTTCCTCTGATCGCGATTTCGCCGGCGGGACTCACGCTTCTAGCGCTTTCTTCGTGCACGTGAGTTGCCTCTAACCGTTGTCTTGAGACGTTGCTTCAGTTCTCGTGGCCAGAGCATTTAATGCTTTGATTTAAAAGCGCATGAAAAAGTCCATTATACTCTTAGCCTTTCGCGCTTCTCCCTCTTCAGTTATAATTACCTTTATTTCTTCATTTCTTTTTCCTTTTTATAACTGCTATCACCGTTGCTGCCCCCATTTTCTTTATTGCACCAGCTAACTTTAAATAAATACAATTAATAATTATTAATTTTGTATTTTTTTAAAAATAAAATTTGAATAATCACTCATTAATAACAATATGAAAAATCAAGATTATCAATTAATGATAAATTGGCTGGTAGTTGGTTGGTTGGGTATTGGTTACCTAGCGAAGTTCGAGTTAAACACCAAAGTAGTCCCTGAGATTCACAAAATGCATCGATTTGGTCCCTGACTTTCCAATTGCACTATTTAAGTCTTCGACTTTGGAAAAAATGCATCTAGTCAGTCCCTCACCCCTTTTCCGTCGAAACCCCTTTCCGGCGGCAGTGATGTGGCAATTTTTTTGCCATGCTGGATCAACTAACGGTTACATAACGTGGCCAGTGAAAGTTTGTAACTCAATGTGGTCCCTGAGTCCATTTTTAACCCTAGTTGCTGATGGAGGAGCGTACGACTTCTTCTTCTTTTTTGTTCGTTTCATTCGTCATTGTTGTGCTGGGTTTAACCATGGTTGGACGTGCAAATGAGGGAGACGGGAGCTCTATGCGATCGACGACAAGGATGCCTAGTCGCAGCAGAGCCTCACGAGTGCCAGAGCGCTGTGGGTGTGGGAAACGCCCTGTGCTCCGATGGTCTGGAACGGATACCCACCCAGACAAGCCATTCTTTGGATGTCCGAATTACAATGTGAGTTTGAGCCTAAGAGATGTTTCTGTTTTTTAATGTCAACAACTAAATCCCTAAATTTACTACTTACAGTGTAGTGGAAAACAGTGGTGTGGGTTTTTTCGATGGGCAGACGTTGTAGAAGATGATAATGACAATTTTGAAGAAGCTGCAGCATATAACAATGAAGAGATGAGCGTGAGTCTTGCATTGAGGATTGGCAATTTGGAGGCTGAGTTAAGGAGCCAGAAGTATGTAATACAAATGTTAGGATTGTTGGTCTTTTTCTTGTTAGTTGTTGTACTAGTTGTGATTGTAAAAATGTAACAAGTGTGTATTGTTTATGAAAGAATGGGTAATCTTTGGATTATTGGTGTGGTCTGTGTAAATAGTTTACAATGGTAATAACAAAACTGAATAAATAAAACAGAACAGAACAAGTAAATTGATCAAACCATATTTTGATTATAACTAAGATATTGTCAAACACTGTCAATGGAGTATCACCTGATAAACACCATAATATGGCACCAAAAAGGAATACAGTAAGAGCTCCAAGTTTAAACATTTATAACTACCAAAAGTAAAAGTTAACCATTACAATCTGGTTATGTGCTACTCCTAAATGAAAATAACAAAACTAAGGAAACAACTAGTGCCCAAATTCCATTTGTAATCAATCAGACTTCAGCAGCTACAGCATCCAATTACTTAGTATTTTCTTCCTTGGAGGTTTGAACCCTGGAGTTGGAACAAACTTCAAAAAGTTTGCCAACCTAGAAGACGTTGTTGCACTTGCTCCTTGCATGGGATCAACAGAAGCAGTCACTGGTGTTGGTGAGTTCTTTCTTTTGGTTGGTAATTTATCTGGTCTTTTTGTTGGTGGTGGTGGTGGTGGGGCCTGAGGAAAGTTAGGAAAATAGTGTGAAAAAGGAGCAAGTAAAAACATGTCATAAAATATTATATACCATATATGTACCTCATCTTGTGTTCCACCATAATTTGGTTGGGACAAGTCAATCTTCGTAGCTTCATCTATTTGTGTTCCACCAAGAGGAGCTTCATCTACTTGTGGTGCCACATTGGTGGTGTTCATAGCTTCAGCTGCAGGTGTACTCCCAGCTGGGACAGTTTTGGACTTGGCTGCCGTCACAGCAGCTACTGCAACAGTAAGCTCATCAGCTCTTTTCTTTTTACATCCCCTCTTGGTGTGGCCCTTTATTCCACAGTAGGTGCATGTGAATGGCTTCAGCTGTCTCTTTAGACTAACAGTTGCCTTAGGTTTCTTGTTTTCACTAGTACCCTCATCAGCATCCTTTCGTCTTTTGGTTGTCAGTTTTCTAGGTTTACGTTTAATGTTAGGAGCTTGGGGCTGATTGTATACTGATTTTTTTCATAGGGATTGGCCTGGGAGAGGATTGATGTGATGTTCATATGTCTTCCTGTATGAGTCCATGGTGACCAAGGGATGACAGAAATCCTCGGGTCTCTTGTTCACCCGTGCAAGAGCAGCACAAGCATGAACACAAGGAATGCCTATAGTGAATAAATTAAGAAATTATCAACTCCACAACAGCTAATATAATGAATGAATTAAAGATATTTATATTGAAGAAGAGAATAAAGTTGGTGTGAAGGCATATAATATCACCTGTTAACATCCAGAACTGGCAGGTGCAAAGTCTCTTGCCTAAATCAATAACCATGTTAGTTGGGTGTCCATGGACCTCAAATTTTTCATATTCTTGGTCTCCAGTCCATATAGGAACCCAATTCTTTGATTCCTTACGAACTTTTTCTAGTCGGCTCTGAATAACAGGATGTAGTTTCCCCACATGGTTGTTCAACTTGACTTTATTCTTTGCAATCGATCGCATAACAAACATTCTTACCTCTTCAAGCAATGTGATGATTGGCTTACTCCTAGCCTCCTTGATCCGTGCATTGAACACCTCACAGGCATTGTTGCAAATATTATCCAGCTTTGGCCTGTGGCTAAATTGAGACTTTGTCCATGAATGCCTTGGCCACTTGTTCAAGTATGTCCATGCTTCCTCATTGACCCTCTTTATTTTGTCCATGTTCTCAATAAAGTCTTGAAATATGGTTGACCTAGCAGCATCCCAGAGGAGTCTCCTCAGCTCAAGATCCTTCCACTGTTTGTTGAAATTTTGCCATAGGTGCCATACACAGAAACGATGATGGACCTATGACATGGCCTCTTCTACAGCAGAAATCAATCCCTGTTTATGACAAACACATGTAGTACAAACCAAACTACTTAAGAAGGATCAACCAGTATAAAATATTCACACAATCAAGCAATATCCATGAATCAGGAAACTACTTATAAAAGAATGAACCAATCTCATACAGCATCATGTAATCCAAACTACTAAAGTAGGATGAACCAATCTCATACAGCATCATGTAATCCAAACTTTAGTTAATTTATGTTAAATGCAGAATCAAATAATTTGTAAAGTCCAAATATCTTCAACCAATATGAAATATTCACACAATCAAGCAATATCCATCAAACAACTACTTATAATAGTATGTACCAATCTCATACAACCACATATAATCCAGAAAATGAAGACTTTAACAAATGTGTAACTAATTGAATAACACAACATTTTATATTTAGGAATTGCTTACCTTCTGCATGTCAGAAATGAAACACCATCCGTTCGCCTTATAGTCTCCTAAATCATCGTGGAGTAGCTCTAGAAACCACTTCCAGTTCTCCTTATTCTCAACATTGACTATAGCCCAAGCAATCATATATATGTGATGATTTGCATCTTGGGCTACAGGTGATAATATCTGGCCTCCAATCTGTGTCTTCAGAAATGCACCATCGAGACCAATTAATGGCCGGCACCCTGATCTGAACCCGTTCTTGCAACCACTCAAGCATACGTACATTTTCTCAAACATGACTTGTCCGTCAGGCAATGGAATCACACCAATCTTCACAGTGGATCCGGGATTCGTCTTGAGAAGTGTTTCAGCATAATCCCTTAACAAGGCATACTGTGCCTTCTCATCACCATAAACAACATTCCTTGCATCGGCCAAGGCTCTAGCTAGTGAGTTTCTATGCAGAATCAGATCACATTTCAACCTAAAGTACACTGCAGCCTCACATTGCTTGAAATTAGGATACTTTCTAACCTTTTTAACCAACTTAGTAGCCAACCATGCTCTGTTTGCAGCCCTATTTGAATTTTTCCTTGGACATGTATGATCATCATAAAATGGCTTGATTTGCCAACAACAGTCCTCATGATCTCTTGAAGCATACACAACCCATGAGCACTCTTCCACTTGGCAAACTGCCCTACACCTGATATTATCATTCTTAACGAACTTAATCCCCCTTCCCTCCTGTATGGTAAACTCTCTCACAGCATCCCTGAATTCTTGTTTGGTATTGAACTTCATCCCCACTTGAAGTTGCAGCTCACCAAACCTCTGGCCACCTTGGAATATGGGAAATTTATCTGAATCCCCATCAGATTTCAGCTCATCCTCAGAGTTAGGAGGAGTTTTCATCTCCTCCGAGTGCCACGAGTTGGCCCCATCAGATTCTGCACCAGGGTCGAGAGCTTCATACCAAATTCCTTCCCCTGGAGTTCCTTTAAAGCCTATGTCCACCTCTACATCTGAATAATCCTCAACAATTGCATCATCATCTTGCATTATTTTATCTTTTCCTATCTTCTCCTTCCCTTTAGCCATGCCTGCCTTTTTTTGAACCTTTTTGACCTCTTTCCTAATTGGTTTCGAAACTCTTGCAACCAATTCTTCATCATTGCTAGAGTTGGCCTCTTGCACTGGGACATAAGATGTATCCTCTGAGCTGCCATAATCACTTATTGATCCATTTACAGTTAAATCCACATGATGAAGTTACTTGCCTTTGTTAGTACTCCTCCCCTTTGCCTGAAATCTAGTAATTCTTTTAGGTGGGTTAAATTTGGGTTTGGGCTTGGAAGTGAACTTGGACTTGGGCTTTGATTGAGTTTTGTTGGGCTTCAGAAGGTTCTTGGGCTTTGGAGTTGGCTTGTGATTATGTTTCACAATGGGAGTTGGGTTGGATTTTGTACTGGATTTTGGGTTGTGTATGATTGGGTTTGGGGTTATCAGGTTCATCCATGGGGTTAGGCTCTTCATTGGTAGGATTTGTAGTGAGGGGGTCAGCAGTAGGATGGTTTGGAATGGGAGTTACAGTGGAAGGAATTGTGTTTGCAGTTGAGAGGTTTGGAGTTGGGTTTGTAGATGATTTGTCATCTGGGGTTTGATTTGAGCTATCCACAACTGTTTCCTTGTTAGTCTGTAAGTCACCATGGCAAACCTCTTCTGCTTCGTAATCAAGTAACATCACAACCCCTTTCCCATCCATCAGTTCAGGTGTGGAAACTCCATGTTCAAAATACACATCAACTACTCCATCATTCCTCTCTGCATGGAAGCACATCTCCCTTAGTTCATTATCACTGGTCAAAGCTCTCAGTCCCACCTCCAAGCTCCTTCCGGGAACCAGCCACCAGCACTCAACTACCTTGTCATACCCCAGCTCCTTGAAATAGTTTATCGAAAAAAATATATAGGGTATCTTCATCTAAATCTCCTAAGCAACTTCTATTGTCAGGTGAGTAAACCAATTTACCATCATCATTCTTCTTAAACGTCCCACCATAGTGGAACATAATATCCAGCAATTTCTCCATCTACAGTGAAAAATAGATATAACAATTTATCTAATGTATGTTACTGATAATATAATCAACAAACCACAGTACAGAATAATCCATTGTTGTTTAAAATCACATACTTCATCACATTACAATTATAGAAACACCCACATTTCCTGTGTGAAAACAGAGCATTCAAAATATCCAAATCCACACCACCCAGTACCCTAAACCCTACCTAATAATATAGCATTCAATGATTTGGCATCAACCAGCACAAAATTTCCAACTGAAACTCACAAAATGGATACCTTAACACTATAAAAGATCAATAAAAAATGTTTTATTCACTGCATGCCTACCTCTATGTCAGGGGGTTCACGAGGAAGCTTTGCTCCTTCCTTCCCCAATTTTGAGCGACCGATGAGCACGTTTCGACCCTCTCCAATTTGCGTCACCACAGAAAACCTCAACAGGACTAGCGGAACCCAGGGTGTGGAGCTTTCAGTTCAAACGTGATGAAGGAGATGAAGTGGGTAAGTGATCTCTTTAAATATGGGGGTTATGACGTTTGGTAACTCCTTCCTTCTTGAGGCGGCGTCGTTTTCATGTTTTAGCGCGAAAAAGAGATACGACGCCATTTGCCTTAGTCCAGCATGGCAAAAAAATTGCCACATCACTGCCGGCGGGAAGGGGTTTCGACGGAAAAAGGGGAGGGACTGACTAGGTGCATTTTTTCCAAAGTCGAGGACATAAATAGTGCAATTGGGAAGTCAAGGACCAAATTGGTGCATTTTGTGAATCTCAGGGACTACTTTGGTGTTTAACTCAGCGAAGTTCTATACTAGTATAATACCTGGAGTAAAAGTTTAAAGTCTCCTTACTACATAGCGGGCTTTTAACTTAGGAATGAAATAATATTAGGGGTGGCAAGTGGGGAAGCCCGCCCCGCCAAAAAGCCCCTCCTTTGGCGGGCTAGCCTACCCCGCATCGCCTAATGAGGCGGTCCTGAAATTTCACCCCGCGCCGACTAACAGCGGGCTAGTGGGCTAAACCCGCCAAATCTTCTTTTGTTGTTTTTACTATTAAATATTAAATAATATATATAATTTCACAACCATTTTAATAAATTTATAATTTTTAAAGATATAAAAAATTATAATTTTTAAATTCACAAACATTAAAGTCTTTATAATTATAAATATGTAATAAACATCTATACCAATATATAATGGGGATACAGAAGTTTGGTATCCAATTCTTTCTTCCTATTTTACCCCTGTTTTTTTTTTATTAAAAACTGGCTTTATCCCACGACAGAACTTAAAAACTAATTTTAATAAAAAAAAAATTGCTATTATGTACTCAATTCTTTTTATTTTATTTTATTTTTTCAAAAACTGGCTTTACCCCACGACAGAGTTTAAAGCTAAAACACTTTCAATAAAAAAAACTATTAATGCGTACTCAATTTAAATACCGATTCACTTTCAATAAAAAAAAATTATGTGCCTTCAATCGTACTTTACCTAAAAGAGTTAAATATCTGTTTCACTTTCAATCGTGCTCTTGCAATCGTTTTTCTTCTTTGGGTCTTGCTACCTATAATTGGAATTCAACGAATCAGCAATCACATTATATCAACTAATATAATTCCTATTCCAAATCCATTGCCAAGTACAGGATTAACTACAATTAGACAAATGGTCAGAGCCACTCATCATCGTCGTCATCATTTTGTTTCAGGTAACATAAAACTTAACATGTATTATGATAATTTAATTTTTTTGGGCTATAAATTTAATTTTTGCTTAATATTTGTATTCTATTCTTTGTTGAAAGAGCATGATAATGGAATTGATCCAAATAACAGACGTTATAGTAACATAATTGGTTGGTATTCTATAACAAAATTAATTAAATTAATATACACTATTTATATAAATTAATACACTATTTATATATTTCTTATGCTTATTATTTAACTTAAAAAAATTACATATAGCAGAGCACTTCTTAATAAAAAAATACAAAAAATTATTAGAATTTGGTGTCCAATTTTTTGTAGACTTCGTATATCCTTACATAATCTATTTCATAAAATAAATTTAATGGACAAAATAATAATTTTTTTAATATTCCATCTTTATCATATAATATATAAATAATTAAAAAATTAAAATAAACAATGTATTCATAAAACTAATAATAACAAATAGAATAAAGAGAAAAAAATATTAACATATCGCTCATTTTTTGCTATGTGTATTTTTAAATTTGAGTGATTAAATATATTTTACAAAGTAATAACTATGAAATGAAAATAAATTTATTGCTCTAAATTATAAAAAGAAGTATTGAGTACTCTTTAACTAAAACTTTTATTATAAATTTATTACAAAAAATATATTTATGTTTCAAATTAATTTAGATGCTTGGGATAAAATATTAAAAATAAAAAAAATATGCATTTGTATTCTTATATTAAAAAATAAATGAAGTCATTTTATATACAAAAATACTACGTTATAAGATAATTACAAAAAGTTGTCAAACATAATAAGTTTATTATCAAAATAGTATTTATATATTGTGTTAAATTAATGTAACATAATGATTTTTAATATCTTTAATTTAATTTTTTTAGTTTTTATTTTAATTTATATTTTTATATTTTAAAATTTTGGTAATAATATATATATTTTTTATAATTTTAAAATAAAACCAGGACAAATCTGACTTAAATACAAACATAATGATAGAAGAAGAATACAAAAATATTGATATTTCATCTCATGTATTTAAAAATACATGGCATAAATAAAAATAAATCCTTCTTACTATAAAATTATTGTCCATTTAAAAATTTAACAAATACCAAAATTTGATCACGATAAAATGGGTCATAATTTTATAAAAAATCTAAATACTATATTAAATATTACAAACAGTGATTGAATAAATAATTTTCAAATTCTAAAATTAAAAACATAGATAACGCTTTACATATTTATATGAGTTACCGAATCAATTTTTATTGAATAACTATCTTAAATATCAATTATAAAAAAATGCTACTATATCAGCCAATGATAATAATCATGAGACACGTAACATTATTTATTATTAAAAATATATTAATTTAATAATATTAAATATGTAATAAATTTCTAATGTAAAATGTTAACATATAAACACAAAAAATAAAGATAAATTAGAGTATAACAAATAAACTATTTTTTAAAAAATATTTCTACAATCTTAACGGACAAAATACTTATCATATTGTTAATTTATCATAATCAATTAAAAAAATAAATTTAGAAATGTCACAAATTAATGGACGATATTCAAACTTTGAAAAAAATCAATAAAAAAATATAATAGAAGCATATTATTTTTAAAATATTCTCTGTTTCAGAATAAAATTAAACAATTTTAAAATAATTAAAATCACCTTTATACGCGACATAAAAGTTAACTTTAATCATGATAACTAATTTTACTCTTATGAATTCAAATTATGCTTATTATTTGTATTGTTCTTTAAAAATATAGGTTTGGAATCACATTATAATAAAGCTGTTCAAGTAAAAGATGCGGTGATATCCTAACTGATTAGTACCCTATATATTTAAAACATGTAATCACGTTATTTTAAGTCATTTTGCCTATACATTAAATTTTAATATAGAAGATTAACAAAATTAAGAACTAATTTTTAATTCTTTTAAGATAATTTACAACATATTAAGTTTGTTATAAGTGTAGGTCGAGACACCACTGCTACTAATTCAATGCCTCCATCAATCTTTTATAATGAATCAGTTACAAACAATGCTAAAAGCCATGCAAATATGAATAGTTAGTACTCACTTACTCTACTTATATTTTTAATATTTTATCTTCATCGCATAATATTCATTTAAAATATTTTTTGTATTGAATAAGTTAAGAAGTTTGATATTGTACACTACTATATAAAATGCCTATTGTCAAACAAAATTTTGAATTCTATAATAAAAAAATAAAACAAATAATTAACAAATAGTATAAATTTTAAATAGGCAATACATTCATAAGACTAATAATAACAATAACTTTTAAATAAAATTTTGGTAACAACATATATCTTTTAAAATTAAATAGTAAAATTAGAAAAGATCTACCTTAAACACAAAACAACAACTATTGAAAAATAGTACAAAAATATGTCTTATTTTATCTCATGTATTTATTAATGTATTGTACAAATTATATGGATCCTTTTTATTATAGAATATTTATCCAATTAAAAATTTAATAGATAGTAAAATTTGATCATAGCAAAATGTGTTCTAATTTCTTAAAAAATATCTAAATACTATATTAAATATTACAAGTCAATAGGTAACTAAATTAAAAATTCTCAAATTAAAAACATAGATAATATTGTATATATTTTTATAAGTTATCGGACAAATTTTTATTGAATAACTAATTTAAGTACAAACTAAAAAAATGCTACTACAAATATTATTTAATAGCAATAACCGTAATACACATAACATCATTTAGTGATAAAAAATAAATCTTAATTAAATTACAGTAACTAGATAATAAACTCTTGATGATAAAAAAAACTTATTAAATTAAAATTTAATAACGTATGGAATATAACATAAACACCCAAAAACAAAAAAAAAACAAAATAAAGTACAATGAATAAACTAATTTTTAAAAATATTTTCGCAATTTTAACGGACAAAATCCTCGTCATATCATTATTTTGTCATAATAAATTTAAAAAATTAAATTAAAAATATTATAAATTAATAGACAACATTTAAAACTTTTAAAGAAATATAATAGAAGCATTATCATTCTGAAAATACTTTTTGTATATTTTAACATAGTTGAGAATAAAAATTTACTCTATCGAATATTTCACCTTATATATTACCTAGAACTTTAAACAATGATCATTTTATATTACCTCTTTATTGTGTTATTTTATAATTTAACATTTTAAAGTGTTTTATAGTAATTTTAATTTCAACAAAATATGATATAAATAAGATCACGTCAATATTAAAATAAAAAAAATACTTATCTAATAAATTTGAAAAGTAAATAATATATTAACAAAAAAAAATTAATTTCTTAAAAACAATAGAAAAGCGGCTGAACAGGCACGTTAGTGCCTGTTGAGCCGCTAGTAATCATAAACCAAATTTTTTGAAACAAAATAAAACTAACATCGTCCAAAGTAAAATAAATATTGTCCAAAATATATAATTAAACATCTACAAGTTTAGAACATAATTTAATTAAACGTAAAATATAATCCAAAACACTAAATTATAATATCTTCAAAAAAACTCTGACCCCGGAGGGGAAGTCGCCCCGCCCCACCAAAATCTACGGTTTAAGCGGTGCGGGTTAGGCGAATTTTTTATATGTGGTGGTCTCAATTTTTTAACCCGACTCGCCTTTTTTGGCAGGTTACGCAGACTGACCCAACAAATTTAAACCCGTTTGCCATCCCTAGATAATGTGCATTTTTTGTTACTCTTTTTTTCCTTTGAAACAGGACATGTTGATTATCAAGAATGTAAAAATTAGCCATCAAAACTAGTATATTGATGTATAAATATATATGTTGATTAATTTATTTTTAATATATATTTTGTATTTAAACATGTGAATTTTTTTATTTTTTTCTTATTTTATCTTTTTTCCTGAATTTCTTATGTTTTCATCTTAAACATTAGGGAAAAAGATAAATAGGTCCCTGACTTTTCAAACTTTTGACAAATACATCCCTAACAAAATTTAAATACAAAAAAGTCCCTGACTTTAACAAACGGAGGATAATTTAGTCCTTCCGTCTATTTACCTCTCATACACCAAACGGAACTGGCTGACGTGGCTGAAACGGTGTTGAGGTGTCCGTTACGGTGCCACGCTGGAAGGGGAATAAAGTTCGAAGGACAAATAAGTCCTTGACGTCACTTTACAAATAAAGTTCGAAGGACAAATAGGTCCTTGAGAATTTTTTTTTTTTCATTATACTTCTATTATGCTTTTATTATGAGAATTTAGTTTATGTAGGCTAAAAGTTGGTTTTTTTATAAAAAAAAATTATTTCGTATAGGTCGAATTGATTATTTATTTTATATGGGCGTCTATCCAAAAATGGATTAGCACTATGGCTTTCAATTTAAATGGTTTCAATTTCAACCGATCTGTAGAATATAGTCAAGGTCGTGTAATTAACACCTGGGCTGATATTCTTAATTTCAATCCCGGTATCATATAAAAAAATTGAATAATACTTTTAGCATTTCCAAGAAGTAATTGATTAAATAGTTGAAATAGTTGTAATTCCATTCACTATCTTAACTGAAAAAAATCATAAGACTGAATTACGTGGGAGGCTTGCGCCCATAAGAAATCGCGGAGCCACCCATTAATGGTAATGGAACTCTGCGCAAAGTTTCCTTAATATTTACATTTACAACATTAATAGACTCTAATCAAATAATATTTAAATTAGATCTATATTATAATGTAAAAAAAAATATTTATGTTATAGATTGAATGAACTGCTTGTATTTTAAAATCTAGTTAACTTGTTGTATTCTGTAATTTAAATTATTTGTATTAAAATTACAGAATTTGGGCTTGTTCTATTTCTACTTTTTTCTTAAATTGCATTAGTTCAGTTTTAGTGCATTTGTGTATTATATTAGAATTTGTTAAATTGTATTAGTTCAGTTTTCATCATACCAGTGGCATTAGTTAGCATCTGTTCATTTATGCATCAAGTTAGCATTAGTTCATTTGTGCATCATTCATGTATTAAGTTAGCATTAGAGCATTTGTGTATTATATTAGAACTAGTATTTTTATCCATAATAATATTATGAGAATAATTTTTTTTAAATTATAGTTCACTTTGTTCTAACAGTATAAATTATGCATGACACAAAAGATTTATAAAATCAAACTACTTTTACAAAAAAGTCGTAAGTTGACAAAAGTTTCTGACTAAGAAGACCAAGATATCTGCAGATAAAAAAATTAAATAATAAGATTTTTAGTTATTATTTTTATATGAAAAAGTCTAATTTTTTATTAATAATTAATTTTAACATTCGTTATCTAAAATTTAAAATAATTTAATGTGTATACTTTTACATTTAAAATATTTTAATTGTAAAAAAATAGCGAATGACATATTTTGATTTGTCAAATTACTAATATAAAATATAATTATATATAGAGTAAAAATAGTAGAGAGAAATATAAAAATGGAGAGATGTAGATAAGAGAATTTAGGAAAGGAGTTTATTAATTTTGAAAAAAAAAAATTCTCAAGGACCTATTTGTCCTTCGAACTTTATTTGTAAAATGACGTCAAAGACTTATTTGTCCTTCGAACTTTATTCCCCTTCCAGCGTGGCACCGTAACGGATACCTGGACACCGTTTCAGCCACGTCAGCCAGTTCCGTTTGGTGTATGAGAGGCAAATAGACGGAAGGACTAAATTGTCCTCCATTTGTTAAAGTCAGGGACTTTTTTGTATTTAAATTTTGTCAGAAATGTATTTGTCAAAAGTTTAAAAAGTCAGGAACTTATTTGTCTTTTTCCCTAAACATTATGTATATTTACTCTTTCTATCTTTGTTTTCACTACTTTTCTTTTATATTCATTGTAAATACTTTTTAAAATTATCCTTACACTTCTGGAGGACAAAAAAAACCCCCTAAAAAGGGTATTCGCAAAAAAGACTTGGGACGAGAGGCTAAATGCAAACCCACGTAAATAAAAACAGGGTCAGAGACCCATCTCCGCAAATATAAAGAGACGAGATCAGGGACACAGGTATCCACCCTACAAGGACTTGCTAAATTCTCATAAATATAAAAATTATCTAGTCTTTCTTTATATATATACATCTCTTAATCCTAAATTAATCCCTCTTCTTTGGTCTTTCTTGCAACAGCCACACCCACACTTTCACTCTCACATATTTTCTTTTAAATTGTTATTTTTCCTAATGAATATAGTATGGATTTGTGTTGGATTTTATATTACGCAATTATATTAAATTATGTTAAATTGAAACTTAACCGAAGTTAAAACTTGGTTGAAATGTTAAGAATTAAAATAATTCTTTAGCCTTTTATTATTTATTTCGTAACTTTTTCCACTAATTGTAATTTAACAAATACACACCGGCTACCCAATTAATTTCTTGTTTCATACATTTTATCTTTACCTTTTATAAGCCACTTGTTTTCTTTGTCTAAACATCCAAAATTAAAAAAAAAAAAAAATTCAAACAAATCGACTCGTCTAACTCGTAAACTCCAACAAATCAAGTTATATTAGCCAAGTTATATTAGCATTTTCTTGAGCCGTTTAAAATACGAGTGAACTTCTTTTCTAATTTTGACTGGTTGCTAGTGGCGAGTCAGCTCGAACTTGCCCGCCTCCCCCCGTTTGACACCTGTACTTTTTATAATAAGCAACTTGTTTCTCCGTCGAAACATCCAAGACCTAAAACCAATTAATCAACTACTGCTAATTATAAATTTGAAGCATGTTACATACATGATAAGTGGTGGATCATCTACATTCCATCAACTTAAACATCTATACATCTTAAGCTATTGCATTGCAAGAGGAAATAGTTAAATCTAATCTCTTCTAAAGACCAATTACCACCAAAGTTGTGACAGCAATATTAAGGCAACAATTCATACATTTAGCAACACGATTTCAACTATTTTGTGGAAATCTTTTGTAGAGAAATTCCAGAGAAGGCTAGGTAGCATCATTCTCATCATCTGGGCTTCCGTATACCACTGCAAAATAGTGGCCAACTGTTGTCAATGAGAGACCAGGGAACCTATGAAGTTTGTCTGGCCGCAGGTCAATCCTAATAAATGGCCATCTCATGATTTCCGCAGCTTGACATTCTTCCCATCCATCTCCAATTACACAAAAGCGGACATTCGGATGGTTGAAACGCTCCTTGATCCATCGGAAACATTGAGTTTTTCCCACTACACAAGAGCTATAAACTGAAACAAAATAATCATGAAATTTATTAACAATGGCAAGCTACACTAACGAACTATAAAAAGATATTGATATTCGTCATAAGTTTATTAAGAGAAGACAACAACTTACCATTTCCATGTGGTATTAAACCGTCGAGACGAAAGAGCAAGCATTTGACAAGAGAGGGTATTAACCCTCCTGACGTCACCAAAACATTTACATGCTGATGGTTTGCATTGGTTGTGTTAGGTACTACACTAGAAAAAGCAATGGAAGAAACCAAATCTTTGTTTTGGCCTGAACACTCCTTCAAAAAGGTCCGTGCTACAAAAAAGTAAAACATTAAACATGAAAGATATAAATGAAACAGATCAAGCAATAGAATTCATATAATTGGAAAACATACCTGAAGACAGCCATCTGTCAGTATATTCATCAGTTTTATCATACAATTCATCCCAAAATTTCTGCGCCTCGTGATCTAAAATATTATGCAAACCCTAAAACAAGTGGCAAGGTTATTTAAATGTATCCTTAGATCACCTTAATGATGGGAAGCAAATGCCAAGTAAAACTACAACTTATTTGGTTACTTACACCCTAACTATCGAGCTCTAGTTCTTTTCTCAGTTCATCTAGTGAATCATGTTTCAATCATTAAAAAGAAAGTTACCATTTCGCACTAAAAAGCAAGGCTCATAAGAGAGAAGAATTCGGTCAAGTTTGTTGAAGTATCAATGGGAAAAAGAAGAGAGAAATGAAGTGGGACGAGCTCTTGTTAGAGGATGTGAGCATTGAGAAAATGATTTTGTTAGAGGAGAGAGAGGATAGTTACTATAAGAAAAAAGAGGAGTGAATTCAACAGCAACACCAGTAGAGGCAGAGAATGATATCATTCTGATATCATACAACACCTGCATTCCTATCTCACTTTCTGCTATATTCTACATCTCTACTACTGCTCTATCCTATTTCTGCCACTGTTATAACCTATAACCGTTCAAGGTACCATGTTCTTACACATTCTTCTGAAAATCAATGACTCAATATCTATTTACCTCAGCAAGACATACTGATACATCAGATTCTAAAAGGAATATTGGGAAGTAATGGATACACGATATATCACATAATATTGTATAAAGTCCAAAACCATTAGATAAATAAGCAATACTGACAACTAAGGTTAAAAAGTTAGTTTAGTACAAACTTCCAGCATATTCATCACTTTAATAATGCTCCGGAAACTATGTTATGTATCGTCTATTTTAACCTGATGTACTTGCGGGCTCATCTCATAAGGTTGAAAAATGTTTTTAACCATCTACCATTTCTGCAACTCATTCTCCATTTTTTCAAAAATAACTAAAAATTTGATAACAATAATCTTAAAAAGTAACTAAACTTTTTTTCTCATTACTTAAATTTAAAATAAAAATATTTATCATACTATAAAAATATTAATGAGTATAATAAAAACTATTAATGAGTACTATAAAAAAAACTATTTTATTGTACTCATTAACTTTTTTATAGTGTAATGAATTTTTATTTTTTTATTTACATTTAATTAATCTGTACATTGTCAAAACAAAATTGTTTATAAAAAAAATTGTTATTTTTTAAGATTATTGTCATCAAATTTTTAGTTACTTTTGAAAAATGGAGAATGAGTTACAGAAATGGTAAATCGTTGGAGGGTGAGGCATATTAATCATCCAATACTCTGCTAAATCATTGCAGGGTAGAACTCTGATTCCCCTCTCTCCCCTATTAATGCGCTGCGGCCTAACACAAATTACCTACATACTAAGTGTCCTATTAATTTGTTGCAGGCTAAAACGAACTACATGTAAATTTTGTATTCGTGTTAGGGTGCAACAAATTATATAGAATTAAAAGAAGACATTTGTGTGTGCAAATTCTAATTAGGACATTTGTGAAATATATGATGGCAAACATTTTATATACGTAAATTACTCCTATTTTAAAGCGAGGGCTATATAATATTAGAAAAAAATTGTCATGGCCTTGATGTCAAACCATTCCATCATGAAAGAACTAAGTAATGTAAATAGATAAATACTAAATACACTACAAAATATATACCAGTTTCAGAAATCTTCCCTAAATACACAATAATGCAATGACAAGTAAAATTTAACATCATGAAGTTTGTAATTAGTAATACCCAGAAATAATGCTTCAGAGGTTTTACCTGTAAGTAATTTTGTGCTATGACTCGATGTCTATAGGCAAGTTTTCTTTTGTTGGCATCATCATCCGGAGGACTTAACTCATCATGGTTAAAATCATAATTAGATAGGTCCCTCCCATCATCATACTGGGCCAGAGCATCAAGAAATGGAGTATGGTAATTTAAATTTTCTATCTGCAACACAGGAACCCCAATATCAAATTTACCAACATTCAAAAATTAAAACAAGCCACCATGGAGATTTAGACGTAAAAGCCAAACTTTACTTGTTCATAGAAGAAATAGTCATCACACAATTGTAGAATGAGATTTTCCCACATCTTCCCAATTTCCACGCCCTTCTGCACATCCTTGAGACCGTTGAAACCCTCGGCATATGATGATTTCAGCAAGGAGTTGAGCAGTATAAGGGTCTCATCCATGTCCCAAATGTAGACATCCAGCTTGGGAGGAATGCTGCTGGAAAACCCTTGTGTTTCATGCTTAGGCATTCCGGCCTCGGAAGACATTCCGGTGTGTGCAATAGGAACTTTTGAATAAATCTTGACCTTTATCAAAGAAAACCAAATTAGCATCAACAAACAAAGAAACAGAACATCTATTAGGCTGCGTTTGGTTCTGAGAACAGAACAAGACAAGACACAAAGGATAGAGACACAAAAATTAGTGTTCTTGTATTTTCTTAGATGATAAACTAGAACAAATTATGAAAATCTAATTTACTCTTGTTTCTTTTTCATACAAAAAAATTGGGGAGAAAAATATAATTATGAAAAATTGATAAGAAGGATGAAAGAAAAAATGAAAAATATGTGTCTCTTGTTAGTGTCTTTGTGTCCTTACTCCTTCCTAATTGGGGACCATTTTCCACGTAAATTAGGGATTTATTTTAAATAGTTCATATAATAAATAAATCAGAAGATACCGTTCAAACTACAAAATCAACATATCGCTATTAAATTGATAAATATGTGTCCAATTTGCAAGGAAGCTATAACATACCAATAGCTAATGGAGTGTTGCTAGAGATTATACGCAGCAGAATTATCAATACCAACAAATACAAGTATATAGCCCCACGAATAAAAATGGGGTTCACTGAATAACTAAATGCTTCTAGTTAACCAAGGGACCTTAATGCCAACCTGCACATGTACCTGAAACACGTGGAGATAAAGAGTGAGTCAGTCCAACACAACGAGAGACAATATATCTATAACTAGAAGAGGGACAAGCATGGGAACGAGATGTTCATCCTCAAACATGGTTGTAGTGAAAATGTCTCCATTCTATTTATAATTTAAATCCACGATATCTACAGATAGAAAACCTTATAAGCAGAACATACCTTGAGCCAATTCATATTAAACTGACAATCATTGACAATTTGACATAAAATAAAAACATAATAACTGAAATCTGTACAGTTAGGAAATCACGAAATTCTTAAATAAGGCTTAACAATGATAATTCTAGTCTATTGAAGGATATAGCTGCCAAATCCAAGTAAATCAAGAATCAGAAAAGGTAGATCTCAAATCCAGAATCAAAATACAAACCAAATCACATTCAGGCAGCCCTATAACCCATCCCTATAGTGACCATAACGGATCCAAAAGAAGCAGAGCTAGCAACACCAGAGCGGGCTGGGATCGAACTGATGTCCAAGAAGTTTAATATCTATTGCCATTAGCTACAGTTACCATCAAAGACTTTTTCCACAAACCAATGCTCTAAATTATAAAAAACAAAAACAAAAACTTGAATTCGATACTTTAAACTTCCAACTCCACAAAATAAAAGATCCATGTCCCACACCGAATTTCATACTTATATAAAAGCCTCTGAATTTTCTCATTAATATCTCAGAACTTCCAAATTCAGAAAAGACAAAAACTTAAAATTCATATCTAATACAGTTGTAAGTCCAAACTCATAAATCCTTTTGGTAAAGAGGAAAGAAACCTAAACCATGTGCTTTTCATAAAACAATACTTTCCAAGATTGCTTGCCCCTCATACAACATAAATTGTTTCCTTGCTGTTTGAAAATACAAGAAAAGCAACCAGACCATGACAAATATTATTGAGTTATTGGTTGAATCTTTATAGGCACTCCTCATACCAATATCCTTACAATAGTCAGATTATAGTTCTGAATATTAACTAAACAACAATAAAGCCCATGAGTTACATGGATTAACTTCCAGAGTATAAATAAAGTTAACCTAATTTGCTCATCATCCCGCTTTAATCCCCAAAACGAAATTCAGCATTCACAATACCTCTAATTCTCTTATTTGATTCACAGCCTAGCAGTATTAGTTGTTCCTCTATTCACACACCACTGTTTTTTTCAAAACAAAATGTTACAATTCATGGTAACAGAGCAAGGGAAGACAAAAGTTGAGAACTTGAGATAATAATAGAGAAAATCCCAAATGAGAATTTACTGAAAATGAGAAAGGCGAGTCAATGCAAATGATCACATGTCTCACAAGAAAGCATAATCAACAAGAACCAAGCCAACAAAAGAAGCAAAAGGGGGCTGAGAACTCACCGAGCGGGTTTAGAAGGGGCAGAAGCCAAGGGAAGCGAGAGTGAGTTGATGGAAGTGAGGGAGAGAAACGTGAGAGTTTGGTCCTGCTTTTTCACGGGACGATCAGATTGGTAACTGATCCCCTCAGACCCGGTTCTAAATTGTTGGTTAACAAGTAAAGTGGTAAAATTCTGTTTTAATTATTTTTAAATTTGTAATATTTATTAATTATGAATTTTATTATTTTAATTTACAAATAATTAATGATATAAATTACTTTAACTTTTTTTAAGTGACTAAATAATTTTAAAAGAGTTAGATTCGGACAAAAATATCAGTGTTAATAAATTTGTAAGGTTTAAAATATATTTTTATTTATCAAAATTAACTTTTTAAATATATTTGATATTTAGAAATCTTGGTACATAATCTAATACTAAAATTATAATTGAGGGTTATTAGTAGGGGACTAGGGGTGGCAAAGCGAGCTGGCTCGCCTCAATTCGTCCTGTTCTGTCTAGGTCCGTCTTATAAGTGGGGCTGACCGGCCCGCCCTGCTAACCAAGACGAGTTTAAAATGCTAACTCATCCTACTTTATGGCGGATTGGCGGGTCGGAGGGCTAATCCGCTTGACTCTTTTTTTTAAAAAAAATAAAATTCATTAAAATTAATAAAAAAAAATTAAAAAATCAAATACAAATAAAAAATATTTAAATTATAATATAATTTTTTTCATTATCTTTTTTTTTTTATTTTTAACTTCAATAAAATTGTTCAAAATAATATTTGTCAATAGAATTTTAAAAAATAAGTCATATAATTTGAGTATTGATGCGTGAGCATCTTTATTACCTTTTCCTAGTGAATTTGCATTTAATTTATTAAGTTTTATCAAGAATTAATTATCTTTTAGCCACTATAGATGCTACTTTGAGTCTTGTGCATTTCTGTTTATTTTAGGTAGCATTCGGATAGATTTGATGGAGTTTTTGCAGAGAAAGAGAAGAAACCAAGGAGCTGACCAGCGAGGATGACGCGTGCGCGTGCCTGATGCGTACGCGTGATTTGGAGCTCTCCATGGCGATGCGTGCGCGTATCTGACGCGTACGCGTGACACGCGAAAAAGACCATCGACGCGCACGCGTGACTGACGCGTACACGTGACATGCGCGACATGCAGAATTCGCAGAAAACGCTGGGGCGATTTCAGGCCAAATTTTGACCCAGTTTTCGACCCAAAAACATAGATTAGAGCCAGGGGATAGTAGAGACTCAAGGGAGATTCACACAAGAATGATTATGCCCACTCCAAGTTAGGCGTGACCCTACGAAGCAAGTAGTCCCCATCCATCAATTGAAGATATGCTGATTGCTTTAATTAATTCTGATTTAAACTTTATTTTTAATTTAAAATAGGAAAAGATATTGTTTTAGTTTTAAGAAGATAGATTTTAAATTAATTAGGATTAAATATAAAAGGGAATTCCAACAGGGGATTCCAGCCCAACATTATTCCATTCCAATTCACAATTCACAGTTTATCAGAATTCTTATTTTTTCTTTACCATAAGCAACTAAACATTCACTGTTAAGGTTAGGAGCTTTGTCTATTGTATGGATTGATTTTATTGTTTTTCTATTTTAATTCATGTTTTGATTTATATTTTAAGAATTGTTTTCGTTCTTTATCTTATGAATTTGGGTGGAACGGAAGTATGACCCTCTTTCTAATTGAGTTCTTGTATAACTTGGAAAAGCTCTTTACTTGAACAACAGCTTGAAAATAATTTCTCCTAAATTTTAATTATCTGGATTTAACGGGATACGTGACATATAATCCTCTTATATTTGGATAATTAGGATTTCTGTGGCATATAACTAGAATTGAACCTCACCCCCTAATCGAAATTAATTAACCAAGGAATTGGCTATTGATGAATTTTAGGGGAGACTAGAAAGGTCTAAGGAATTAGGGTCTAGTCACATGTAGTTTGCCATGAATTAAATCTTACATGATTAAAATAAATTAATAAGAAAAGTTAATCCGAAAAATAGATAACTCTGAAACATTAACTGTTTCTCCATATTTTATTCCCAACTTATTTATTTGCCTGTCTTTAATTTAATGCTTTTGAACTCTCAACACTATTTTCTGTTTGCCTAACTAAACCAATTAAGCAACCATTATTGCTTAGTCCTTCAATCCTCGTGGGATCGACCCTCACTCACCTGAGGTATTACTTGGTACGACTCGGTGCACTTGCCGGTTAGTTTGTGGGTTATAAATTCCGCACCAAGTTTTTGGCGTCGTTGCCGGGGATTGATAGTGATTAACAACTATCAGTTTTTTGATTGGTTAGATTAGGCATTTTAGTTTTAATTTTTCTTTAATTTTTGCTTAGTATTTTCGAAAAATTTTTTTAATAAATAGCACTAATATTTTTTCTTAATTTCTGAATTTAAGTTTGGTGTCACCTAGTTAATTTTATTTTAATTTTTTTGTTTATTTTTCCTATTAATTTTTGAAAATTTCTGTCTAATTTTAGTTATCATTTTCGAAATTTATTTATTTATTTTATTTAGTATTTCTATTTTATTATTTTACACAGGTTACCTCACAAGGACTTCTCTGCACTCTGACGTAGAGAATCCCATCTTTTCTTATTTTCTGTCTGTTTATGCGCAGGAATAGAAACAAGGAACCTCTGTTAGACTTTGATCCAGAACCTGAAAGGACCTGTAGGTGACGTTTACAACAAGCAAGACTTTGCAAGGCTGCAGAATCAACCATGGATCACAATAATGCTGTTAATGCCAATGTGACAAATCCGAATGGGAACAAAGAACAAAGGAGAGTGCTTGGCTCTTACTCTGCTCCTACTGCAGATCTTTATGGTAAAAGTATTGTGGTGCCTCCTATAACTGCGAACAACTTTGAGTTGAAGCTACAATTGGTCACCTTGGTGCAACAAAACTGCCAGTATCATGGTCATTCCCACGAAGACCCAAATCAATTTATTTCTAATTTTCTGTAGATTTGTGATACTGTGAAGATAAATGGAGTGAACCCAGAGGTGTACAAACTCATGCTCTTCCCGTTTGCTCTGAGGGATGGAGCAAAGCTACGGCTAGATTCCCAACTCAAGGAGAGTTTGAATACTTGGGACAAGGTTGTTACTGAGTTTCTTACTAAATTTTTCCCACCAAAGAAGCTAACTAAGCTTAGGGTGGAGGTTCAGACCTTCATGCAGATGAATGGTGAAACTCTTTATGAAGCTTGGGAGAGGTACAAGCTACTGATTAGGCAATACCCACCGGACATGTTCTCTAAATGGACCTAACTAGACATCTTTTATGAAGGCTTGGGTGAAATGTCCAAGATGTGCTTAGATAATTCTGCAGGTGGTTCATTACACAAGAAGAAGACACCGGAGGAGGACTATTGAGCTAATTGAATTGGTTGCTAGCAACCAATATTTATTCTCATCTAACAGGAATCCTGTGAACTCTGAGACTCCTCAGAAGAAGGGTGTTATGGAAGTAGAAGTTCTTAATGCTCTTTTACTCAGAATAAGTTTATGTCTCAGCAAATAAGTCTACTTACTCAACAGATGGGTGGCATGTAAGTCTCAGCCATCAACACCCAAAACTCACCTCAAGAGGTCTCTTATGACATGACAGGTAAGTTTGTGCAAAATGATAATTATGACTATGCTCAATGCTCTTCTGAACAGGTCAATTACATGGGGAGTGGTCCTAGAAATCCCAACAATGATCCATATTCTAAGACATACAATCAGGGTTGGAGAAATCATCTAAATCTTGGGTGGAGGGACCAACCTCAGAGACCTCAGAATTTCAACAATAATTCTCAGGGTGGTTTCCAACAGAATAATCACAATAACCACCAATTTCAGTCTCAGCAGCAACAACCACCTCAGCAGGCAAACTCTAAATCCCAATAAGATTCTAATTGGGAGATGATGAGGAGTTTTATGCAGGAAACCAGAGCCTCCATTAGAAACTTAGAGGTACAAATGGGTCAACTGAGCAAGCAAATACCTGAGAGATTTGCAAGAACATTTCCAGGTGATACAGTGGTGAACCCAAGAGAAGATTGCAACGTTATTCAATTAAGAAGTGGTAAAGTAGCTGGCTTTGAGTCCAAGGTCAATAAGGAGTTAGTTGAAAAAGACGCTCCAAAGGAGAAAAAGGGAGAAGTAGAACACGCCCCTCCTAAGCGTGCAGACAACCCATTCCCTGATTCTCTTGACACTTATCCTACCTTACCAAAGGCTCCTGAATACAAGCCAAAAATGCCATATCCTCAGAGGCTTCAGAAGGCTTCCAAAGAAAAGCAATTCTCTAAATTTTTAGATGTCTTCAAGAAGCTACAGATCAACATTCCTTTTGCATAGGCTCTTGAGCAAATGTCCCTTTATGCTAAATTTATGAAAGAATTGTTGACTAACAAGAGGAATTGGAAGGAGCAAGAAACCGTGGTGTTAACCAAGGAATGCAGTGCTATTATTCAACATAAACTTCCTGAGAAAATGCAAGATCCAGGGAGTTTTGTGATTCCTTGCACCATTGGAGATGTCACCATTCAGAGAGCTTTATGTGATCTTGGAGCTAGTATCAATCTCATGCCACTTTCAGTGATGAGAAAGCTTCAAATTGAGGAGGTAAAATCCACTCGTATTTCTCTTCAACTTGCTGATCTTTCTATTAAATTACCTGTGGGTGTTGTTGAGGATTTACTTGTGAAAGTATGACCCTTTATTTTTCCTACTGATTTTGTTATATTAGACATGGAAGAGGATGTAAAATCCTCTATTATTCTTGGTAGACTCTTTTTAGCTACAGGTAGAGCTCTGATTGATGTGCAAAAGGGTGAATTAACCCTGAGGGTCAATGAAGAACAGGTGGTCCTTAATGTTTTTGAAGCCCTCAAGCACCCTAATGATTCTGAAGGGTGTATGAGAATTGATGTTGTTGAGCCGCTTGTTCAAGAAGTACTGGAAAATGAGGTACTTGATGATATTCTGGATCCTATCTCTGAATATGAGTTAGTGAAAGTTGATGATTCACCACCCCAGAAGGTTATGGTTCACATGCCTAAGGCAAAGGAGGAAGCCCCCAAGCTTGAGCTCAAACCTTTACCTCCTTCTCTGAAATATGTGTTCTTGGGTGAAAATGATTCCTATCCAGTGATTATTAGCTCTTCCTTGAAGCCTGAAGAGGAAGAGGCGCTTATTTCAGTGCTCAAGAGCCATAAAACAGCTCTTGGGTGGACCATTAGTGACTTGAAGGGGATTAGTCCAACCAAGTGCATGCACAAGATCCTACTTGAAGATGATGCTAAACCAGTTGTGCAACCACAAAGGAGTCTCAATCCAACTATGAAAGAGGTGGTCCAAAAAGAGGTAATGAAACTATGGGAAGCATGTATTATTTACCCTATTTCTGACAGTCCTTGGGTAAGTCCTGTGCAGGTAGTCCCCAAGAAAGGAGGGATGACAGTGATCAAGAATGAAGAGAATGAGTTTATTCCTACAAGAACAATTACAGGATGGAGAATGTGCATAGACTATAGGAGGTTCAACACTGCTACAAGGAAGGATCACTTTCCCCTACCTTTCATTGATCAGATGCTTGAGAGGTTAGCTGGTCATGCCTTTTACTGCTTTCTAGATGGCTATTCTGGATATAACTAAATTGTAGTGGACCCTCAAGATCAAGAGAAGACAGCATTCACATGTCCATTTGGAGTATTTACCTACAGAAGAATGCCTTTTGGACTTTGCAATGCTCCAACAACTTTTCAGAGGTGTATGCTTTCAATTTTTCTGATATGGTTGAAAAGTTTATTGAGGTATTTATGGATGACTTTTCTATCTTTGGTAATTCTTTTGAATCCTGCCTTAAGCATTTATCTCTTGTCTTGAAACGGTGTCAAGAATCAAATCTTGTTTTAAATTGGGAAAAATATCATTTTATAGTTACAGAAGGTATTGTTCTTGGACACCGAATTTCAAGTAAGGGAATTGAAGTTGATAGAGCAAAGGTGGAGGTAATTGAAAAATTACCACCACCAACTAATGTTAAGGCAGTCAGGAGTTTCTTGGGTCATGCAGGATTTTATAGAAGATGTATAAAGGATTTTTCTAAAATTGCTAAACCTTTAAGCAACCTGTTGGTTGCTGATGTTCCTTTTGTCTTTAATTCTGATTGTCTGCATGCTTTTGAAACTCTGAAAGTAAACCTTATCTCTGCTCCCATTATAGCTCCCCCTGGCTGGGATTTACCATTTGAATTAATGTGTGATGCCAGTGACTTTGCTATAGGAGCTGTTCTAGGACAGAGGCATGGTAAGCTTGTACATGTCATTTACTATGCCAGTCGTGTGTTAAATGATGCCCAAAAGAATTACACAACTACAGAAAAGGAATTATTAGCTGTTGTGTATGCAGTTGATAAGTTTAGGTCCTATTTACTTGGTTCTAAGGTCATTGTTTATACTGACCATGCTGCTTTGAAGTACCTTCTAACCAAACAGGATTCTAAACCAAGATTAATCAGATGGGTGTTGCTCCTTTAGGAGTTTGATATTGAGATAAAAGACAGGAAAGGGTCAGAAAATCAAGTAGCTGACCATCTCTCCAGAATTGAGCCTGAAGCAGGAATACAACCACCCACAGCTGTGACTGAGACGTTTCCGGATGAGTAATTGTTCCTCATTCAGCAGGCTCATGGTTTGCAGACATTGCAAATTATAAAGCCATGAATTTTATTCCAAAGGAGTACAGTAGGCAACAAGTGAAGAAGCTATTGACTGATGTAAAGTACTACATTTGGGAGGAACCATACCTTTTTGAGAGTTGTTCAGATGGTATCATCCGGAGATGTGTCCCAGATGAAGAAAAACAGCAGATTCTTTGGCACTGTCATGGTTCTGATTATGGAGGCCACTTTGGTGGTGAAAGGACAGTTACAAAGGTTTTTCAGAGCGGATTTTACTGGCCGACTCTCTTCAGAGACTCAAGAGCATTTGTGAAGCACTATGACAGATGTGAAAAAGCCACAAATCTCCCTGCCAACCATGAAATGCCACAGCAGGGGATTCTTGAGGTTGAGTTGTTTGATGTGTGGGGTATTGATTTCATGGAACCTTTTCCACCCTCACATTCAAATAACTATATTCTAGTGGCAGTTGATTATGTGTCCAAGTGGGTGGAAGCTGTGGCTCTACCCACCAATGATGCCAAGGTGGTAATGAGTTTTCTTCAGAGATATATCTTTAGCCAGTTTGGTGTCCCAAGGACACTCATTAGTGATGGTGGAAGCCACTTCTGTAACAGACAGCTGGACTTACTTCTGCAGAGATATGGAGTCCGTCATAAAGTGAAAACCCCCTATCACCCTCAGACAAGTGGACAGGTTAAAGTTTCCAACAGGGAACTTAAGAGAATTTTAGAGAAGACCATCAGTGTTTCAAGAAAGGACTGGTCTAGGAAGCTTGATGATACTCTTTGGGCATATCAGACAGCTTACAAGACTCCTATTGGCATGTCCCATTATCAGTTGGTCTATGGCAAAGCCTGTCACTTGCCAGTTGAGTTGGAGCATAAAGCTTACTGGGCAATCCGATATCTGAATCTTGATTTAGAAGCTGCAGGAATCAAGCGACTGCTTCAGTTGAATGAGCTTGATGAATTCAGATATTCAGCCTATGAGAATGCCGAGCTCTATAAGGAGAGGACCAAGTTACTGCATGACAAGAAGATTGCCATCAGAGTCTTTGAGCCAGGACAGAGAGTGCTTCTGTATAATTCAAGGCTCAAACTCTTTCCCAGAAAGCTGAATCCTGGTGGTCAGGACCATTTGTGGTTACCAGAGCTTCACCATATGGTTACGTGGAAATACAGGAAGAGAAGTCTGACAGAAAATTTACAGTGAATGGCCAGAGGTTAAAGCACTATCTTGGAGGCGAGATCGATCGCCAGAGGTCCACTCATCTGCTGAATTAGCAGAACTGACCGTCAAGCTAGTGACGTTAAAGAAGCGCTTGTCGGGAGGCAACCCGATAATTTCGTATCCTTAGTTATTTTTCGTAGTTGTAGTTTTATTACTTATTTGATTTTTATTGAGTTTTACTTTTTTTCTGATCATGCAGCTATTTTATAACAGGAACCGAACACTTCAGAAAACACACACAAAAAAAAGAGCACCCGACGCGCAAGCGTCGCTGACGCGTACGTGTCGTATGTGGGTACGAGAAAAAAAATAAAAGTTACAGAGAGTTGAGCGAGAGTGGTGCAGGAAGTGTGCCTTGCGCACAAACATGGTCACGCGTACACGTCCCTGACGCGTGCGCATCGTTTGCGGAAAATGGCCACCCACGCGTGCGCGTCCCTGACGCGTATGTGTGACCTTGAAAATCGGCGTCAATGAGTGTTTGGACAGAGAGTTGTGATGGCTTGGGGCTGGAAGTGTGCTAGAGGCACAAAATTGATCACGTGGACGCGTCCCTGTCGCGTGCGCGTCCTTTCTGAAATTGGCCATCCACGCGTGCGCGTGCATGACGTGCACGCGTCATCTGAAAATTTTGATTCCCAGACCGCGCGAGCAGAGAGTTGTACATGCGCGCGGCTGCCTTCGCGCAATTTGCACAAACCAAACCCACGCGTATGCGTGCCAGACACGTACGCGTCACTTGAAATTCGCACGATCCACGCGTACGCGTGGCTTTCGCGTACGCGTCGCACGCGGCGCCCAAATTAAACCCCTTAGCGCCTGAATTCAAATCATCCACCCCAATCCTAATTCTCTCTTGTTCTTTTATCCTTTTTTTTATTCTTTCATCTTACTATTTGTTTTTGTTTTCAGTTCTTTTTTGCTTGAGGACAAGCAAACCTTTAAGTTTGGTGTTGTCGCTACGCTTATGCCTTCTCAGTTTATTTTAATAGCACCAAAGGGAGATGAAAGTTCTTCATGGAGGAATGAGATGACCACTAGCATAACTAAGGTGGTTGAGTTCCTTTCATTCTATTTCTCTTCCGTTCTTATTCTTTTATTTTCTGTTTTCTGTTGCTTTAATTGCCTGCATAATCTTTAGTACTTTTAGTCTTAGAATTAGTTTCATTTTGTTATTTGTCTCATATACCGCTCACTGAACTTGAATCTAAAAAAAGAAAAAAAAAGTGATGTATTGCATGAGAAATTGAGTTTATATCAAAGAGTAGTCTTATTCACTTACATGTGGTGGTATTTTCTGTAATTCTGAATGCATGACATGAACAATGCATATTTAAATTTGAATCAAAGAATGTTAATGTACAAAGAACAGGAATTTAGAGAATTATTATGACTTCTCTGAAATAAACAAAAATTTAATCCTTGAAGCAAAAGAGACAGCAAAAAAAAAGATATAAAAGCAACGTCCAAGGCTCTGACCATCAATGACTAGGGAGGTCAAACATGATTAAAAGCTCAAAGAGTTGTTTCCCTAGTCACATGCTTGTGGTGTTCTTGTGTCAACTAATCCTTGAGACACAACATTTAGAGTTGAGATCAATTGCAATTAACAGAGTATGCCAAAGATTTTGAGCACCACTGTCTGAGAGTAGTTGAAAGAAAAATCAGAACTTCAAAAGAGTTTCCCAGTTAAGTGCTTGTGGTGTTTCTGTGTCAAGTAAAGCTTGAGACAAAACATTTAAAGTCACGGCTAGGCTCAAGGTGCAAAGCACCAAAGAAAAGAAAAAATGTTGTATTCAAGGGTTAAATTGAGTTACAAAAGATCAGAGAATTCATAATATTATCCGGATTCTAATTCCGAATGACAGTAACATTCTTCTGATTCAAAGGAGAGTGAGATGCCAAAACTATTTAGGATTGCAGTTGTAAACCCCACTATAAGAAGAGACATGAGCTTAATCGAACTCTCATTCTCATGTGAATTCACATTCTAAGCTTATATTAGTTTGGTTGCTTGAGGACAAGCAACAATTCAAGTTTGGTGTTGTGATGTGTGAGCATCTTTCTTACCTTTTCCTAGTAAATTTGCATTTAATTTGTTAAGTTTTATCAAGAATTAATTATCTTTTAGCCACTATAGATGCTACTTTGAGTCTTGTACATTTCTGTTTATTTTAGGTAGCATTTGGATGGATTTGATGGAGTTTCTGCAGAGAAATAGAAGAAACCAAAGAGCTGACCAGCAAGGATGACGCGTATGCGTGAAAAGCGAAGTTGCACAGCGACGCGTGTGCGTACCTGACGCGTATGCGTGACGCGCGAAAAAGACCATCGACGCGTACGCGTGACTGATGCGTACGCGTGACATGCGTGACATGCAGAATTCGCAGAAAACACTGGGGACGATTTCAGGCCGAGTTTCGACCCAGTTTTCGGCCCAGAAACACATATTAGAGCCACAGAATAGCAAAGACTCAATGGAGATTCACACAAGAATGATTATGCCCACTCCAAGTTAGGCATGGACCCTACGAAGCAAGTGGTCCCCATCTATCAATTGAAGATATGCTGATTGCTTTAATTAATTCTGATTTAAACTTTATTTTTAATTTAAAATAGGAAAATATATTGTTTTAGTTTTAAGAAGATATATTTTAAATTAATTAGGATTAGATATAAAATGGGATTCCAACAGGGGATTCCAGCCCAACATTATTCCATTCCAATTCACAATTCACAGTTTATCAGAATCCTTATTTTCTCTTTACCATGAGCAACTAAACCTCCACTGTTAAGGTTAGGAGCTTTGTCTATTGTATGGATTGATTTTATTGTTTTTCTATTTTAATTCATGTTTTGATTTATATTTCAAGAATTGTTTTCGTTCTTTATCTTATGAATTTGGGTGGAACGGAAGTATGACCCTCTTTCTAATTGAGTTCTTGTATAACTTGGAAAAGCTCTTACTTGAACAACAGTTTAAAAACAATTTCTCCTAAATTTTAATTATCTGGATTTAACGGGATACGTGACATATAATCCTCTTATATTTGGATAATTAGGATTTTTGTGGCATATAACTAGAATTGAACCTCACCCCCTAATCGGAATTAATTGACCAATGAATTGGCTATTGATGAATTTTAGAGGAGATTAGAAAGGTCTAAGGAATTAGGGTCTAGTCACATGTAGTTTGCCATGAATTAAATCTTACATGATTAAAATAAATTAATAAGAAAAGTCAATCCGAAAAATAGATAACTCTGAAGTCTTAACTGTTTCTCCATATTTTATTCCCAACTTATTTATTTGTCTATCTTTAATTTAATGCTTTTGAACTCTCAACACTATTTTCTGTTTGTCTAACTAAGACAATCAATCAATCATTGTTGCTTGATCCATCAATCCTCGTGGGATCGACCCTCACTCACCTGAGGTATTACTTGGTACGACCCGATGCATTTGTCGGTTAGTTTGTGGGTTATAAATTATGCACCAAGTATGTATATAAAATTGTAAAATAAAATAAATAAATTTATATCTAAAAGAAGAATAAAAACAAAAAAAAATGTTTGAAAATTTTATAATTATTAATTTTATAATAGTAATGACTTTTTTATTTAATAAAAAATAAAAAAATAAAAATCTTTGACCCGTCGGACCGGCCCATTCTATCCCGCCTAAATTCATCAATTTGGCTGTACAAATTTGACGAATTTTTTTAATTTGACGGACTCCAAATTCTAATCTAACCTACATTTTTAGATTTAGCGAATTAACTTAACAAGTTCGACCCGTTTTATCACTCCTAATTATTAGTAAGTAGAATGTTGACCTATCTTTAAGGAGAGAATATGAAAGTTAGATTCTTTTAAGGTGTTTTCAATTTTGAAGACCTCATCCATGTTCTCTTATTCTATACATTCATTCATTCATTTTATGTTTAATTCCATTTTTCTTTAGTTTCCATCCAAAATCATTCATCATATATTCCTCTCCTCCATTAATTTTTTTCTACTACAAAAGACCGTCTGTTCACTTTTCAATTTAGTGCGATCAGATGACATTATTACAACTATGATAACGTTACACATGAATAATATCTTCTGATTTATTCACATTACATCAAAGCAACTCTTAATTTTCAAAATCAAATTTTTACTTATTAGTTCATTCTTTTTGACTACTACTCTTCCTCTCTCATCCTTCTTCGTTACAAACTCAAATCCTGACTATTTAAACAAATGAATCAGTGTGTATTTTTGTGCGTGTGAGATAATGATAATAAGAATTATTACAATTGACTAAAAGACTGTAAGACCCAAAGTTTTTAAAATTAGATTAGGAACTAATTTTAATATATTTTAATAGGTCAAAACTTAATTTTTAAAAATTATTTTATTAAAAGTGATTGAATCAGATTTTGATAAATTAAATTTGAAATAAATTAAGGTTTTATCTAATTTTATAATTATTGAAAATTTTCTTAATTTATAATTTAAAATTTTAGAAATTTAAAAATAATAAATTTTCGACTATTTAAATTTGAATAATTGGAATTTTAATTTGATTTTATAAATTGAAGGTAAATTAATTTATTTATCTCTAATTTTAAATTAGAATACTTAATTAAAAAAAATTTATGAGTTAATAAATAAATAGTTTTTTTTAAAAATAAGTAAATTGTATTATATTTAGATTTCAATTACTACCTATATTCCTAATTCTATTGAAAATACCTACACTACCTTTTTCCCAAAAAATTAAAACCCTAACTCTAACCTTCTCTCACCGTAAACACACACACATCCACCACTGAAAGAAAGAAAAGAAGAGGGAGAATAAAAAACGGGAAAGAGAAGAGAGTGGAAGGAAGAGGACGGCGTCGGCGGGACTAGGTGCCACTGTCGCCGTCGCTGTCGCGAGACCGAACACGCGGAGGGAGAAGCCTTCACTTCGTCGTTCTGTCATGTCCTGTTCCGTCATCGTCATCGTCGTGAAGTCCGCGTCGCCGTCGCTGAGAGGAGATGCTAAGTGTTGCTTTCGTTGCCGTTTCACCGTCGCCATCGTGGAGGAAGAAGACACGGGAGAGGGAAACAACGCTGAGCCGTCATCGTCGTTGCCGGAGGAGAAGCCCGAGGAGAGTAAGACGACGCGACGAGAAAGGAAGGAAGCTACCTGCGTCGCTGCCAGAGCCCCTGTAACACCGCCTGGGTAAGAGCCAAGGGTTGAGGTTGTCCCCTTTGCTTCAGATTACGCGGGTAAGATGCAAGGGTTGCGGTTTGGTCCTACTTGCTCCGTGTTGTGGTGTTCTTGTCCAGGGTTCGCTACCGGACATGTCGGATTTGGTTGTATAACCGGCAGATGATATCATCGGCCATAAAGTAGTCATGCATCATTTGCATTTGTTTGACTTGTTTGGGTTTGCTACTTGTCATGGCTTGCTTAGTTGTGCATATTAAATGCCAATGTACTAATTGCGTTACTTAAATATACTTGTGTTTTATTTGCTTGTCTTGCTTGTGTTTGAACTATTGAGAGATCCTTCATACTTGGTGATGGTGATGCTAAGAGTTGTTTCTGATATGTGGTGATGGATGTTGAGGTAAGATAGACTTGGTATTGCCTTATTTCTCTGAATTATGTATTGGATGGATATGAATGAGCGATGTAAGTTATTGGGTAGGAAGCTCTTAGACACGTCTTTAATCCTTTTCATTTCTTTAAACTATTCACCTTACGGATTTGTAAATTAAAGGAGTTTCTTTATAACATTTTAAAGTAAGTTTTTTCACAAAGTTTTTCCAAAAGAATATTTGAAGGGTAAACTGTTTTTATAATAAAAATTTTTTTAGTTGCAAGTATTTCTTTGCTTTGATGGTATTTCTTTTTTTACTGACAACCAGCGATGACGATGTTCTCACTTCTTTTTCGAGATGTTGAAAGAGTGATTAAATAAAAATAGGAGATAATTTAAGAATTTTAGATATATTTTAAATATTTGAATAGTTTTGCCTATAAAATCTTATCTTTAATGATTACAAGTTAATTTTAATTCTTTTATGATAAAATTTGTCAGTATTATAATTTTTCATGATCAATTTTAGTATTTTACTCTCTACTCTAAAATATTATTCACTTATTTATTATTTATTTGAGTCTATATGGGTTAACCCGACCCAATTTTATGCTCCAGGACTCCACCAATATTGATTTCCGATACTAGAAGGATAAAAAGGATAAAACCTCTGATGACGCTGCAAACAGCAAAAACCTCCATTCCGACTTTGCTTTCTTAATTTCTTTTCATAATTCACACAACAATGGCTACCTCTATGCTCTCACCACCGAACCTTCTTTCCCTCGCAGCCCCATCACCAAGTTCCTCGTCCCCAACCTTATACTTTAAACCCGCCACCCGTCTCTCGCAGCCATTTTCTCTTTTTGTCGGAACTCCCAAACGCAATCGGAGACCCTTTGCGGTGGCCGCAGAAGAAGCCGCGGTCACTACATCGGTGGACCCTAAATCGGAGGCTGCAAGGAGGCTCTATGTTGGCAACATTCCTCGCACTGTCACCAACGATGAGCTCAAGAACATCGTTGAAGAGCATGGCGCCGTTGAGAAAGCTGAGGTATTTTCGTCCTTTCTTCACGGCTCAAGCATTGTTCATCTTTGTGAGGCAATTCTTGCATTCATAAATCTTTCCTGAGCTAAAATTGTGGTTTAGAGTTAACTGATTCCTACATTCTTTGAATTTACCTTTCCGTTATTTTGCATGTGAAGATTTACACTCACAAAATTGCAGTTATAGTCGAATATAGATTTCAGTTGTGTGAATATCGTTATATTTTTATTGTTGGATATCATTTCGTTCAACTAAAATTCATACTTTCAATTGAATCGATTTTGAAGATATATAGTCCAAATAAATATATTGGTCATAAGGGGACTAATTTATCTTATAATAAAATTTGTAGGGACTTATGTATTCAATACACATTAAAAATTTTATTGAAAATGATAGAGGACCAATTTATCCGACAAGAGTAATTCTCAGGACTTCCAAAGTAATAAAAATTTGTTTACTCTTTATAGTTATCATTTTTGCTTTTGTGTATACACTTTTTCGGTTACGAACTTCATATTTCTTGGTAATGTATGATTCTTGTTCAACATTTTTGTTGCCTCCATGCTCCTTTGCTTATTCAAATGAATCTGAAAATGGGGTAGCTTCTTTTTCTTTTCAGTTTTAGGACATAGACTTCTTTTACAAGATATAGATGTAGTTGTTACATTAACATGAAGATAGTGGAATTCTAATTGCAGGATTCAGATCCATATTGGTTTATTAAGTGTGACTTGAAGATTAAAAACAGATATTGTGAATTTGTGAGTAGTTCGAGTAAGTAGTAACTAACAAGTCTCTAGAATAAAAACAATGAGACATCAACCATATGTTAAAATTCTCAACAGAATGATTGTAAATTCATATTGACAATATGAATATAACATAACAATGCAATGAAGGACTTGCACTAAATCCGTGCTATCAAAATACTCAAAATTGTATGTTTATAGGTGCAATGTTCATGTATCCGTATGAAGTAATTTAAGAGCTTCATTTGTATAGCCAGTTATTATATATATATGGAGTCATTTGTCTCTGCATCACACCATGTGGGATTGCTCAGGTATGTCATTAACTTTCCATGTCTTGTTCATAGGTTATGTATGATAAATACTCTGGACGGAGTCGTCGCTTTGCATTTGTTACGATGAAAACTGTTGAGGATGCAAATGCAGTTGTTGAGAAACTTAATGGCACTGTAAGTTATATTGCAGAATCCTTTTACCTTTTCAGGTAAAAAATCTCAAAAGACGCTGATTTCTTAAAGGACTCGTGTACTTTTACAGGAAATCGGAGGACGTGAGGTCAAGGTAAATATAACCGAAAAACCTTTATCAACAGTAGATACATCTTTCCTTCAGGCCGAGGAGTCCAACTTTGTTGACAGCCCCCACAAGGTATATGTGGGAAATCTGGCCAAGACAGTAACATCAGATACGCTTAAAACTTTTTTCTCTGAGAAGGGAAAAGTTCTTAGCGCCAAGGTCTCACGGGTTCCGGGGACCTCAAAATCGAGTGGCTATGGTTTTGTTAGTTTTTCTTCTGATGAGGATGTTGAAGCAGCAATCTTGTCTTTCAACAATGCCGTAAGTTTTTACTGCTTTTTCTTTTATTTTGCAAGCTGAATCATCCAAAAATGCTTTGCATATGCCATCTTAATAAAATGTAGAGGCTGAGTTCCTTCTTCCGATCTTACTTACGGATAATGATAGTGCATCTTTTTTATCCTTTCTGTAGTAGGTTTTAAGCAGCAATGTGTTATGGATATATCGATAATAATATCAAAAAATTCTACTAGTTGCATCTAACTAGAATTTTCTTTTCAGTTCATTGTATACCCGAGTTATTGCATAAACAATACTAATGCTGTTCCTTTATCTGGTTCTCTGTCACAATACAAGTTCTTTTCTCTTATTATCTTAAGATGACTTAAAATCCTACCATGCTTTGATCTGGTCATTGGATTGGGTTTTGTAGATTGACATTAATGTGAATGGGTGATTATTTTGCTTCTAAATACTATAACTGACAGTGATTTGATATTTGTCTAATGACCTGTTGAATGCAGTCACTAGAAGGGCAAAAAATTCGTGTGAATAAGGCTTAGAGAATTAATCAGCAGTGTTTTGATCCCAGGCAAGTACAGAGTATGTTGTTGTGTTAAGCTGAAGCCACAGAAGAATTCTATTATTTCCCCATCTTGTATAGCATAGACCTCATCATTTTCAGTTGTTAAGGTTCTCATAAGACATGAGAGTAGCGTAGCGGTCAAAATTTTCATTGCAGGTGGTGCGCCTTTACTCCTATGTATTGCAATCTCACTACTTTTTCATGATTTATGTTGCTCCTTTGCTCCTTTCTCTGATTTAATATGGCTAGTCTTGACTCTTGACTCTTGATGATGATATATGCGCTTGGCTTATTCAGTTTCGTAGTTTCGTGCTTCCTGTCTGAGTTTGAATCCATTTGAAGATCCATAGGCAAATGAAGAGTCCTTTATGTTGAACCATCCACAGGGATTTTTAAGTAATCCATATTATATTTTTACAAGGTTTGAAAATTGAACAGGTTGTTGAACCGATGCAGTTAAAGATTTAAAAATTTAAAGGTTAAATTGAGGTTTAATCAGCTCGAATAAAATATAATAAAATAATATAGTAAGATATAAAATATATTTTTTCAAAAAAATAATTGTATTTTATTATTTAAAACTTAGTAACCGTCAAACGATCGGATCAGATCCGTTTAACTAATTTATTGTTTTTTTTTACTAATTTTTTAGTTGTTGACTGATTTATTCACAAATGGCTTTTTTTTGGGTCCTCACTCCTGAATTAAACAAGTCAATTCGGTTTCATTCCTAAAATTATGTATAATCAAGTATAATTTGTGATCAAAAGAGTTGTAATTTGTTAGAGTTATAATTTAAGTGATATAATTTTTTTATGTGCACTTAGAGGTTGTGGGTTGGAGTTTCTTTATTTTTGGTAAAAAAAAAAAAAACTAATTTCAAATGAGTTAAACTAATTACTTAATCATTTGTGTTAAACTGTTAGTGGAGAAGAAGGAAAATGAATATTTCTACTAAATCGCCTTTCATAATTTTTAAAACAAAGAAAAAAATATATACATTCATTTTCAAAAATACAAAATACACTTAAAATTTTTTACTTTTGGGGAATTACCAGAATTATTAAGGTTACCATTAGAAGACCTCGTCACTATTTGAAAAGGAAAATAATGACTTCATTAAACCCATTATTTTGTGCCTAAAAACATCGATAGCAAAACCATTCTACGGAAAAAGATGACTTGAAAATATGACATATTAGTTTATGTTTGGTTCGTATTTTTATTTATTATTTTTATTTTAAGTAGTATCTTCTATTCAAGAATTTTGTAAAGAAAAAAAGGATAAGCATATAAAATAAAATGTTATTATTTTTACTTTTTTTTCTTACAATATTTTAAAATCTTAAAATAAAAAAAAATATTGATAATGATAACAGAAAATAAAAACATAAATCAAATTGCCAAAAGATTCGATTATGGTTGTTTTAAGAGAGTAATCCTGCAAAATAGGCTTGGTGCGCAAATTCAGGCTAATTTTTTTTGGTATGAAAAAAATATTGGTGTTTTTGTTGAAAATGGGAGTATTTGGTGTAATTATAGATGGGTGGATTTTTTGGGTGGGAAGCCAACACGTGGGGGGCGTGGTGGACACGTGGCAGCATTCTGGCCAACACGTGGGGGGTGTTGAATGATTTCCATACTACTGTAATACACTTCAAATATCAATATTCAACCAAAACACCATCTCTCTTTCCATATTAAAAATAATTTCTGCAAATTCACGGCTAGGGCTATTCAGTCGCAAAAATAAATAAATAATATTTTTTTATAGTTTATTTCAACTAATAATTATAGTATATATTATATTATTTTTTTATTATTTAAGAAAAATATGTTTAATATTATTTTAAAAATAAACATGTTTAAAAGAATAAAAAAAAAAGAGATTTTATTGATTTTTTAAATAAAAATAAACTTTTAAAAATATTTTTATATTTTACGGATATATCTAATATCAAATCCGATCTGATTCGCAAATGTACAGAATAAATCGGATCGAATCCAAACTAAAAAACTGCAGATATTAGATCCGATAATTTTAATGCGAATCGGATCGAAATTTTGGTCATATCAACATTCACTCCTAAATATATTTTAAATTAGAAGCCTTTCCACGATATTTTTTTTTTTCTTTACTCTAGATGGTGAAGAAAGATTTAACCTTTATTGGCATTCTAACTCGGAGTCGCCAAAAATCCTTCCTAATCAATTATCCTAAGATGAAAAATATACCATCAATATCTTGATTTCTGTCTAGGGACCTAAAAACTTAGACTTGAAAGTTGAAACTCGTCATTAATGTTGAATGCTCCACTAGATGAAACATGATCCTTCCTAATCAATTATCCTAAGATGAAAAATATACCATCAATATCTTGATTTCTATCTAGGGACCTAAAAACTTAGACTTGAAAGTTGAAACTCGTCATTAATGTTGAATGCTCCACTAGATGAAACATCGACGATGACGATGACGATTATTATTATTATTATTATTATTATTATTATTATTATTATTATTATTATTATTATTATTATTATTATTATTATTATTATTATTATTATTATTATTATTATTTCCTGTAATTTCATTGAATTTTTAACTAGGTTTTTATACGTTTTTTTTTTCAATTAGTCTTTATACCATATTAGATTTTGTAATTAAATTCCTACCGTAATAAAAATATTGAAATTAATGGAATATTCTGTTAAACTATACAAAATATCCAGTTAAGTGTTAGGCATATTCATTTTGTTTAACGGAATATTTCGTTAATTCCAGTATTTTTGCCACGATAGAAACTTAATTACAAAATTTGATATGGTATAGAAAATTAATCAGAAAAAAAAGTGTAGGGACATAATTGAAAATTCAGTGAAACTATAGAGACTTTTATTATTATTATTCACTTGATTATGACAGCAAGTTTATTTGCAGTGGCCATGGCTGATAAGGATAGGGTACTCGTGGGTATTCGCGGGAGCGGATTAGA
This sequence comes from Arachis ipaensis, assembly GCF_059453495.1. Taxonomy (NCBI): domain Eukaryota; kingdom Viridiplantae; phylum Streptophyta; class Magnoliopsida; order Fabales; family Fabaceae; genus Arachis; species Arachis ipaensis. The sequence continues at coordinate 117,667,906 of NC_142443.1, read as the reverse complement.
GTTCAATTTTTTACTATCCACGGATAAAAATGGAGCGAGTTCTATACGAATTATTGTACGGCAGGGCGGAACGAAATCGAATAGGGCAAAAATTCACCTCTACCCACCTTACTGCTACCCCTAGGTAGAGTTAGGTTTAATTTAATAGTAATTTTAAAATTTTGGGTTTAATCTGTTACCAGTGTCATTTTTACGTCGTTAATTTTTGCTATTTTTTATTAAATCTAGAATTATATTATTGCTTATTTTATTTTTTAGTTTATCCTAAAAAATATTTTTTATTAATTAATTTAAATATAACTTTTAAAAATTATAAACACACGATATTAAAACAAGATCACAATTAGTGAACAATAGATAAAATAAATTGATAAATTATGTTTGGTTTTCATATACCATATAAGTAACATTAAAAATGAGCAAAATTTTAAATTAAAAAGATAAATTAACACTTATAATAATTTCTTTTGGTGTATAATAAAAAAAGTAAATTAAGACTTATAATTATTACTCTAAATCAGTACATAGTTTGAAATTTAAGATTTATTATTAAAATTTAGAATTTAAAATTTATGATTTTTGAATTAGAATTAAGTGTTAGTGTTTAGGAATTAAGATATAGGGTTTAGTAATTGGGGATTAAGATTTTGTATTTAAACTTTGGGGTATAGGTATTAGGATTTTAGATTTACTATTAATGTATAAGTTTAGAATTTAGGGTTATTTAAATTAGGGTATGGAATTTAAAGATATATTTTGTTAGATTAAATTTTAGAATTTAGAGTTCAGAGTTTTTAGATTATAATATTCTTAAAGTTTAAAATTTAAGATTTAGAATTTAAATTTTTGAATTGTAGTCTTTTTAAGTTTATGTGTACTTTATTATTTGTTTATTTTAATTTACGCCACCTATAATTCATGTAATTGACTTATTTAATGATTATAAATCTATATCATGTATTCAGTGATTAATCAATATTTAAATAATATTAAATGTTTAGAAACAATCTAAAATATAAGTTTTCCAAAGGTCAAAATATCATATGATAAATCACTGCTAATATTATGTATAGTTATTACAAACTATGTTGTTGACTGTTGAGATATTTAATTATATTTATGTATAAATTATCAACTAAATTATCATTGCATAAAGTTATTACCTAATATTGATGTAGAAAAACCAGGAAAATCGTGTAAGCAAATTAGGAAACAAAAAAAAAAAGTATTTATTATAATAATATTAAATTTAAAATTTGTCCTTAAATTTCAAATGATCTAGATTTTTTAAGTAAAAAGTTATATATATACATATAACAGGTTGAGAGTTCTTTTAGCAGAATAGTCAAATTTTTTATCCACAGTAGAGATGTGTGGGTTTTTTTTTTTTTTTTTTGAATATATATAAAGATTTGAGTTGTGACTGTAAATACTTTCTGAAAAAGTAATAAAAATGAGAGTCAATCTATAAAGATTGTTATTCATAATGAAAAGTTAGTGTTTAAAAGTAATTATAATGATATAAATTACATACGTATATATTATTTTAGAAAAAAATCACATACTTATAGATAAAATTATTGAAAAGAAGGGGATTAGGTTAAAAACGAAGTTAAAAAAGCTATTTAATAGTTTGCCTACTTATATGGATTATTTTATACGATATAGATATTGACCCTTAATAACACTAATCGCATCCGAACTTAAATAAAGGTCTTAATCAATTTAGATTTTGCCAAAATTAAGTTTATTTAAAAAAATTTTGCATGATAATATATTAATAAAAAAGGTACATTGAAAAAGAATTTAATAAAAAGGAATTAAGTGATTTTTTTTAATATCTCTAATTGATGTATTGTCTGCAGTTATTTATTATGATTATTATCGCGCAACACACAAAAGATTGAGAGTTTAGGAATTTTGAATTAGGATTTAGGATTATAGTTTACATTTTAGGATATAAGATTTAGGGTAAGGATTTAGAATTTTTTGGATTACGATCTTAAGTTCAGTGATTTACTATCTATGATTTAGTATTTATGCATTAGGATTTGCATATAGAATTTAGGATTTAAGAGTTACGTCTTAGGAGTTTTTTAGTTTAGGATATGTGGTTTTTGGATTAAGATTTATAATTTAGAGTTTAGTAATTATAGGTTCAAGATTTAAGATTTTTTGAATTATGATTTATGGTTGAAAAATATGATTGGTGCATAAAGATTAGAGTTTAGTGTTTTTTGGATTACAGTTTATGGTTTATATTTAGGAGTTAGTGTTTTGGGTTTATTATTAAATTTTAGGTTAAGAATTTTTGAATTAGGATATGTGGTTTATGGATTAGGATTTAAGAATTAGAGATTTAGGATTTAGTGTTTAAACTTTAGCTTTTTTAGATTAGGGTCTAAGATTTAAGAATTAGAGTTAGTGTTAAGGATTAGAAATTAAGATTTAAATGTTTTTAGATTAGAATTTAGAATTTAGGGTTTAAAGTTTTGACATTAGAGCTTAGGGTTTATGATTAATGTTTAGGATTTAGGATATAGAATTTTTAAATTAGGATATGGGACTTATAAATTAGGATTTAGAATTCAGAGTTCAAAAATTAAGAATTTAGAATTTATGGTTTTTGAATTAGGAATTAGAGTTTGTGTTTAGGAATTAGGATTTAGTATTTTTTTTAATTAGGATTGTGTGTTTAAGTTTTAGAGTTTAGGTATTGGGGTTTTAAATTTACTATTTGATACGTTATCTCAAACCTCGGCCGCCCGAAAAACTCAGCAAGTGAGCAACCTAGATCGGCCTCACGCCAACTGCCCGATAAGCTCGGCACTCAGGCCGATAAGCTCGGCCTCACCCCTTCGAAAATAAGAAACGTGCTCAAACACACCTAAAACAGAAATATCATAATCAACCTACAAACTAGGACTTATCCACAATAAACGGTAAAACAACTCCTATAAAGCCGAGCTAATATCCTCGGCCAAAAGTCAGGTTCTCTCACTCTCAATCTTCTATTTCTTACTTTGATTGATTTAAGATCCTTATTGACTTGAGTGTCGGAGTATCTTCTGCAGGTATTCCCGCTGCGGTGTTTTATTCAGGCCGACGTATAGCTCTTCCTCTCTGACGACCATTTGCTCGGAGCAGCTAAAGCTCGGCCATCCCAGTGTCAGGACGAAACACTTGGCGCCCACCATGGGGCCCGAATATATCTGACCTCACCATCCATTTTATTTAGTATCTTACTCTATTTTGCAGGATTCCTTATCCTCGGATATGGCTGACAACGGGAACCCCCAACCCACACAGGCAGAGCTCTTAGCTCAGATCGCCGAGCTCCAGGCGGAGGTACGGAAGATAGCTGAGCTCTCTGCACAGAACAACGGAAAGCACGAAGGAGAAAGCTCTAAAAGCTCGACGCAGGGCAATGCAGATCCCCTGAATATCACTCCACCAAAGGAGAAGCTCACCCTCGAAAACCCCTTTTCCGACGAGATCACTAAGTTCCAGATGCCGAAGAACTTTGTATTACCTACAGCACTGGAACCGTACAAGGGGTTCGGTGACCCCCGAGCTCATATCAAAAAGTTCCAATCCATGATGTTTTTTAATGGCGCTAACAATGAGCCTGTACTTTGCCGGGCTTTTCCTACTTATCTTGATGGTGCTGCACTACTGTGGTTTTCTAAATTGTCTGCAGGTTCGATCTCCTCCTTTGAGGAACTGGCGAGATCCTTTATTGATTACTTTGCTGCATCCAGAATTTATGTCCATGGATCAAACTACCTAGGCACAATCAAGCAGGGCCAACATGAGAGTTTAAAGAATTACATGACCAGGTTTTCCGAGGCTACCATGGAGATCCAAGACTTGGATCCGGCTGTCCACCTTCATGCTCTCAAGGCTGGCCTCCGACCAGGCAAATTCCGAGAAACCATTGCGATAACAAAACCAAGAACACTAGAGGAGTTCCGAGAGAGGGCTGTGGGTCAAATGGAGATTGAAGAGCTCCGCGAGGCCCAAAAACCGGATAGACAACCACAAAAGAGGGATGAGGAAAAAATATTCCGATCACCAGGCAACAAGGATACAAAGAAGCCTTTCAAGCTCACACCAAAATACAACAGGTATACCAGATTCAATACCAAGAGAGAGAACATCATAAAAGAAATTCTGAATGCCAAAATCGTGAAGCCACCAGCTCGGACAGGAAACTACCAAGACCAAAGGTTTGTGGATAGGAGCAAGCATTGCGCCTTCCACCAGAAGTTCGGCCACACAACGGACGACTGCATTGTCGCGAAAGACCTTCTAGAAAGGCTGGCGCGACAAGGACTTCTTGACAAATACGTCGAGAGCCAGAAAGCCAGAAGAGCAAGCTCGGACAGGGAAGGAAACAAACAAACAGCGACAGATAAGAACAAAAAAGAGCAAACAATCCCTGATCCACCAAGAGGCATCATCAGCCACATATCAGGAGGATATGCAGGCGGATGTGAAACAAGCTCGGCCAAAAAACGAAGTTATAGGGCGATGTTGGCGATCGAAGGAACCCTGCAGCCAAAGAAGGAGGAAGACCCAGATGTCACTATATCCTTCAATCAATCAGACTTCAGATCGGCAAGCCCTAACCTTGACGACCCAGTGGTGATTTCCATCCAGGTCAGAGAGCTGTTGGTAAGAAAAACACTGCTAGACCCAGGTAGTAGCGCTGATGTCTTATTTTATTCTACCTTTAAAAAGATGCAATTGTCAGAAAAAATGATACAGCCCTCCTCGGAGAAAGAGTCCCCATCATAGGACATATATGGCTGAGGACTACAATGGGAGAGACCCCTATGTCAAAGTCCATTGATATTCAATACTTAATAGTAGACTGTTATAGCCCTTATAATATTATAATCGGGAGACCCGCCTTGAATATATTCAGAGCGGTGGTGTCCACATTACACTTGTGTGTTAAGTTTCCGGTGCAGGAAAACAAGATAGCTGCAGTTTACGCCGACCATCAAGAAGCTCGGCAGTGTTACAATGCGTGTCTAAAGCGAGACCATGCGAATGAGATAACTCGGCCCCAGGTCCAATCCATACACAGCTCGGATGACGCCACAGTGTTAGTCGATCTCGACCCAAGAGAAGACCTCGGCGACAGACCTCGGCCAATGGACAACCTTCACAAACTAACACTAACAGCAGACGAAAAGCAATACACACACATCGGAGAAGCACTAGAAGGGAATGAACAAACAAGACTTGTGCACATACTGCGCCAAAATGCCGACCTATTCGCATGGACACCAGACGACATGCCAGGAATAAGCCCAGAAGTCATCTGCCACAAATTGGCAATTGACAAAACAGTTCGACCAGTGGCACAAAAGAAGAGAAACCTCGGAGAAGAGAAGAAACAAGCAGCACTTGAGGAGACCAAGAAGCTCCTCACGCAGGTTTCATCAGGGAAATTCGCTTCACCACATGGCTATCAAACGTGGTAATGGTAAGAAAAACTTCAGGTAAATGGCGCATGTGCGTCGATTTTTCAAATCTAAACAAAGCTTGCCCTAAAGATGCATACCCATTACCTTGCATTGATAAGTTAGTTGATAATGCTTCTGGTTTCAAAGCTTTGAGTTTTATGGATGCATACTCTGGTTATAACCAGATTATGATGCACCCAGAAGACCAAAGCAAAACAGCGTTCATAACAGAACATGGCAATTTTTGTTACAAGGTAATGCCTTTTGGCTTAAAGAATGCAGGTGCGACATACCAAAGATTAATGAACAAAGTATTCCAACAACAGATAGGAAGGAACGTGGAAGTCTATGTAGATGATATGGTGGCAAAAACGCCTGCGCAAGGGTCACACTGTGACGACCTTATAGAAGTCTTCAACCAACTCCGAGCATATAACATGAGGCTCAACCCAGACAAATGTGCTTTCGGAGTCCAAGGAGGGAAATTCCTTGGCTTCATGCTAACCTCAAGAGGTATAGAAGCCAACCCAGAAAAATGCAACGCAGTACTGACCATGACAAGCCCAAAAACAGTAAAAGAAGTCCAGCAATTAGCAGGCAGAATAGCCGCCTTATCACGATTCCTACCTGCAGTGGCAAACCGATCTTATCATTTCTTCTAGATGTTCTCTAAGGGAAAGAAATTCACATGGACAGACGAATGTGAAAAGTCCTTCACGGAACTCAAACAGCTCTTAACGTCACCGCCAATACTCCAGAGACCAGAGCCAGGTAAGCCGTTGTACCTATATTTATCAGTATCTAACCATGCCATAAGCTCGGTCCTAGTGATGGAAACAGGAAAACAGCAAAACCCAGTATATTTCATAAGCAAGGTCTTACAACCAACAGAAGCAAGGTATCCGAAGATAGAGCAGCTAGCACTGGCGCTAGTCACCACGACAAGAAGGCTACGACATTACTTTCAAAGCCACACAATCATAGTATGAACAGACGAACCACTAAGGCAAATATTAACCAGACCCGAGCTCGCTGGACGTCTATTAAAGTGGTCAATCGAGCTATCCGAGTTTGACATTAAGTACGAGTCGAGGAAAGCCCTGAAGTCACAAGTGCTCGCTGACTTCGTGTCGGAGATGACCAATGAGACCCAACACACAACAGCCAGCTGGAGCATACATGTAGACAGAGCATCAAACAAAGAAAAAGGTGGAGCTGGGGTACTGCTAAAAGAGGGAGAGAAAGTGATAGCCGAGCAATCACTACAATTCCGATTCAATGCAAGTAACAACCAAGTAGAGTATGAAGCTTTGCTAGCAAGACTGAAGCTAGCCCAACAACTCAGAATACCCCAGATAACAGTCTTCTGTGACTCATCACTTGTAGTACATCAAATCAAGGGCGAATACCAGGTAAAAGATCCTTTGTTAGAGAAATATTGGTGGTGCGGTAATTTACAACCACACTTACTTACCGGCAAGTGCACCGGGTCGTACCAAGTAATACCTTACGTGAGTAAGGGTCGATCCCACGAGGATTGATGGATTAAACAACAATAGCATTTGATAGAATTAGTTAGACAAATAGAAAATAGTGTTGAGATGCAGTATAAAAGACATTAAACAATATAAAAAATATTAAAGATAGGCAGATAAATAAGTTGGGAATAAAATATGGAGAAAATAGTTAAGGTTTCAGAGTTATCTATTTTTCCGGATTAACTTTTCTTACTAACTAATTTAATTATGCAGGATTTAATTTATGGCAAACTGTATGTGACTAGACCCTAATTCCTTAGACCATCCTAGTCTCTCCTAAAATTCCTTAACTGCCAATTCCTTGGTCAATTAATTCCAATTAGAGGGTGATAATCAATTTCTAGTTTATATGCCACAAAAACTCTAATTACCCAAAAATGAAAGGATTATATGTCACGTATCCTGTTAAATCCAGATAATTAAAATTTAAGAGAAATTATATTCAAGCTGTTGTTCAAGTAAAGAGCTTTTCCAAGTTTTACAAGAACTCAAATAGAAAGAGGGTCATACTTCCGTTCCACCCAAATTCATAAAATAAAGAGCGAAAACAATTCTTAAATTATAAATCCATACATAAATTAAAATAGAAAAAGCAATAAAATCAATCCATACAAATAGACAGAGCTCCTAACCTTAACAGTGGAGGTTTAGTTGCTCATAGAAAAGAAAGAAAATTAGGATTGTCAATTATGTTCCCTGGGATGAGGTGGAATCTCCCCAGGACCTCTACAAAGGAAGGAAAGTTTCTCCCTTTTTATAACTAATCCTAATAAATTTAAAATCTAATATCTAAAACTAAAAATTAAAATAATATCTTTTCTTAGAATTAAAATTTGAATTTAAATTTGAATTAATTTAAATAATCAAATCTTCAATGGATGGATGGGGACCACTTGAATTGTCCATGCTGCAGCTTCTAATCTGTGTTTTCTAGGCTGGAAACTGGGTTAAAACAGCCCAGAAATCGCCCCCAGCATTTTCTGTCAATTATGCAGATCGCTCATGTGACGCGTCCGCGTCGTCCACGCGTTCGCGTCATTTGTGCAGATTCCAGTCCACGCGATCGCGTCAGGCACGCGATCGCGTCATTGCGATTTCCTCCATTCCGCGCGGTCGCGTGAGCCATGCGTCCGCGTCGGTATTCGCTGGTCATCTCCTTGGCTTCTTCTCTTTCTCTGCAGAAACTCCATCAAATTCCGCCAAATGCTACCTAAAATAAATAAAATTTCACAAAACTCAAAATAGCATCCATAGTGGCTAAAATATAATTAATTCTTAATTAAATTCAACAGTTTAGATGCAAATTCACTAGGAAAAGATAGACAAGATGCTCACGCATCACAACACCAAACTTAAACTGTTACTTTTCCTCAAGCAACCAACACTAATATAAGCTTAGGATGTGAATTTGCATGAGAATGAGAGTTCGATTAAGCCCATGTCTTCTCTTATAGCGGGGTTTACAATTGTAATCCTGAACAGTTTTGGCATCTCACTTTATCCTTTGAAGTTCAGAGTGATTGGCATCCATAGGAACTCAGAATTTAGATAGTGTTATTGATTCTCCTAGTTCAGTATGTTGATTCTTGAACACAGCTACTTTATGAGTCTTGGCTGTGACCCTAAGCATTTTGTTTTCCAGTATTACCACCGGATACATAAATGCCACATACACATAACTGGGTGAACCTTTTCAGATTGTGACTCAGCTTTGCTAGAGTCCCCAGTTAGAGGTGCCCAGAGTTCTTAAACACACTCTTTTTGCTTTGGATCACGACTTTAACCGCTCAGTCTCAAGCTTTTCACTTGACACCTTCACGCCACAAGCACATGGTTAGGGATAGCTTGATTTAGCCGCTTAGGCCAGGATTTTATTCCTTTGGGCCCTCCTATCCATTAATGCTCAAAGCCTTGGATCCTTTTTACCCATTTGCCTTTTAGTTTAAAGGGTTATTGGCTTTTTCTCTGCTTGCCTTTTCTTTTTCTCTTTTTTTTTTCTTTATTTTATTTTATTTTTATTTTATTTTTTTATTTTTTTTGCAAGCTTTGTGTTTTTCACTGCTTTTTCTTGCTTCAAGAATCAATTTTATGATTTTTCAGATTATCAATAACATTTCTCTTTTTCATCATTCTTTCAAGAGCCAACAATTTTAACATTCATAAACTTCACTATCAAAAAATATGCACTGTTCATGTCATACATTCAGAATCACAGAAAATACCACCACATTTAAGTAAATAAGACTATTATTCAATATAGACCCACTTTCTCATACAATATATCACTCCTATATTTTTTTTATTTTTGATTTAAGCTCAGTGAGTAATACATGAGACATCTTTTCAGAATTAAAGCAATAGGAAAACTAAACTAGTCCTAGGATTCTAACTAATAAAGGATCATGCAACAAACAAAGCAAAATAACAGGAAACCGGAACATAACAGAAAAAGAGAGAGGAAAAAATGAAAGGAACTCAACCACCTTAATTATCCTAGCGGTCGCTTTATTCTTCATGTTGTGCTCCTCCGTGATGATGATTTGCCTCCCTTTTGGTGCTATAGGAATAAACAGAAAACTTCTAAGCGAAGCGTCAACACCAAACTTAAAGGTTTGCTTGTCCTCAAGCAAAGAAGAACTGAAAATAGAAAGAGATAAATTATTATGTAGAAAGAAAAAGAAATAAAAGGATAAAAGAACAAGAGAGAATTAGGATTGGGAGAGAGAGAGAAGAAAATTGGGCGGCGCAAGCGACGCGTTCGCGTCAATGACGCGATCGTGTACGTCGCGCGTTCTTCATAATGACGCGTTAGCGTCAGGCACGCGTCCGCGTGGATGGCCATGTATGCAAATGACGCGGACGCGTCGGGCACGCGTCCGCGTGACCAAATTTGTGCTTTTAGCACACTTCTTGCCTCAAGCCAGCTTAACTCTCTGTCCAGACACCTTTTATGTCGATTTTTCGGGTCACGCGTCCGCGTGGATGACGCGGTCGCGTGAAGTGGCAAAAATCATGAATGACGCGGTCGCGTGAGCCATGCGTCCGCGTGGGCTTGTTTGTGCTAGAGGCATCGTTCTTGCGCCACTCCCGCGCAACTCTCTGTTCAAATTTATTTTTCACGCACGCTTGGTTGACGCGTTCGCGTCAATGACGCGATCGCGTCGTGTGCCTCTCTTCTCTTTTTTTTTTAAATAGCCTGAGGTGTTCGGTTCCTGTGATAAAATAGCTGTACGATCAGAAAATTAGTAAGAACTTAATAAAAATCAAATAAGTAAAAACTACTACTACGAAAAACAACTAAGAATAAAAAAGAACGATCATACCACGGTGGGTTGTCTCCCACCAAGCACTTTTAGTTAAAGTCCTTAAGTTGGACATGTTGTGAGCTTTTTGTCATGGTGGCTTGTGCTTGTACTGATCCAGGAATCTCCACCAATGTTTGTAATTCCAATGGCTACCGAGATCCCAAATGAGGCGCATAACGCCTTTGAGCAAGTGGAAACAAGTGACAGGGCCCCAAGAGTGTTGATTGTGGGAATGAATTCCAGGGTCCCAAACCTTGCTTTTACACCCGTCTTCTTGTGTATCACCATTGTTCCCACCGGGTGGCAAGCAATCTGAATTCTCATAGAGGCATCCAAACAACCTTCTAGACCCATTCAAATTAGCTCTACACCAATTTTTGCACTTCAATTCGGAGCATGCAACCATGTTGAACCTTGCTTGACAACTCTTACCACTAACCATCTTTCTCTCACTCTTAATGCCACAAAGAGCTCTAAGTTGACCATCCGTCTCTAGTAGCCCATATTCAAGTTGGAAAGTAAGGGTTAAGGATAGAAATTTTACCCACTTGAATGTTGTATTGGATGGTGATGGCTTTGGAAGAGGTCTTGCAAGCTCTACTCCCTTGTGTTCTACTTTGAATTCTACCACCTCCTTGCAAGCTTCCTCAATTTCAACCTCTTCTTCTTGGTAGCTTTCTTTTAATTCAATCTCTTCTTCATTGCTTACCAAGGGCATGGGAGGTTGTGTATCTTCCTCCTTTGTGGGTGCATCTTCCTCCTTTGTTTTTGCATCTTCCTCTTCTTCCATGTGTGAGGATGAAAAGTTCTCTAATGCACTGGAGTATAAACTCCTTTGATTGATTTCCTCACTTTCTTCTATAGGATCTTGCATTGTATCTTTTGGGAAGGAATTTGCTTGTTCCTCTTCCTGGTACTTGATAATCGACTGCATATGCTTCTCTATATTTTTGACACTTGTCCTTATATCATGTAAGCATTCTTTCATGAGAAACTCAAGATCTGATGGTATTTGAGATGAATAAGAAGGAGGTGATGGTTCTTGATAAGTGTAAAAAGAGGATGGTTCTTGGTATGGATAGGGAGATAGTGGCTCTTGATATGGGTAGAAAGATGATGGTTCATGATACGGATAGAGAGGTGGTGGTTCTTGATATGAATATGGAGGTGGTGGCTCTTGATAGTTGGAATATGGAGCACTGAGGTTTCCTTGGTTTTGACCTTGCCAACCTAAATTTGGGTAGTTTTCCCATTCATAAGGATATGAATCACTACTCGGGTGTGAGTAGTAACCCATATGATCTCTCTCCATTATTTTTCCTTAGTACAACACACCAAAAAGAATTAAACGCACCATGTGATAAACAGGAAAGCAAAGAAAAAAAGAACAAAATTCTAAAAATTAAAATAAGAAGAATCAAAATAAAATTAACTAGGAGACACAAACTAGTATTAAATTATTATTAAATAATTTCAAAAAATAAAAAATTACTAGTATTAAATTATTATTAAATAATTTTTTTTATTCAAAGTTAAAGATAAAAATAAAACAAAACTAATAAAAAAATTAATGGAAGGAAAAAAACGAAAATAAAAATAAAATAAAAATAAAAAAAGGATAAAATAAAAATAAAATTAAAAACGGACAAAACAAAAAAAAATTAGAACGAAACAGTAAGGGAGCAAACGAAAAAAAACAAAGAAAATTAAATTTATTTATTTTTTTATTTTTTTAATAATAAAAGAAAAAAATTAAAGAGAACGAAATAGGGGGATTGCTAACGCGAAACAAAGGAATTTTTTTTTTCGAAAAATAATAAAACAGTTTTTTTTTTGAAATTAAAATTAAAACGCCTAATCTAAATAATCAAACAACTAATAGTTGTTAATCACAGTCAATCTCCGGCAACGGCGCCAAAAACTTGGTGCGGTAATTTACAACCATACTTACTTACCGGCAAGTGCACCGGGTCGTACCAAGTAATACCTTACGTGAGTAAAGGTCGATCCCACGAGGATTGATGGATTAAGCAACAATAGCGTTTGATAGAATTAGTTAGACAAATAGAAAATAGTGTTGAGATGCAGTATAAAAGACATTAAACAATATAAAAAATATTAAAGATAGGCAGATAAATAAGTTGGGAATAAAATATGGAGAAAATAGTTAAAGTTTCAGAGTTATCTATTTTTCCGGATTAACTTTTCTTACTAACTAATTTAATTATGCAGGATTTAATTTATGGCAAACTGTATGTGACTAGACTCTAATTCCTTAGACTTTCCTAGTCTCCCCTAAAATTTCTTAACTGCCAATTCCTTGGTCAATTAATTGCAATTAGAGGGTGATAATCAATTTCTAGTTTATATGCCACAAAAACTCTAATTACCCAAAAATGAAAGGATTATATGTCACGTATCCCGATAAATCTAGATAATTAAAATTTAGGAGAAATTATTTTCAAGCTGTTGTTCAAGTAAAGAGCTTTTTCAAGTTTTACAAGAACTCAAATAGAAAGAGGGTCATACTTCCGTTCCACCCAAATTCATAAAATAAAGAGCGAAAACAATTCTTAAATTATAAATCCATACATAAATTAAAATAGAAAAAGCAATAAAATCAATCCATACAAATAGACAGAGCTCCTAACCTTAACAGTGGAGGTTTAGTTGCTCATAGAAAAGAAAGAAAATTAGGATTGTCAATTATGTTCCCTGGGATGAGGTGGAATCTCCCCAGGACCTCTACAAAGGAAGGAAAGTTTCTCCCTTTTTATAACTAATCCTAATAAATTTAAAATCTAATATCTAAAACTAAAAATTAAAATAATATCTTTTCTTAGAATTAAAATTTGAATTTAAATTTGAATTAATTTAAATAATCAAATCTTCAATGGATGGATGGGAAACACTTGAATTGTCCATGCTGCAGCTTCTAATCTGTGTTTTCTGGGCTGCAAACTGGGTTAAAACAGCCCAGAAATTGCCCCCAGCATTTTCTGTCAATTCTGCAGGTCGCTCATGTGACGCGTCCGCGTCGTCCACGCGTTCGCGTCATTTGTGCAGATTCCAGTCCACGCAATCGCGTCAGGCACGCGATCGCGTCATTGCTATTTCCTCCATTCCGCGCGGTCGCGTCAGCCATGCGTCCGCGTCGGTATTCGCTGGTCATCTCCTTGGCTTCTTCTCTTTCTCTGCAGAAACTCCATCAAATTCCGCCAAATGCTACCTAAAATAAATAAAATTTCACAAAACTCAAAATAGCATCCATAGTGGCTAAAATATAATTAATTCTTAATTAAATTCAACAGTTTAGATGCAAATTCACTAGGAAAAGATAGACAAGATGCTCACGCATCAATTGGCTCATAACAAAGGATCTCATTTCAAAGTTCAATAAATTTGATATTATTCATATAAACCGAGAACAAAACACTAGGGCCGATGTGTTATCTAAGTTGGCCACAACAAGGCAGGCGGAAAACACACCGGCCCTGTCACAACTAACACTCGACAAGCCGAGTTTCGAGCAAGAAACAATCTTAAGTGTCATGCAGGTACCAGATTGGAGAACACCTTTCTTCAATTACATCCACACAGGTGCCATACCAATCGAGGAGCCGAACTTGCCGCTCTTCCGAAGAAGAGCAAGTTTTTATACAGTACTCGGAAATACCCTGTACAGGCGAGGACACTCCCAACCACTCCTCAAATGCATTAGCAGGGATGAAGCCGAAGATGTTATGGCAGAAACACACGAGGGGGTTTGTGGAAACCACATCGGCGGCCGAGCACTGGCTGCAAAAATATTGCGAACAGGATACTATTGGCCGACGATAAAAAGGGACTGTATCTCTAAAGTCAAAGCATGCGATAATTGTCAAAAGCATGCCACCCTCTCAAAGATCCCAGCCGAAGATCTCCACACTATAGAGGTAAGCTGGCCTTTCGATAGGTGGGGATTGGATATCCTCGGACCCTTTCCGAAAGCTCCAGGCCAGGTAAAGTTCCTTTTGGTATCAATAGACTATTTCTCTAAGTGGATAGAAGCACAACCACTAGCACATATAACGGCAGAGAAAGTGCAATCTTTCTTGTGGAAAAACATTATATGTAGATACGGTATCCCAACAGAGATAATCTCGGACAACGGGAGACAATTTACCGACCATAAGCTCGCTGCCTTTTTAAGAAATTTTAATATTAAACATCATTTCAGCTCAGTCGAGCACCCACAAACTAATGGGCAAGTCGAATCAACTAATAGAATTATCTTACAGGGCCTAAAGAAAAAGCTCAGCGAAACCAAAGGGGAATGGGCCGACCTCATTCACACCAGCATTCAAACTGCTACAGGGGAAACTCCTTTCAGGCTGGTATATGGGGCAGAAGCACTGATCCCAGTAGAGGTCAGCGTTCCGACGTTAAGGGCCAAACTTTACAATCAATCAAACAACTTACAAGCTCAAACAACGGAGCTGGATCTTGTGGAAGAAGAAAGAGACATCTCAGCCGTAAAGCAGCGAGCCAGAAAACAATACATAGAGCAAAGACACAACAAAATGGTACTTTATAGGTCTTTCAACAAAGGGGACCTCGTGCTCAGATGAACAGAAGAAGCTTGAAAACCTCCAGCACATGGCAAATTAGCAGCAAATTGGGAGGGACCCTTCCGAGTTCTCTAAAATCTTGGAAGGGGGGCTTACAAGCTAGAAACCCTTAACGGAGATCAACTTCCAGGAACATGGAATATCTCCTCACTAAGGGAATACCAATCATAACATATGATGTAAACACATGGATGATGGCACTCTTTTTCCCCTCCGAAGGTTTTTTCCCAAAAAACATATGGGGTTTTACTCGGAGAGGTTTTAACGAGGCCGGACGCCACAAATGTACCTTACATTACGTATCAAAGCATTCTTTATCTTGACAAGTTACCACATACTCCAATCGATAATTCAAGGTAAATCCGAGCTTCATACTCGGAAGCCAACATGCGCATGCCGAGTATATTACTCGGAAGAACACAAACAAATTATCCAAGCGAATTCTAAGGGCTCACTCCATCATAAGCCCTATATCAGAGCCTCTGCTCTCCTTATTAACAAACTGATCAGACAAGAAATGGCTTCAGCCACCCTCAACACATACAAGCAATCGCTATCACGACACAACATATCATAACTTAACGAAAATATCATATTTTCATAAAAAACCAAACAAGTCACTCTCAAACCGAGCTTTATACTCGGAAAACGAAATATCAAGGCCGAGAATGATACTCAGAATCATCCAAAATAACAAAAACAAACAGATACAAGTCTGAAATTCATAACACCATAAACAGAGTCTACAACAATCATAAAATAAAGGCCTATTCTGCCTTATCCCCAATGCTTGAACCACCACTATCTTTCTCAGCAGCTTCATCATCCACAAGCTCCCCGTTAGCCACCACCTTCATAGTGTCTAGCTTTGAAGCATCAACCTCTGGAAACAGAACCTTAACTTGAGAAGCAGCACGCTCGAAGCCTTGAGCAAAGGCTTCATACACTTCACCCTCCAATTCCTTTACCCGAGCAGATAGTTGACCATTTTCTGACTCCAAAGTCTTCACTCGCGAAGAAGAAAACATATGGACACGCTTCTCCTCCTCAAGCTCCAACTTCACCTGCTCTATGGAGGAATACAGCTCAGAGATCTTTTTCTCCTTCTCTTTAATAATACCAGACAGCTCTTCAAGATGCGACGCCTCCTTCTCTTCGCGGCCCAAGGCAAGCTCTTGTGCCCTACCAATGGCAACAATTCGAGCACCAATCACCTGCAAGGGAAAAATGATCAATAACAATACCACAACAGAACACAAATGACACCGAAAAAAGGCAAATAAATATACCTGAAGAAAGCGACTAACGCCGGCTCGACCAACCTCATCGATCATTTTCATGTCATCCGGAAAACAGCAGAGCTCGTCCGCCATTGTACCAAAAGGATAAAGCTTCGCCCACAACGACCTCCCATGCTCGTTCTCATCATATCCATGAAGCCTCTTCTGTGACTCGTAGGCAGACTCCACCATTTGGAGAATCATAGAAGACTCGCCCTTGCCCTCCAATATCTCGGCAACACTACCCTTCACCTGACCCCTCTTACGCTTTGACTTTTGAACAGGACCATACTGAACAGCAGCAGCAGCAGGACCTTTCCCCAAATTGGAAGAAACCTCCTTCTCACTTTTCTTGCGTTGATTGAAGTAAGACTTCAACCCGGAAGTAGTAATGGTGGGAGCTTTCTCGCCTACAGAACAAAAGGAATCAAATCAAAACCAGAAAAGAATGACTTATAAAAGGAAGGAAAGAAACATGGCAAAACAAGTTACCTATGTGATCATACACAGCCTGCCTATCAGTATCCCATTTCAACATCTCAGCAATCGACAACAACCCCTTTGGACCCAATGACTTAAATAAGAAGTCCATCATAATATCATCATCTGGAAGCCTATCATCTACGTCTAATGCTTGGAAAGGCTCGGGACACCAAGACAAGGGAAACTTTTTGACCAAATGCTCATTCAGGTAGAAAGGAAACTCCTCGGGTACACTTCTAACTTTAACAAACATCGATTTAAAATCTTTAAACGAAGATTTATAAAGACCAAAAATAGCTCAACGCGGATAACTACTAAGGTTTACCCACAAACCACGTCCCACCCCCTTCGCCTGAAACAACGAGAAGAAAAGCCTCAGAGAAGGCGGGTAACCTAGTAACTCCATCAATATCTCAAAAGCCCGTACAAAACCTTAAGAGTTAGGGTGCAGCTGGGTCGGGGGCGCAGTTCAACCAATACAAAACCCCACATTCAAACTCGGTAAAAGGAAGTTTAACCCACAACTCAGTAAACAAACAGCTGTACATATAAAAGAAAGACCCATCCTTCAACTGATCACAGACTCGGTCCTCTTTACCACAGGGAAAAAACTCTATCTTAATGTTACTACCTTTCCTAACCCACAAATTCGACCCCAATAACTTGATCGACTCATCATCATCAAACTGAGACTCATATTCCCCCACCCTAGCATCAACCCACCCACACGGATCACCCATATCACATTTCTCCATTTCAGACAAAGAAAGAATAAAGCAAAACAAAGTAGAAGAAAATACAAATTCAACACTGACCTTTGTTAGTCATTCTCAGATAGGAAATGAAACCAAAAACTCCTTTTCTCCAGAAAACACCAGCAAATATGAACTACAAAAAGAAAAGGTAATAAACAAGTAACCGTGGTAGCCAAAATGGTTACACAACCTTTGCATTCAATCCTCGTCGTAAAAAACGAGAGGCATTCAATGACCACGAAATCCAATGGATAGGGGTGCCTGGGAATGCGGGGCACGTTTCACGTCAATCATGTCAATTGGCGCAAAAGACGAAGCAACCATTTAACACACAAAAACGTTCCAACATCCACACAGAACCAAGCCGAGCTTGGGGGCTGTAAGGAACATACATGACAACTCAGCGACCGAGGCTTGCGGCATCATTTTCGAAAGCTCGCCTTAGTCCTGTCCAAACCAAGGCAAGCTTGGGGGCTATGATACGTTACCTCAAACCTCGGCCGCCCGGGAAACTCAGCAAGTGAGCAACCTAGATCGGCCTCACGCCAACTGCCCGATAAGCTCGGCACGCAGGCAGATAAGCTCGGCCTCACCCCTTCAAAAATAAGAAACGTGCTCAAACAAACCTAAAACAGAAATATCATAACCAACCTACAAACTAGGACTTATCCACAATAAACGGTAAAACAACTCCTATAAAGCCGAGTTAATATCCTCGGCCAAAAGTCAGGTTCTCTCACTCTCAATCTTCTATTTCTTACTTTGATTGATTTAAGATCCTTATTGACTTGAGCGTCGGAGTATCTTCTGCAGGTATTCCCGCCGCGGTGTTTTATTCAGGCCGACGTATAGCTCTTCTTCTCCGACGACCGTTTGCTCGGAGCAGCTAAAGCTCGGCCATCCCAGTGTCAGGACAAAACACTATTAATGTATAAATTAGGAATTTGAGTTTAGTAATTTAGATTTATAATTATTTAGATTAGGATACGTGGTTTATGGAATATTTTTTTAAGTATTAGGCATGAGATTTAGGAGTAGGGGTTTAGGATTAATAATAAATAATAAGTAAATCAAGTTTAAAGAGTGATCTCAAAGTCGGTATCTATATTTTCATCGGACAGACTTGGAGCTTGACCAATACTGCCTATGTAAGAATCAAATCAATCAATACTAAAAATCAGATATATTCTTACAGTAACAAATTCAACTGATTGATAATTTTTAACAACAAATTCAACTATGATAATTTTCAGCAACAAAAAATTTAGCTTCAAAAATAATTTACAGCAACAAAAGATTTATCTAAGTGATTATTTCAGCAAGACAGCAAAAAAAAATCAAAATTCAATGATGATAATCAACAACAAATTCAACTTAGTGATGATTTTCATTAACCAAAAAATTAGCGCAATGGTATTTTCAGCAACAAATTTAACTTACCGCAACAAATTCAACAAATCCTAGTTCAGTCATGATTTACAGCAACATTTAGATCATCAACAAGGCAAATTAATTGATTAGAAACTCAGCATCTCAAAATACAGGGAAAAGGGAAATGTAGAAAAGACAGAATAGGGGAAGCGATGATGCAGGAACTCACCAACAGTCCATGGCGTTCGGCGACGGCGAGGACCTCAAACCAGAAGATGACGACCCCATGGAAGGCAACAAAGCAAGCAAATTAGGGGGAAGACAATGACCACCACCAGCCGAGGGACCAGATGCAGGTTTCGTCTGCTTCTGCCGCCGGCGAAGACGAGCGCAGGTAAGGCGGCGACTGAGACCGGAGACGTGAGTGAGTGCGATGACAATACCAACCACGAGAGAGAGGTGAGACAACTTGAGCTTGCGTAAGACAGGGAGGAGAAAGATCCTTGAGAGAAGAGGGACATTGAGGGCTTGAGATCATATTAGGACGCGGTTTTTGCGTTACAAAAGAAAAAAGTGCGGTTATATAAACCGACCGGGTTAATTTCTTCTCCCCCAAATCCAGGCCGGTCAACTCAGATTTTAGCGGATCTAATGTTTGAACATCTAAAAGATGACTCGGTTCGATCAATTAACCAGATTTTTAATCGAACCGATTAAGTCGAGTCGAGTTTAATAACTATGGAACTAAGTGTTGGAACACGCGACATTTGGCGGGGTTTATCCCCCTTTCTCTTTTTTTTTTTCATGTAAAATTTCTTTTTATTTGTTAATGTATATATGCATAAGAACAATCATTAACAATATTTAATTTAATGAAAAATAAATATTCGTATTTTAATACAAAAATGATGTTTATATACTAAAATCAATCATTATATATTTGCATATAAATATGTGTTATTTAATTCATTTTTAATATATTTTATATTTTAATATATATTTTATATTAATAACTAATTTTAATAATTAATTTTGATGTACACCTAATATAATTGATTTTAATAATGTCACTTATTTTCTTTACAAATTTATGCAAATATATAATAGGAAATGTTTGTGTAAAGTATTATGAAAAATAAAGTTGATATTATCATTTTTCCATTTAATGTAATAATATGTAGTTAGTAACATCATTTTTGTAAAGCAGTTTGCATTTTTTATTTTGCTTCTCATATAGTTGTACCAATTGTTCCCACCATTTTTTGGTATTACAACTGATTTAGTTAATGACAGATTATGAACATTTGTGCTCACAACGCTACAAAAAACATTGAGATTGGTCGACTAGGCCTGGACTAACATAATTTCATTTGATGTTAAATAAGTTTGCATTGTCCACGACTCCACGTCATTAATGTCTTTCTACCCATATTTCATTGATCTTTTCCCCCATGATACAATAATTAAATTTCTCTGTTACATATGAAGCATCTTTAAGTTATATATTGTCAATAATGTACTTATGTACAGACTACAGAACGTCAGAACATTGGTGCTACCACCAACCCCCTCCACCAAAAAAAAAAACTACAAACTACCAAATAATGGGTGCTCTTACTTTCCTACTATCTCTGCATTGCAACATAAAATAGTCATAATGAATTGATCTTTTTAACAAAAATAATCTTCAAAAGTTAAAAAAAAAAGACAAATTTATTTGCCATAAAGAAGTGCCGGTTATAAAATTTCTTAGGAACATTTGAGTGTTAACTCATAATCTTAATTCTTATAATCGGGTTTGTTAGAATTTAGAAGTCTATATTTTTTAAATCAACAATTAATTAATAAAGTAATAGATGGATATATAAATAATTAAATACCATAGACCGATATTAGTCATTAGACTCGTATTAAAATAAAATGGCCAAATATAGCAAACACCAAACTCGACTATGGTCTATTTTGTTGAAGGACAAGGTAATTTTTGTAACACAAATGATATTTTAACTTTTAATTTTTTTTTATTTTGAGATAATATGATTCTTTTACTAAAAATCATTAAATAGTAACGAAAATGAGTATTATTGGGATTTTATTTATAGTTTATGGGTTTCAAACTCTCAAAAACTATTAAATAAGTTTATTTCTAAAAAATTCTTTTACCGTAGTGGCTAAGTGGAGAAAGATCATTACTGAAAATTATATGTCGCAAGAAAAAAATAATTGCAGTACAAAGATCTTTTAAAGAAAAAAATAGGCATCAGGACAAGAAATAAAAGAAGAGAACATTAATATTAATGATATTGATATCGGTAATGATGCTGGTAAAAGAAATAATGATGATAATAAAGTGTGGTTACATAATAAAAATAATAGAAGTAGAAACCATAATGATGGGGATGAAGTCATGAAGAAGGTGCTGGTAGTAGCATAGTTGTCAAAACCGAACCGGTGATTAAACCGATCAAATTACTGATTCATTAGTTCAATCGGTGAGTCACGGGTTGAACTGATTGAGTCAGTCTTACGTAAATAAAAATATAAAATAGTCAAAATTTAAAATTAAAATTTAAAATACATGTATTTCTTAATATTTTGAAAACAATCAAGTCTTAAATTCTAAAAATAACTAATACAAAGATAGACATAAAATTAGTCAATACTATTACAATAGTATATTAATTTGACACAATAAAAATAACAATTCATAAACTATATCCAAGAAATAATTTCAAAGTCTGAGTATCTTTATATAATTAAATAATTATGTATAAATTTATTTTTTTCTCAGAAT
This sequence comes from Arachis ipaensis, assembly GCF_059453495.1. Classification (NCBI taxonomy): domain Eukaryota; kingdom Viridiplantae; phylum Streptophyta; class Magnoliopsida; order Fabales; family Fabaceae; genus Arachis; species Arachis ipaensis. The sequence goes on along the minus strand of NC_142443.1, from coordinate 117,646,293 downwards.
AAATAACTTTTATTTTATTAATTTATTAATTAATTTGTACTTATTACATGATTCAAGTATGTGTTTAAAAAAATTAATATTATTAGATTATATAATTATTGTTATCTAAATTATTTTTTTTACCAATAATAGATTTAGACTTATTTGTTGTAATTTTTTTTGTGGGAGTACATAAGGAGTACATAGAACATAAAGTATAATAACTCAACAGATATCTTTTAAGGGATTTTTTATTTTCTTTCACAACGAGAAAAATTTATTTTTCTCATCCTCTTGAATCGCTTAGGACATAAAATTTTTTTCATGGTATCATATTAAAAAAATCAATGCATTGTGAATTACGAGTGGATATCGCATGACAGTGCTAGTGAAATGTGAAAATGAAAAATGAGTTTCATATAAAATTATATTCTTAGATATAAAAATTTCCTTTGATTTTAAATCAATAAATCGAAAAGTAACAAAAAAAAAATCAATAAATCGAAAAACCCTTAGTTCCTAAATCATAGAAAGTTTCTTCCACTGGAGGAGGAATCGGAGGAGATAATCTACGGAGGTCCGATCGTAAGCGTAAGGCTCCTCTAGTGTTTTCGAAATTCTGACAGTGTCGGTTGAAAGACCTGATGATGTTGCCGCAAGAGGCTAATCGGCATTGCGGAGGCCTTTGCTGGTGCAATGTGCAATCGAATTGATTGCGAGAACCGTCTGTTGTTCGAGCCACACACATGCTACTGTCCTAATGGTGTGTGCGAAGATGACCATTGTCGATGCGTCCGTGGGGAGGTGGCCTGCCATCTTGGGTGCTTGTGTGGTGACAATTGTCAAAATTCATGTTGGGCACGGGCTATATTCTATCAGGCCAATCAGGCTAAGGGGGTGGAGGGTTGAGGGGTTGCAAGGTTATTTTTGAGTTCTTTTTATATTATGTTGAGGGTTGGGTTAATATCATTGTACTTGTTATTATACATTGACTACTACACTAATTTAGTTGACTAAAAAAATGTTATAAGATTATTTTTTTTTATCAAAAATAGATGTGGATTTATTTGTTGTAATTTTTGTGGGAGTACATAAAGAGTACATAATATATAAAGTGTAATAATTCAACATATATTTTTTAAGAGATTTTTTATTCTCTTCAACAATGAAAAGAACTCATTTTTTCACTCTCTTAATCCCTACCATCAACATCACAATTTGAACAGTTTAGATATGAGATTTTCTTCAATTATAAATAGCAAAAGTATTTTAGAATTAATAAAAACATTTTTATTTACTTTTTAATTTATAGATGGTTAATAAAATTTAATGTTTATGTTAATAATTGTATACTATTAAAAAATAATTAATTTAAAAAATGTTGAATATAGAAAACATTCAACTAAGTATATATAGATAGATAGATAAATAGATAGATAGATACTAAATAAAATATATACTTTAAAAAGCATGCTAGGGTTTTTTGTGTTTTCGTAGGGTTCTGTGACTCTGCTAGAGTTTTTTGTGATTCTTAAATTTTTCTTCAATCAATAAGTCATAAGCACAAATCATTGTGAGGATCTTTTTCCTTTGACTCTTCTATCTACTTCTACACAAATTCTACACGGCAGCAAGGGAGGTACGTGGAACTCAAAATTCTAATTCTTCAGGAGAAGAAGTGGAAGAGATCGTGAACCTTGAAGTGGAAGATGTGAGGGAAGGGATTGAAACTTGTGCAAAAAGTTTGATAGGGAGATTAATGGCGGATAAGGGATTTAGTAGTGGTGCAATGGAGGGTGCTTTTACTGCAATTTGGAATTATCTAGAGGGATTCCGAGTTAAATCACACGGAGAGAATATTTTTCAATTTTTCTTTAATAAAGAAGCTGATGTTATCTGGGTGGAAAGGGGGTCTCCATGGTTGTTTAGACAATTTATGATACATTTAAAATGGTGGAGTCCTAATATGAAGGTGGAAGAAGAGGACTATACAAGAATTCCAGTATGGATTCAAATGTGGGGAATGCCAGAATTTTGCAAAACGTGATGAGGATAGGGCAGAGATTGGGGGAGGTAGTGGAGGTGGATTCCTTCTTGATGAGAGGGAAGGAGGATAGGATTATGAAAGTGAGAGTCAACTTAGATGTAACCAGAACTCTTCGACAGTCAATTAAGGTATCAAGTCCTGACAAAATTATGTTTGAAATCATGCTGAAGTAGGAGAAAATTGGGATTTACTGTGGCTTCTGTGGACACATTGGACATGAAACTAGAAACCGTGCTAATTATTTGGAGATCTCGGAAATAAACCAGGAAGTGGAAGAAAGATGGAATAAGGAGTTAAGGGCAGATCAACTTGGCTGGAGAATTGATGAAACTAAGGAGAATGCCTACCCTAATCATAGAAGAAAGGAAGTCAGGTCAATTCACCCAGATAGTAAGCCTACACCAGTGAGCCTATTGAAGAGTTTTTCTCAACTATCACTATCCAACCCAAAATATACTCCTTTCTTTCACAATAACATAGCCCCAAAAGAACACACAAATCCACCACCTATACACAATTCCTATAACACCACAAAGCAGAATCAAAAAATGGAAAACCTACCACTGCTATCTGGTACTGAAGCTAACCAGAGCCTAGGAGGAATTGGGGGAGAGCTAAATATAGGAGGAATAGGAGGCTTTCAACTGGGAACCAATGATGAAAGTTCAGAAAGGTGCAAGAAGAAACAGAAAATCAAACAGCTAGCAAGAAGGACTGATGTGAGGGATTCTATTGAACCAATCATTGGAGTAAAAAGGAGCTCTGAGCAAAGAGAAAAGGAGACAGACCATGAAGGAACTGGTTATGCAATTGAGGTTTCTGAAGGGCTACAGGGTGCCATCCCAAAAGCGGCACCCCAAGGGCCATGAAGATGCTCATGTGGAATTGTTGGGGTTTGGAAAAACCCTGACAGTTCACAACATCAAAGGGATTAAGAATTCCCATTCCCCAGAGGTGTTGTTTTTGTGTGAAACTAAACAACAACCCTCTTATGTTGAAAGGCAGTTGAGAAATTGTGGTTATCAGGAAATCTTCACTGTGAATCCTAATGGAATGGCTGGTGGACTAGCGCTTGCATGGAAAGAGGGTGTAAAGGTGAAAGTGGTAAAAGTTGAGGAGTTTTTCATCCTTTTTTCCATAGAGGATCAAGAAAGACAGCTGATTTGGAAAGTCTTTGCAGTACATTTACACAGCTCTGATCACATTCGCAATAACCAATATGAGGTGCTGCTAAATCTTATGGAGAATAGGGGAGAACGGCACTTAATAATTGGTGATTTCAATGTAATTTTGTCTAATCAAGAAAAACAGGGAGGAAGGGAGAAATCAGCTCAATCAATCCAATCTTTCCAAGACTTTATCAACAAAGGACAATTGATAGATATGGGTTTTAATGGTGATAAGTTTACCTGGTGGAACCGAAGTTGCCAAGATAGTGCTATTCGAGAAAGACTAGACCGAGGACTCCTATCTCCTAAACTAAGAGAGGAGTATCCTTGGGCCAATGTTACTCACTTAGAAGACACAGGATCAGACCACAGACCGCTCTTGATGTGCACTAACCAGACAACACATAAGGGCAAGAGGCGCTTCAGATTTCAAGAGAGATGGTGTGGAATGGCAGAGGTTGATAAAATTGTATCTGAGGCATGGCTGACTTCTTTTCCAGGTTCATCAATGTACCAACTGTTTCAGAAATTAAAGAAGTACAGACATGAACTGGTTAAATGGCAATCAGCTGGAATAAGTAACTCTAAAAAGAAGATAGACGAGCTGAAAGCACTATTATCAGTGGCCACGACAGACCCAACAACAGCAGACAAAGAACATATTCTATTATTAGAAGATGAAATAGCTGCCGCCCACATTAGTGAGGAACGCTACTGGAAAGAAAAATCAAGAGTGAGCTGGCTAAAATGGGGAGATCAAAATACCAAGTTTTTTCATGCAAAAACCAGTCCAGAAATAGAAGAAACAAGATATGGAAATTAGAGGATGAAGAGGGGAATTGGTGCACCACATCCGAGGCAATAGGCGACAGGGCACAGAGGTTTTTTGTTGATTTATTTGAAAGCAATAATCCAGAAGATCCCTCTCAATTTTTCACCGAACTTAGAGTCAAAGTTTCTTCTAAAATGAATAGGAGTCTAACTAAACCAGTCTCAGATGATGAAATTAAAAGGGCTGCATTTTCCATTAATGTAGAAGCCGCCCCAGGAGACGATGGATTCACCACAAAATTTTATCAGTTCTATTGAGGCAGGATTAGAGGGGATGTATGCAAGGCTGTGAGAAGTTTTTTTAGTGGCAGCAGTATTCTAAAGGGATTTAACCACACCCAAATTTGTTTGATACCTAAAGTGACTCAAGCTACTTCTATGAATCAAATTCGACCAATCAGTCTCAGCACCGTCTTCTACAAAATTATCTCGAAAGTTCTAGTTCATCGACTTCAACCATTTATGAGTATGTTAATAAGTGACAATCAGAGTGCTTTTATTCGGGGAAGACTCATTAGCGACAACATTCTTGTGGCTCATGAATGCATGCATTTTCTAAAGAATAAAATCTATGGGGGAAACGACATGGCGATAAAGGTTGATATGAGTAAGGCATATGATAGGGTAGAATGGAGTTTTGTGTGGTTTATTATGAAGAAGTTGGATTTTTGCTCAAAGTGGATTGAATGGATGAAGGCTTGTGTCTCTACTATATCCTATTCTGTTATTGTGGATGGTACACCAACTGGTTTTTTCAAACCAAGTAGGGGTCTCAGACAAGGAGACCCCCTCTCACCATATCTATTTCTTTTCTGCGCAGAGGGTCTATCCTATCTGCTCCACAAAGGAGAACAGAATAACCTCTTTCAAGGACTGCGATTGAACAGTAGATGTCCGACTATTCATCATCTCCTATTTGCCGACGATTCACTCTTATTTTGTAAAGCTACCCAATACAACTGCTCTAATCTATCCCAAATTCTCCAACTATATGGCAGACTAAGTGCACAACAAATTAATTTCTCCAAGTCTGCTGTGTTTTTCAGCAAAAACACCCCTTTACCCATCAGAACTGAACTAGCGGCATCTTTGGAAGTCCCAAATATTGGGATGCAGGATAAATATTTGGGGCTACCCTCCATAGTACACAGAACCAAAAAAGAAACATTTGCTTTTATAAAAGAGAAGGTGGTGAAGAAGCTCTCGCATTGGAAGAAATCATTTCTATCTGCTAGTGGAAGGGAGGTGTTGATCAAAGCAGTGGGTTCAGTTATACCAATTTATACTCTGGGCTGTTTCAAACTCCCAGATACCCTCTTGGATGAACTACACCGAATGATGATGCAATTTTGGTGGGGGACAGAAATAGAATGAAAATAAGATGCAATGGATCAGTTGGGACACTATGACCAGAGAAAAGAATTTCGGGGGTATGGAGTTTAAGGACCTAAAGGCATTCAATCTAGCCATGTTAGCTAAACAAGGATGGAGGCTGATGACTAAACCACATTCTCTTTTCTACAAAATCTTCAAGAATAAGTACTTCAGATACAGATCCTATCTAGAAGCCAAACCAGGAAATCGACCATCCTGGGCTTGGCAGAGTCTTTTGGAAGGAAGGAAAATTTTGGAGAAAGGAGTTAAGTGTAAAGTTTCAATTCAGGGATCTGTCAGAATCAGAGAAGACCCATGGTTTGGGGACCAACCACCATTTTGCATTGCAGTTAATGAATGCAGAGATGAATCGCTTACCTGGGTTAGACAGCTAATCATAGCCGAGGGAGAATGGAATCAACAACTCCTTATGGAAGCTTTCCACTAGACATAGCTCAGCAAATTTAACAAATTTCTATCACAGAAGAGGAAGACTCGATTATATGGTGCAATAACAACTCAGGAGAGTACTAGGTAAAATCTGGGTATAGTATAGCATACCAATTCTTTCACCCCCTCCAGTGAATTCACTCCATCCCCGATATGCAGACTCAGAAATGTGGAAGACCTTGTGGAAAATGAGAGTAACACCAAAGGTCAAATTATTTGCTTGGAGATTAGCCCATGAAGGCATTGCAGTTAAAGCAAAATTGAACGAGAAATTACCACATGTTAGCAGCCTTTGTCCCCGCTGTTAATGGGCGCCGGAGACACCGATGCATGCCATTGTCTTCTGCCCAGAAGTTCTTCAAATTTGGAACAGCTCCCCAGTAGCTAGCACTATTCCCTGCGACCCTAACCTAAAAGCTTGGGATTGGTGGAGTCAATTCATGGAAGCTGAGAAATCCAAACCCAATTTCAGAATCAAAAGTGCTCAGGTGGCTTACCTTTTATGGCAGATTTGGTTGACGCGGAACGCTTTAGTCTTCGAGGACAAACGCCAGGAACCTGGGGAAATTCCGTCTCAGGCGATATTGTTGGAGGAGGAATACCGGCGACATCATTTTCTCAGACCACCTTCTCTATGAACAGTAGTAACTAGCACTTTGGAACTTCTTTCTTTCTTAATTGTTTTCTTTCTCTCCTTTACCCATTAGATAATTTTTATTTAACATCTCAATTGAAAAATTCCTTTGTCTTGACATAATGTACTCCAGGAGAACATAATGTACTCCAGGTATAAAGTTCTTTTATGCAATAAAAAATATATCTTTAAAAAAAGATAATTAAAAACAGATGAGAATAATGGTTGTTAGCTTGCTCTTCATATTTGAAGAGCCAAGTTTAATTTCCACCATTTGTGCGTGTTTTTTAAAAATTTTCAAGTTGATCATACATGTTGACTATTTGACCAATTTAGTTCATACTAGTTTATACTAATTTTGATTGGTTTATTTTTTTTTAACGGTTAAAATGTTAAATTGGAATAAATTAGTGTTTAGTTCATTAATTTTTTAGTTGAATTGATCAGTTTAGTTCAATTTTTATAACTATAAATAGTAATAATCATAGTTAGTCATATTATTGAAAAGAACTTGTGAGGAAAAAGGTTTAGAGATTTAAAACCCCCATAAAAGTAATTGTCATGACTATTTAACAAATGTTTTAACAGAGGAATTATATTATGCCAAAATAAAAAGATTGAAGATCGAAGTGTTTATTTTTATTCGACAAGGATCACCTTATCCTTCGTGAAAATAGATAGGGACCAGATTAAGTCTTTACTCAGCTAAATACTCAATTTTGTCACTAAATTTGTAGGCAAACTTTAATTTAATCCCTGAAGTTTTAATTGTCTCTATTATTTAGTCTCCAAATTTTGTGAATGTAACTGATATTAGTTTCTGGAACAATTTCTGAGGTACGAACATTATTAAAATACTGACGTGGACAGCCTGATGCCAAGCTACGTTAGACTATGTAAAACAACATCGTTTTTATTTTAGCACTCAAATAGCCCAAAAACATCATAAATGATATTTATTGAAAATTTTTCTCCCATAACAAGTGATACGACATCGTTTTTTGGATATTTAAGTGCCAAAACCTAAACGACATATATTTTTATTATTTTCTTTTAGAGAGATTAATTTGTATTATAATAATATTTTTTGAAATTTAATGTTTTTTAATATAATTATATGGACTTATTTATTTAACATATATTTAAAATGGGTAATGCTACATGTACATCAAAATCAGTCACAGATATAAAATATATGTTAGGATATAAATGCACATTAAAAATAAATTAAACTACACATATATTTATACACAAATATATTAGTGTCTGATTTTAATGTACAAATAGTATTTTTTATTTAAAATAAGAATCCCATTAGGGAGTCAATGGGATATCTATACAATGTGTACAATGGGCTGTTTATTAAGCCCAATATCAATAAAAAATAAAAATTAACTCACCTTTTACCCTAATTTTAAAAATCCTATTCAGTTTTATTTTAACTACAATCATCTAATCCCTAATTCAAATTTTCCCCAATCTCTTTCTGACGGCAACCCTCCCTACCCAATCCTTAAGACCTCTCTTGACCATCCCACCGCAGCGGCGGCGAGTGACCTCGCACCTCCATCAGCGCCGTCCAGACCCCTGCTGCTCACCCTCCAGTGCGCGCCTCCTACGTTGCCGTTCGCAACCAGTTCGCTTGCCCCCCGCTTTCCTCCCAATTATTTTTCTGTACAGGCTGTTTTATGGCACATGGATACCTTGAAGCAGAAGGCTGTTCTGGAAGAGCATTCGTCTACGAGCACCGATGTTTGTTTTAGTCCAAGCATGCCTCGTTTAGCAACAACTTCATTTGACAAAACTGCCAGGGTTTGGGACATTGATGACGTTAGTTGATTCTTTCTCTTTTGACTCTAATGATATGCCATTTTGTGTGAAATTATTTCTATGAATTCTGAAGGGTTTAATTATTTTCTGTGCTGAAAAATATTGCACACCAAAATGTTGTTGAAAGTTGTTTCTGAAGATTAAATTGCTAACTAAGTAATATAAGAAATAGACAAATAAAATATAATTTTATTCAAAAACAAACTAAAAGTTGATCTAGCCATTGGAATAAGTCAATTAACAGTAGGCCATCTTTTCTATAATTTGTTTAATATATGCCATTTTTTGCAGAATAGCTGCAAGTTTGAATTGATTTTTATGTCAAGCTTTTGCCAAAAATAAGCGACATATCATGGAGGGAAGAGACTTTTATAAAAAATAAGCTGCATAACATAGAAGTGGTATTCTGCATTTCTTTTAGCATGCATCCAACTATGACTTAGCTTCTTTTTAATTACTAGCAACATATCATGTATATAATAACAAAAAAAGACCTTATGTAGTAGCATATATGCTATCTGATTGTGCTGTTGGTGGTGGCATTGGATTTTAATTAAGAATGGAATAATTGAATAAAATTTCTTAATTTGTTAGATGTTTATTATCAACTAAAGTGGATGTTTATTTTATTATTATGCAGATGATTCATTTATTCGAAAAGTAGAAGTTTATTTTACTTATAATATTGATCTTTTGCTTGATTTGCTGAATTTTGCATGTACATGCTCCACTAGTTTCTTTTGTTAAGTGGTTTCCGAGTAATGGAGAAAAATTGGATTAGTCTTAGTTTATCTTTTCTTGAATTGAAGTTGGGTTTGAGTTAGGCTATGTAAACATGGTGCACAGATGAAATTTTGGTTAATTTGTTAGATGTTTATTATCAACTAAAAAGCGGATGTTCATTTACTATGTATGCATATGTTCATTTTATTTTGTGTTGGAATTGAGTTTCACTCTATTTTATTGGTTATATTGAAAGCAATTATTTAGTTAATCATTTAGTTATGCTTTTTTGAGGTTAAGACTTTTTTTCATAAATTGTTGATTATCTTCTAAAGCTTGGAGTTAATGAGTTCTTGTTACACACTAGTAATTGATATGCCTGAAAATTGAGCTGTGTTCCTGCTTTTCAGTGCACATCGACTATCGCACGAGTTACGAAATTGAAGAGCAAGGAAGAGACAGAAGGATCACATGTACAATCTCTAGCAGCCAAAATGTTGGAGAAAGATTACAAGTAGAGAGCTCTTGACAAGCTTCCTTAACTTAGCCTTGAAGAGCTTAACATTATCATCATGATGCAGCATTTCTTGAAGATTCTTCTTATGTTAACACACTTTTAAATATTGATGACTAACTATTAGCTTTCTAGTATTTCTTTAAACTATAAATTATATATCTCGTGTAAATGTTATGTAATAAAAAAAATTATTTTAATTTCAAATTAAGACTCTATTTGTTTTTCAAGTTAATATCAATGTTTACACGAATCGTATTTTAATCTATAATTCCCAAACCAAAAAAAAAAAAAAAGAAACACGCAGAGCATGCAGATGCAAAAACCAGAAAATAAAGTAAAGGACAAACGGTATACCCAAAATAAACATCCACTCTAAAAAGAAATGAACAATTCGCATACACGGTAAAATGAACATCCACATTAGTTGATAAAAAACAACTAAGCAATTGACAAAAAATACCACTCGTGCATCATGTTTAAATGGCATAACTAGAACCCAGCTTAAATTCAATCAAATTAAACTAAATCTAATTCAACCGGCATAATAAAAACACTTGCAGGCCATGTGCAATTGAAATCAAGTAAAAGACAAATAATATACCCAAAATAACCATCTACTTTAGAATGGAAAGAACCATATGCAATCATAGTAAAATGAACATCCGACTTAGTTTAAATGGCTAAAGAAAAATACAATTTAGTATTTGTTTTACAAATCTAAATGTCACATAACCTTGTTATAACTTAATCACTTATATCTAACTGCAACAACTCCAAAGCATACTTGAATTCATTGAATGGTACACTAAATCCAATTCTACAATATGACTAAGTTCCGTCTCATTAGTTTCTAGCTCAGTCACGTCCATCACTTCCACGACCTGCAATCAAACACAAAGAAAAAAAAAACAACCAAAGGAATTAAGTGACATATGGTACTATGACATAGATATCAGCAATGTAAACCACCAAGAAAATGACTAACTTAAACAAGATTAAGCGTGTTAGTAAAATTTTAATTTATAATAGACACCATGCTCACAATATTTTTTAACAAATTCTTCTTATCAGGCAAAATTATATTAAATTCAATCCAAATCAAATAAACATCCAAATTAGAATGAAAATAACTATCGACCTACCTAGTAAAATAAACATCCAGCCTATATTAACTACTTTACACTGAAAGTGCATCAAAATTAAATTCTAGAACATATATCTATACTTCCCTTCATGAAAAAGAACCATTGGAGCTCCAAGCCATAGAAACAAAAACAGAAAATGAATATATACAAAACACTATTCTCTCTAGGATATACATTCTTTGCGGCCTATAACTTACATTTTTTGTATTTTATTTTATTTATGTCAATTTAGTTAGACCATAGTATAAGATCTTATCTATGAGTTAAGACTTATTTAGAGACTATAACTCAAAGAAACCATCATAAAATAGAATTCTAAATAGAGAAAACTAGAAAAGAAATATTTGTATTACCTTTCCAAGAGTGAAATTAAGGACTGCACCAGCAACACCAGCACCTACAATGATGATATCATCACATCCTTCTGAGACTTCTGGTGGAGTTCATGTACCATTTTCTAATGTCTTTATACTTTGTACATGTGTTGTTGCACTTGGAACACTGAATTTTCTCTTATTTGATGCAGAACCGTACAGAACAAGCACAAGCACCAAACCAGAAGCTATAACACTTCCAAAAATGAACATATAATCCATTGCCAAGAATAAGAAAATTAAAAATGTAATTATAGCTTAATAATTCATTATTATTGTTTGCAGCACACAAAACAGAAATGGATGAGGATCCAAATAAGAAGGATAAATGTAAGAGGCTAGCATCTGAAGCAGCAGCACCAACTTCAGAAAAGGATCTAAAGAAGCCACGGCCATTGTTGGAATCATCATCAGTAGCGGATAACTTTCAGCAGGTGAATGAAGCCGAAGCCGCCGCAGCTGCCGTCGTCGAAAGCTTTCCTGAAACAAACACAACAGATGTGGTGATGAATTTTGAGGAGCCGGAAGTCGAATCCCATGAGCAGTTCCAAACACACGGTGAGATTATGCATAATTTTACTGTTGGATGCCAAGAAATCATAGAGCGAGCCAAAAAGTTTAATGAAAAATGTAAGCAACTACTACACCCTGCTGTATGATAATTAAATTATTTTAATTTCCATTACCGTAATAATAATTTCTTGAATATTTTTAATTGTTCTTATTAGTGGCAGGATGTTCTTCAAGTAAGAAGCAAGGTGATGATGATAAGGATAATAAGGAAAATAAGGGAAAAGATAAATTGATTCCATTCCACTTCAATTGTTAAGGCTTCTATATGTGATGAAGATTTCTAAAATCTTCTCTGAAGCCTGAAAGAAAATTTATTATTGTATCTGTTATATACTATATGATCCAAGTGAACACAATATACACTCTACCGTAGTTGTAGTTAATGAATGAATGAATAGTACCACTATGCTTGGATGCATCTTGGAATTTGAAACTCAACTTTTGGAATAATATTATCTCTGTTGTTCTCTTAGCTAGTATTTGATTGCAAAGTGTATATTATTTGAGCTAAACATATATATGAGCTAAATAATAGTGTTTGAAAGTTTATATTATTTGAGCTAAATAATAGTGCTTAAAAGGCAATAACATGAATTGCATTGTTAGGAGAATACATTAAACAATACATCAAAAAAAATTTCTACCAATTAGAAATTCTACCTAAACAGTTGCTAAAAGGAATCCAGTTCTCTTCACATATCTGTTATAACTTTTTGTAAAATAGCAGCAGCGCTTTGGATCAGGATAAACCACATCTAGACTCTTTTAAGGAAACAATTCATTATTAGTTGCTAAGTGGCCTTTTCTTTTTGAAATCTGCTTAAAAAATAGAGAATAAACATCCAACTTAGTGGTTCATAAAATTTCATAAAGAACATTGTGTTTGAGATTTTACATCTTCTATAGTTGAAGAACAGAAAAAAATAATGACCAAGTCTAAACAAAATGCACAACACTAACAATTTATATTATTATTATGTTAATATAATCAACACATGCACAAAAAATGGTTCTAATAAACTGACCCATTGTGCCGGAAACATCACCACCACCATAGAAAGTGGCATGTCCACCCTGTCAACCACCACCATAGTCAGCAATGGCACCTTGAAGATTGATAGCAATAACTAGAACAATGAGAGCAACTAGAAGTGCAGTTTGTGTATAACCTTGTGGTGATGAATGATGATGTCGGAGGGTGAACCGTTGCCAGCTGGGGGGAGGGGGATCTTCTCCGACTGGGACGTCCACGGCTGCACGAACGAAGCAACCCTCGGGACGGTGTTGCACGGTCCTTCGCGGTGCGCACGATAGCGTCTCTCAAGGCTATGCGTGATGACAGCTGTTGCGGGTTGCGGGGTGGCACCGTTGAGAGAAGGTGAGAATTTCCGAGAAGCAATTCCCTGTAAATGAGGGGAGAGGGTTGGCAGTTTTCAATTTTGCATTATTAACGGTATAGAATCCTTATTTGGGTTGAATTTAAAATTTGAAATAAATAATAATTAATTACTTTAATTATCATTTAATTTTAATTACAAAAAATATTCCCATTGTACACATTATATAGCAATTACATTGGCTCCTCATACCTTTTCTTAAAATAATGAATTGATCATTTTAACGAAAATAATCTTTAAAAATAAAAAAAAAATTTATTTGCCATAAATAAGTGCCGGTTATAAAATTTCTTAGGAACATTTGAGTGTTAATTCATAATCTTAATTCTTATAATCGGGTTTGCTAGAATTTGGAAGTCTATATTTTTTAAATCAACAATTAATTAATAAAGTAATTGATGGATATATAAATAATTAAATACCATAGACCGATATTAGTCGTTAGACTCGTATTAAAATAAAATGGCTAAATATAGCAAACACCAAATTCGACTATGGTCTATTTTTTTTGAAGGAGAAGGTAATTCCTATAAAAAAAAAGATATTTTAATTTTATTTTTTTTTTATTTTGAGATGATATGATTCTTCTACTAAAAATCGTTACATAGTAACAAAATTAATTTTGTTGGGATTTTATTTATAGTTTATGGGGTTTCAAACTCTCAAAAACTATTAAATAAGTTTATTTCTAAAAAATTTTTTTACCGTAATGGCTAAGTGGAGAAAGACCATTATTAAAAATTATATGTCGTAAAAAAAATAATTATAATACAAAGACCTTTTAAAGAAAAAATAGCATTGAACAAGAAATGAAAGAAGAGAACATTAATATTAATGATATTAATATCGGTGATAATGCCGGTAAAAGAAATAATGATGATAATAAAGTGTGGTTACATAATAAAAATAATAGAAGTAGAAGCCATAATGATGGGGATGAAGTCATGAAGAAGGTAGAGGTAGTAGCATAGTTGTCAAAACCGAGCTGATACATTAGTTCAATCGGTGGGTCACAGGTTGAACTTATTGATTCAGTGCTACATAAATAAAAATATAAAATAGTCAAAATTTAAAATTAAAATTTAAAATACATGTATTTATTAACATTTTAAAAACAATCAAGTCTTAAATTTTAAAAATAACTAATACAAAGATAGACATAAAATTAGTCAATACTATTATAATAGTATATTATTTTGACACAATAAAAATTACAATTCATAAACTATATCCAAAAAATAATTTCGAAGTCTGAGTATCTTTATATAATTAAATAATTATGTATAAATTTTTTTTCTTAGAATAAATAATTTTTATTTTATTGATTTATTAATTAATTTGTATTTATTTGTATGTGTTTAAAAAAATTAATATTATTAGATCATGTAATTATTGTTACCTAAATTATTGTTTTATTAGTAATAGATGTAGGGTTTATTTGTTGTAATTTTTTTTAGTGGGAGTACACAAGAAGTACATAGTATATAAAGTGTAATAACTCAACAGATATCTTTTAAGGGATTTTTCATTCTCTTCAACTATGAAAAGAACTTATTTTCAAAATTCTGTGGGTGCATGGCTCGCTAAAGACCTGCCGATGTTGCTGTAAGGAGGCTAATCGGCGTTGTGGAGGCCTTTGCCGATGCAATCCAACTCAGTGCGAGAATCGTCTGTTGTTCGAGCCACACACATGCTACTGTCCTAATGATATGTACGAGGATGACCGCCGTTGATGCGTCTGTGGGGAGTTGGCCCGCTATCTTGGGTGTCTGTGTGGTGGCAACGGCCAGAATCCACATCGGGCACAGGCTATGCTTTAGGAGGCCGATCAGGTTAAGGGGTTGAGGGATTGCAAGGATGTTTCTGATTTTTTTTAGTCCCGCTAGGGAGACAATGATATTTCTATAAATATGTACAATGGACTTTTTATCTAGCCCAATTTAATTTGAAAATGACAATTAACCCTCATTTACCCTTGACGTGTACCCCATAAACTCGGTAAGAAGATCAACATCAAAACCGACCAAATAATCCGGAGATAATAACGCAGAACTCAGCCACAACTTGATCATAGTTTCACACAAGTCAAACACCATCTCTAGTCCGTTATCAATAACAACAGCACTCGTCACCCCACCAAAAAGATCGGAACGGACAAACGGAAGCTAACACTTCACTCATCTATATAAACAAACCAGATAGCCCAGGAGAAAACAGGTTACAAATACATTTCACTTCTCATTCGTATTGCTTTCTTAATATTTTGTTATGGCTTGAGTGTCGGAGTGCTTTTTGCAGGTGCTCCCACCGCCGTGTTTCGCATTACCGAGGTGTTCCGTCATTCTCCTTGGACGATGAGCAGCACTCCTCAAAGCCGAGCAGTCGTGGAAGGAGTCCTTATACCTCACATGTCCATCTGGAGTATTTGCTTACAGAAGGATGCCTTTTGGGCTGTGTAATGCGCCTGCAACCTTTCAGAGATGCATGCTCTCTATTTTCTCTGATATGGTGGAAAAATTTCTGGAAGTCTTCATGGATGACTTTTCAGTATATGGAGACTCATTCAGCTCCTGTCTTGATCACCTGACACTGGTTTTGAAAAGATGCCAAGAGACCAACCTGGTTTTAAACTGGGAAAAATGTCACTTTATGGTGACTGAAGGGATTGTCCTTGGGCATAAAATTTCAAACAAGGGAATAGAGGTGGATCAAGCTAAAATAGAGGTAATTAAAAAATTACCACCACCTGCCAATGTTAAGGCAATCAGAAGCTTCCTGGGGCATGCAAGATTCTATAGGAGGTTCATAAAGGATTTTTCAAAAATTGCAAAATCTCTAAACAACCTGCTAGCTGCTGACACGCCATTTTTGTTTGACACAGAGTGCCTGCAAGCATTTGAAACTCTGAAAGCTAAGCTGGTCACAGCACCAGTTATCTCTGCACCAGACTGGACATTACCATTCGAATTAATGTGTGATGCCAGTGATCACGCCATTGGTGCAGTACTGGGGCAGAGGCATGACAAACTTCTGCATGTCATTTATTACGCTAGCCGTGTTTTAAATGATGCCCAGAAAAATTACACAACCACAGAAAAGGAATTGCTTGCAATGGTCTATGCCATTGACAAGTTTAGATCATACTTAGTAGGATCAAAAGTGATTGTGTACACTGACCATGCTGCTCTTAAATATCTACTTACAAAGCAGGATTCAAAACCCATGTTTATAAGATGGGTATTGCTTCTGCAAGAGTTTGATATAGAAATAACAGACAGAAAAGGGACAGAAAACCAAGTGGCTGATCATCTATCTCGAATAGAGCCAGTAGAAGGGGCGCCCTCTCCCTCTATTGAAATCTCTGAAACCTTTCCGGATGAGCATTTGTTCGCCATTCAGGAAACACCATGGTTTGCAGACATTGCAAACTATAAAGCTGCAAGGTTCATACCCAAGGCATACAGCAGGCAACAAAAGAAAAAATTAATTTCTGATGCAAAGTACTACTTGTGGGATGAACCTTATCTCTTTAAGAGATGTGCAGACGGAATAATCCGTAGGTGTGTGCCTAGAGAAGAAGCACAGAGGATCCTTTGGCATTGCCATGGATCACAATATGGAGGCCATTTCGGAGGTGAGCGAATAGCCACCAAGGTCCTCCAATGTGGTTTCTACTGGCCTACACTCTACAGAGATTCCCAGGAGTTTATACGTAACTGTGACAGTTGCCAGAGAGCTGGTAATTTGCCTCATAGTTACGCCATGCCTCAACAAGGAATCTTGGAGATTGAGTTGTTTGATGTATGGGGAATTGATTTCATGGGGCCTTTCCCACCATCATACTCAAACACTTATATTCTGGTGGTAGTTGACTATGTATCAAAATGGGTAGAGGCCATTGCCACACCCACCAATGATACTAAAATAGTACTAAAGTTCCTCCAGAAACATATATTCAGCATATTTGGTGTCCCTAGGGTACTAATCAGTGATGGGGGCACCCACTTCTGCAACAAACAACTTTACTCCGCCATGGTCCGGTATGGGATTCGCCACAAGGTGGCGACTCCATATCATCCACAGACAAATGGGCAAGCTGAAGTTTCTAACAGAGAACTGAAAAGAATCCTAGAACGGACTGTAAGTACCCGTAGAAAGGATTGGGAACGAAGCTTGGATGATGCTCTGTGGGCTTTGGTATGCGAAATTGTTACTCAGAGGTTGTAAAATTTGTTGTTCGTTCTCTCCCTGGCAATGACGCCAACAACTGGTGCACAATACCACGGTCCAAACATAACTTCACAACTCACACAACTAACCAGCAAGTGCACTGGGTTGTCCAAGTGATAAAACCTTACGTGAGTAAGGGTCGATCCCACGGAGATTGTTGGTATGAAGCAAGCTATGGTCACCTTGTAAATCTCAGTCAGGCGGATATCAAATGGTTATGGAGTTTTCGAAAATAAATAATAAATAACTAGAAGATAAAGATAGAAACACTTATGTAATTCATTGGTGGGAATTTCAGATAAGCGTATAGAGATACTTTCGTTCTTCTGAACTTCTGCTTGCCTGCTGTCTTCATCCAATCAGTCCTACTCCTTTACATGGCTGGCTTTATGTAAGGGCATCACCGTTGTCAATGGCTACATCCCATTCTCTCTGTGAAAATGGTCCGATGCGCTGTCACTGCATGGCTAATCATCTAGAGGTTCTCGATCGTACTGGAATAGGATTTACTATCCTTTTGCGTCTGTCACTACGCCCAGCACTCGCGAGTTTGAAGTTCGTCACAGTCATTCAATCCCTGAATCCTACTTGGAATATCACAGACAAGGTTTAGACATTCCGGATTCTCATGAATGCCGCCATCAATCTAGCTTATACCACGAAGATTCTGATTAAGAGATCCAAGAGATATTCATTCAATCTAAGGTGGAACGGAAGTGGTTGTCAGGCACGCGTTCGTAGAGGAATGATGATGATTGTCACGTTCATCACATTCATATTGAAGTGCAAATGACTATCTTAGAAGCGGAATAAGTTGAATTGAATAAAGAAACAGTAGTACTTTGCATTAATTCATGAGGAACAGCAGAGCTCCACACCTTAATCTATGGAGTGTAGAAACTCTACCGTTGAAAAATACATAAGTGAAAGGTTCAGGCATGGCCGAATGGCCAGCCCCCAAAACATGATCAATATGATCCAAAGATGAACTAAAAAATCATAAGATGATCCGAAGATCTCTAATACAATAGTAAAAAGTCCTATTTATACTAAACTAGTTACTAGGGTTTACAGAAGTAAGTAATTGATGCATAAATCCACTTCCAGGGCCCACTTGGTGTGTGCTTGGGCTGAGCTTGAATTTTACACGTGGAGAGGTCATTCTTGGAGTTGAACGCCAGTTTGTAACGTGTTTCTGGCGTTCAACTCTGGTTCGTGACGTGTTTCTGGCGTTTAACTCCAGACTGCAGCGTAGAACTGGCGTTCAACGCCCTTTTGCGTTGTCTAAACTCGGCCAAAGTATGGACGATTATATATTGATGGAAAGCCCTAGATGTCTACTTTCCAACGCAATTGGAAGCGCGCCAGTTTGAGTTCTGTAGCTCCAGAAAATCCATTTTGAGTGTAGGGAGGTCAGAATCCAACAGCATCAGCAGTCCTTCTTCAACCTCTGAATCTGATTTTTGCTCAAGTCCCTCAATTTCAGCCAGAAAATACCTGAAATCACAGAAAAACACACAAACTCATAGTAAAGTCCAGAAATATGAATTTAACATAAAAACTAATGAAAACATCCCTAAAAGTAACTAGATCCTACTAAAAACATAGTAAAAGCAATGCCAAAAAGCATATAAATTATCCGCTCATCACAACACCAAACTTAAATTGTTGCTTGTCCCCAAGCAACTGAAAATCAAATAGGATGAAAAGAAGAGAATATACTATAAATTCCAAACTATCAATGAAACATAGCTCTAATCAGATGAGCGGGACTTGTAGCTTTTTGCCTCTTGAATAGTTTTGGCATCTCACTTTATCCATTGAGGTTCAGAATGATTGGCATCTATAGGAACTCAGAGTTCAGATAGTGTTATTGATTCTCCTAGTTCAGTATGTTGATTCTTGAACACAGCTACTTTTTGAGTCTTGGCCGTGGCCCTAAGCACTTTGTTTTCCAGTATTACCACCGGATACATAAATGCCACAGACACATAACTGGGTGAACCTTTTCAGATTGTGACTCAGCTTTGCTAATGTCCCCAATTAGAGGTGACCAGGGTTCTTAAGCACACTCTTTTTTTTTTGCTTTGGACTTTGACTTTAACCGCTCAGTCTCCAGTTTTCACTTGACACCTTCACGCCACAAGCACATGGTTAGGGACAGCTTGGTTTAGCCGCTTAGGCCAGGATTTTATTCCTTTAGGCCCTCCTATCCACTGATGCTCAAAGCCTTGGGATCCTTTTTATTACCCTTGCCTTTTGGTTTTAAGAGCTTTTGGCTTTTTCTGCTTGCTTTTTCTTTTTCTAATTTTTTTCGCCATTTTTTTCCTGCAAGCTTTGTATTCACTGCTTTTTCTTGCTTCAAGAATCATTTTTATGATTTTTTAGATTATCAAATAATATGTCTCCTTGTCATAATTCTTTCAAGAGCCAACATATTTAACATTCTTAAACAACAACTTCAAAAGACATATGCACTGTTCAAGCATTCATTCAGAAAACAAAAAGTATTGTCACCACATCAATATAATTAAACTAAGTTCAGGGATAAATTCGAAACTCATGTACTTCTTGTTCTTTTGAATTAAAACATTTTTCATTTAAGAGAGGTGATGGATTCATAGGACATTCATAACTTTAAGACAAAGTTACTAAATACTAATGATCATGTAATAAGACACAAACATGGATAAGCACTTAACATAGAGAAAACGAAAAACAGAGAATTTAAGAACAAGGAATGAGTCCACCTTAGTGATGGTGGCGTTTCCTTCTTGAGGAACCAATGATGTCTTTGAGCTCTTCTATGTCTCTTCCTTGTCTTTGTTGCTCCTCCCTCATTGCTCTTTGATCTTCTCTAATTTCATGGAGTACGATGGAGTGCTCTTGATGTTCCACCCTTAATTATCCCATGTTGGAACTTAATTCTCCTAGGGAGGTGTTGATTTGCTCCCAAAAATTCTGTGGAGGAAAGTGCATCCCTTGAGGTATCTCAGGAATTTCTTGATGGTGAGCTTCCTCATGCGTTTCTTGAGCTCCATGAGTGGGCTCTCTTGTTTGCTCCATCCTTTTCTTAGTGATGGGCTTCTCTTCCTCAATGGGAATGTCTCCTTTTATGAAAGCTCCAGCTGAGTAACATAGATGGCAAATAAGATGAGGGAAAGCTAGCCTTGGGAGGGATTTTCGGCTATTTTGTAGAGTTCAAGGGAGATGACTTCATGAACTTCTACTTCCTCACCAATCATGATGCTATGAATCATGATGGCCCGATCCACAGTAACTTCAGATCGGTTGCTAGTGGGGATGATGGAGCGTTGGATGAACTCCAACCATCCTCTAGCCACAGGCTTAAGGTCCAGTCTTCTAAGTTGAACTGGATTGCCTTTTGAGTCAATCTTCCATTGAGCTCCTTCCACACATATGTCCATGAGGACTTGGTCCAACCTTTGATCAAAGTTGACCCTTCTAGTGTAGGGGCGTGCATCTCCTTGCATCATAGGCAAGTCAAACGCCAACCTCACATTTTCCAGACTAAAATCTAAGTATTTTTCCCGAACCATGGTGAGATAATTCTTTGGGTTCGGGTTCTTACTTTGATCATGGTTCTTAGTGATCCATGCATTGGCATAGAACTCTTGAACCATTAGGATGCCGACTTGTTGGATGGGGTTTGTTAGAACTTCCCAACCTCTTCTTTGGATTTCATGTCGGATCTCCGGATACTCATTTCTCTTGAGCTTGAAAGGGACCTCGGTGATCACCTTTTTCTTGGCCACAACATCATAGAAGTGGTTTTGATGAGCGTTGGAGATGAATCTTTCCATCTCCCATGACTCGGAGGTGGAAGCTTTTGTCTTTCCTTTCCCTTTTCTAGAGGATTCTCCGGTCTTAGGTGCCATCAATGGTAATAGAAAAACAAAAAGCTTATGCTTTTACCACACCAAACTTAGAATATTGCTCGCCCTCGAGCAAGAGAAGAAAGAATAGATGAAGAAGAAGAAGAAAATATGGAGGAAAGGAGGGAGTTAGTTTCGGCCATATAGGGTGGGTTTGGGTGGGAAATTGATTTTGAATTTTGAAGGTAGGTGGAGTTTATGAGGTAGGTTTATGGGGAAGAGTGGATGGATGTGAGTGGTAAAGTGGTGATAGGGAAGAGAGATTGAGGTGATTGGTGAAGAGTTTTGGGGAAGAGTGTTTATTGGGAAGAGAGGATGAGCATTGAGAAGAGGGAAGAGAGTGAGTGGTGGTAGGTGGGGATCCTGTGGGGTCCACAGATGCTGAGATGATCCTGTGGGGTCCACAGATCCTTAGGTGTCAAGAAATTGCATCCCTGCACCAATTAGGCATGTAAAATGCCTTTGCATGCAATTCTGGCGTTTTAACGCCGAATTGATGCTTGTTCTGGGCGTTCAGCGCCCAGATGCTTGTTTCTGGCGTTCAGTGCCAGCTCTTCCTCAGTGTGCATTTCTGGCGTTCAACGCCAGATCCATGCTCTGTTCTGGCGTTGAACGCCAGCCATATGCTCCTTAAGTCCTTCCTCCAGGGTGTGATTTTTCTTCTGCTATTTTTGATTTTTCTTCCATTTTTTTCAATTGTTTTTGTGACTTCACATGATCATGAACCTATGAAGACATATAACCAATAAAAAATATAATTAAATAAATATTGGGTTGCCTCCCAACAAGTGCTTCTTTAATGTCAATAGCTTGACAGTGGGCTCTTATGGAGCCTCACAGATGTTCAGAGCATTGTTGAGACTCCCCAACACCAAACTTAGAGTTTGGATATGGGAGTTCAACACCAAACTTAGAGTTTGGTTGTGGCCTCCCAACACCAAACTTAGAGTTTGACTGTGGAGGCTCTGGTTGACTCTGTTTTGAGAGAAGCTTACTATGCCTCTTTTCCATGTTTACAGAAGGATAACCTTGAGTTGTAAACACAAGGGAGTCCCTATTTAATTGAAGGACTAATTCACCTCTGTTAACATCTATCACAGTTCTTGCTGTGGCTAGGAAGGATCTTCCAAGGATGATGGATTCATCCTCATCCTTCCCAGTATCTAGGATTATGAAATCAGCAGGGATGTAAAGGCCTTCAACCTTTACTAACATGTCCTCTACTTGTCCATAAGCCTGTTTTCTGGAATAGTCTGCCATCTCTAATGAGATTCTAGCAGCTTGCACCTCAAAGATTCCCAGTTTCTCCATTACAGAGAGTGGCATGAGGTTTATTCCTGACCCAAGGTCACATAGAGCCTTCTCAAAGGTCATGGTGCCTATAGTACAAGGTATTAGGAACTTTCCAGGATCCTGTTTCTTCTGAGGCAATCTCAGTTGATCCAATGCATTTAGTTCATTGGTGAACATGGGAGGTTCATCTCCCCAAGTCTCATTACCAAATAAATTGGCATTCAGCTTCATGATTGTACCAAGGAACTTGGAAACTTGCTCTTCAGTAACATCCTCATTCTCTTCAGAAGAAGAATACTCATCAGAGCTCATGAAGGGCGTAAGGAGGTTCAATGGAATCTCTATGGTCTCTAGATGAGTCTCAGATTCCTTTGGTTCCTCAGAGGGAAACTCCTTATTGATCACTGGACGTCCCAGGAGGTCTTCCTCCTTGGGATTCACGTCCTTCCCTTCCTCCTTGGATTCGGCCATGATGGTTATATTAATGGCCTTGCACTCTCCTTTTAGATTTTCTTCTGTATTGCTTGGGAGAGCACTAGGAGGGGTTTCAGTGATCTTCTTACTCAGCTGGCCCAGTTGTGCTTCCAAATTTCTAATGGAGGACCTTGTTTCATTCATGAAACTCAGAGTGGCCTTAGATAGATCAGAGACTAAGTTTGCTAAATTAGAGGTATTTTGTTTAGAGTTCTCTGTTTGTTGCTGAGTGGATGATGGAAAAGGCTTGCTATTGCTAAACCTGTTTCTTCCACCATTATTAAAGCCTTGTTGAGGCTTTTGTTGATCCTTCCATGAGAGATTTGGGTGATTTCTCCATGAGGGATTATAGGTGTTTCCATAGGGTTCACCCATGTAATTTACCTCTGCTATTGCAGGGTTCTCATGATCATAAGCCGCTTCTTGAGAAGATGCCTCTTGAGTACTGTTGGATGCAGCTTGCATTCCATTCAGACTCTGAGAAATCATATTGACTTGCTGAGTCAATATTTTATTCTGAGCCAATATGGCATTCAGAGTATCAATTTCAAGAACTCCCTTCTTCTGAGGCGTTCCATTACTCACAGGATTCCTCTCAGAAGTGTACATGAACTGGTTATTAGCAACCATGTCAATGAGTTCTTGAGCTTCTGCAGGCGTTTTCTTTAGATGAATGGATCCACCTGTAGAAGTATCCAATGACATCTTAGCTAATTCAGACAGACCATCATAGAATATATCCAGGATGGTCCATTCTGAAAGCATGTCAGAAGGACACTTTTTGGTCAGTTCCTTGTATCTCTCCCAAGCTTCATAGAGGGATTCACCTTCCTTCTGTCTGAAGGTTTGAACATCCACTCTAAGCTTACTCAGCTTTTGAGGAGGAAAGAACTTGGCTAAGAAAGCCTTGACCAGCTTATCCCAAGAGTTCAGGCTATCCTTAGGTTGAGAGTCCAACCATACTCTAGTTCTGTCTCTCACAGCAAAAGGGAAAAGCATGAGCCTGTAGACTTCAGGATCTACTCCATTAGTCTTAACAGTATCACAGATCTGCAAAAATTCAGTTAAGAATTGAAAAGGATCTTCAGATG
This sequence comes from Arachis ipaensis, assembly GCF_059453495.1. NCBI lineage: Eukaryota > Viridiplantae > Streptophyta > Magnoliopsida > Fabales > Fabaceae > Arachis > Arachis ipaensis. The sequence continues at coordinate 117,622,266 of NC_142443.1, read as the reverse complement.
GAAGTCCATGGAACTTGCAGTTCTGCTGCATCAGAGAAACTAATTGAGGTTTCAGCTCAAAATTGTTTGCTTCAATGGTGGGGATGGAGATGCTTCTTCCATGTAAATTGGAATTAGGTGCAGTAAAGTCACCAAGCATCCTCCTTGCATTATTATTATTTTTGGCTGCCATCTCCTCTTCCTATTCGAAAATTTCTGTAAGGTTATCTCTGGATTGTTATATTTTAGCTTCTCTTAGTTTCCTCTTCAGAGTCCTTTCAGGTTCAGGGTCTGCTTCAACAAGAATGTTCTTGTCCTTGCTCCTGCTCATATGAAAAAGAGGGAACAGAAAAATAATAATAATATGGATCCTTTTTACCCAGGTATAGAGGTTCCCCTGTGTGAGTAGAAGAAGAAAAGAATGTAATGTAAAGAAGGGAAGAAGAGAAAATTCGAACACAGATGGAAGAGGGGGTTCGAATTTGGGTAAGATGAAGTGTTAGTAGATGAAAGCAAATTAAAAGGGGTTAGTGATTTTCGAAAATTAGGAATGAAAGCAAATTAAAATTTAAAAATTGAAACAATTAGTTAATTAAAAAGAATTTTTGAAAAAGAGGGAAGAGATTTTCGAAAATTAGAGAGAGAGAGAGTTAGTTAGGTAGTTTTGAAAAGATAAGAAACAAACAAAAAGTCAATTAGTTAGTTGAAAAAGATTTGAAAATCAATTTTGAAAAGATAAGAAGATAAGAAGTTAGAAAAGATATTTGAAAATCAAATTTTTGAAAAAGATAAGATTTTTTTTGAAAAGATATGATTGAAATTAGTTTTGAAAAAGATTTGATTTTTAAAATCACAATTAATGACTTGATTCACAAGAAATCACAAGATATGATTCTAGAACTTAAAGTTTGAATCAAAACATTAATTGTTGATGATATTTTCGAAAATATGATGTAAAATTAAGAAAAAGATTTTTGAAAAATATTTTTAAAATTTTCGAAAATAAATAAGAGAAATGAAAAAGATTTGATTTTTGAAAAAGATTTTGAAAAGATAAGATTTTCAAATTGAAAATTTGATTTGACTCATAAGAAACAACTAAATTTTAAAAAGTTTTGAAAAAGTCAATCCAAATTTTCGAAATTTTAAGAGAGAAAAAGGGAAAGATATTTTTTTGATTTTTGAATTTTGAATGATGAAAGAGAAAAACATGAAAAAGACTCAATGCATGAAAATTTTGGATCAAAACATGTGATGAATGCAAGAACACTTTGAATGTCAAGATGAACACTAAGAACACTTTGAATGTCAAGATGAACATCAAGAACTTATTTTTGAAAAATTTTCAAGAAAAGAAAACATGCAAGACACCAAACTTAGAAATTTTTCATGTATAGACACTATGAATGCAAGAATGCATATGAAAAACAAGAAAAGACACAAAACAAGAAAATATGAAGATCAAACAAGAAGACTGGCCAAGAACAACTTGAAGATCATGAAGAACACTATGAATGCATGAATTTTCGAAAAATGCATAAAAAATTTTAGAAAAAATGCAATTGATACCAAACTTAAAAATTGACTCAAGACTCAAACAAGAAATACAAAATATTTTTTATTTTTATGATTTTATGATTTTTTTGGATTTTTTTTTCGAAAATTAATGTGAAAAAGAAAATAAGAATTCCAAAATCTTTAAGAAGAATTCCAGGAATCTTTCAATATTAGCCCAAAGCTCCAATCAAAGGGTTGGACATGGCTTAATAGCCAGTCAAGCTTTAGTATGTAACTCAGATATACTGCTCATTAGTTATCAAATTAACTTGCCTCTATGCTGATGGTTTGGAAGCATTAGTCCAAAAGATTTTAGACATGGCTTTACAGCCAGCCAAGCTTCAACATGCTTCATGAAACACTAGAATTCATTCTTAAAAATTCTGAAGAAAAATATAAAATTTTTTTGAAAAGATTTATTTTTTTTTTCGAATATCAATTGGGAAAAACGAAAAAGAAGAAAATATTTTTGAAAAATTTTTGAAAATAAAATAAGAAGAAAATTACCCAATTTGAGCAACACAATGAACCGTCAGTTGTCCAAACTCGAACAATGCCCGACAACGGCGCCAAAAACTTGGTATGCGAAATTGTTACTCAGAGGTTGTAAAATTTGTTGTTCGTTCTCTCCCTGGAAATGTCGCCAACAACTGGTGCACAATACCACGGTCCAAACATAACTTCACAACTTCGCACAACTAACCAGCAAGTGCACTGGGTCGTTCAAGTAATAAAACCTTACGTGAGTAAGGGTCGATCCCACGGAGATTGTTGGTATGAAGCAAGCTATGGTCACCTTGTAAATCTCAGTCAGGCGGATATCAAATGGTTATGGAGTTTTCGAAAATAAATAATAAATAACTAGAAGATAAAGATAGAAACACTTATGTAATTCATTGGTGGGAATTTCAGATAAGCGTATAGAGATACTTTCGTTATTCTGAACTTCTGCTTTTCTGCTGTCTTCATCCAATCAGTCCTACTCCTTTCCATGGCTGGCTTTATGTAAGGGCATCACCGTTGTCAATGGCTACATCCCATCCTCTCTGTGAAAATGGTCCGATGCGCTGTCACTGCATGGCTAATCATCTGGAGGTTCTCGATCATACTGGAATAGGATTTACTATCCTTTTGCGTCTGTCACTACGCCCAGCACTCGCGAGTTTGAAGTTCGTCACAGTCATTCAATCCCTGAATCCTACTCGAAATACCACAGACAAGGTTTAGAATTTCCGGATTCTCATGAATGCCGCCATCAATCTAGCTTATACCACGAAGATTCTGATTAAGAGATCCAAGAGATATTCATTCAATCTAAGGTGGAACGAAAGTGGTTGTCAGGCACGCATTCGTAGGGGAATGATGATGATTGTCACGTTCATCACATTCATATTGAAGTGAGAATGACTATCTTAGAAGCGGAATAAGTTGAATTGAATAAAGAAACAGTAGTACTTTGCATTAATTCATGAGGAACAGCAGAGCTGCACACCTTAATCTATGGAGTGTAAAAACTCTACCGTTGAAAAATACATAAGTGAAAGGTTCAGGCATGGCCGAATGGCCAGCCCCCAAAACGTGATCAATATAATCCAAAGATGAACTAAAAAATCATAAGATGATCCGAAGATCTCTAATACAATAGTAAAAAGTCATATTTATACTAAACTTGTTACTAGGGTTTACAGAAGTAAGTAATTGATGCATAAATCCACTTCCGGGGCCCACTTGGTGTGTGCTTGGGCTGAGCTTGAAGTTTACACGTGGAGAGGTCATTCTTGGAGTTGAACGCCAGTTTGTAACGTGTTTCTGGCGTTCAACTCTGGTTCGTGACGTGTTTCTGGCGTTTAACTCCAGACTGCAGCGTAGAACTGGCGTTCAACGCCCTTTTGCGTCGTCTAAACGCGGCCAAAGTATGGACTATTATATATTGATGGAAAGCCCTGGATGTCTACTTTCCAACGCAATTCGACGCGCCATTTTGAGTTCTGTAGCTCCAGAAAATCCATTTTGAGTGTAGGGAGGTCAGAATCCAACAGCATCAGCAGTCCTTCTTCAACCTCTGAATATGATTTTTGCTCAAGTCCCTCAATTTCAGCCAGAAAATACCTGAAATCATAGAAAAACACACAAACTCATAGTAAAGTCCAGAAATGTGAATTTAACATAAAAACTAATGAAAACATCCCTAAAAGTAACTAGATCCTACTAAAAACAATGCCAAAAAGCGTATAAATTATCCGCTCATCAGGCTTACAGAACAGCATTCAAGACTCTTATAGGGACCTCTCCGTACCAACTTGTGTATGGTAAGGCTTGTCACCTGCCCGTGGAACTGGAACATAAGGCCTACTGGGCAACCAGATTCCTAAACTTTGATGCCAAACTAGCTGGAGAAAAAAGATTGCTCCAGCTGAATGAGCTAGAGGAATTCAGATTCACTGCTTTCGAAAATGCCAAGCTTTATAAAGAGAAATAAAAAAGATGGCATGATAGAAAGCTATCTTCTAGAATCTTTGAACCAGGACAAAAGGTTCTGTTGTTTAACTTTAGGCTCAGGCTATTCCCCGGGAAACTGAAGTCCCGGTGGAGGGGACCATATGTGATTACAAGTGTATCACCATATGGTTATGTGGAGCTTCAAGACATTGACTCTGATAGGAAGTTCATTGTTAATGGACAGAGAATCAAGCATTATCGTGAAGGTAATGTTGAGCAAGAATGCTCAAGGCTGAGGCTAGATTAAAAAGCTCAGCAAGGTCCAGCTAAAGACAATAAAGAAGCGCTTGCTGGGAGGCAACCCAGCCATTGGCATCACTTCCTCTAGCATTTTTCCCTATTCTTGATTTTATTTGTTTATATAAAGTTCATTGATACTAAGGTAAAGAGTCAATTGCATAAGTTTACAGGGTTACAGAAGGATTCAGCACACAAAACAGAGAAAAAGAGCTCACTGGCAAGAAAACGCCAGTAAGAGGCACAATTGGGCGTTCAACGCCCAAAAGAAGCATCCATTGGGCGTTGAACACCAATAAGGATAGCTACCTGGGCGTTAAACGCCAGAAAGAAGCATCTTCTGGGCGTTGAACGCCAGAAAGAAGCTCCTTCTGGGCGTTTAACGCCAGATTTACAGCGTCCTGGGCGTTCAGAAAAACGCCCAGTGACAAAGGAGTTCCTGGCGTTCAACGCCAGAAAGAAGCAGCAGCTGGGCGTTGAACGCCCAGGAGAAGCAGCAATTGGGCGTTAAACGCCCAAAACATGCAGCGTTTGGGCGTTTAACGCCAGGATGGTGGGGAGGAGGTTAATTCGTTTTTACTTCATATTTTTCATTTTAATTTTAATTTTCATGTTTCAATTCATGATTTCTTGCATAAACATGTTACAAACCCTGATTTCTAAGAACCCTAATTTCTAAAAACCCTACTTTAAAAATATCAAATGTATCTTAATCCATAAACACAAATTCTTTTTCAATCCAATCCAACTCTTTTTCAAATTTTCCAAAACAAATCTATCTCTTTTCCTTCTAAAATCTTTTCAACTCATCAATATCTTTTTCAAATATCTTTCATATCTTTTCAATTTTAAATCACATATTTTCATATCATATTTTTTTAAATCATATCTTCTATCTTATCTTTTTAATATTTTCGAAAATCCCACCCCCTCCCTTTTTAAAACCACATTCGGCCCCCCCTCTCATCCACCATTCGACACAAGCTCTCCTTCTACCCATCTCCTTTCTTTTCTTTTGCTTGAGGACAAGCAAACCTCTAAGTTTGGTGTGTTTATCCGTGATCACTAAACCATACCCACTATGATCATGGCTCCTAAAGGAAAACAACCCACTCCAAGAGGCAAGAAAGAGAGCATTCCAAAACCACTTTGGAATCAAGGGAGGTTCTTAACCAAAGAACATTCAGACCATTACTACAAAATAATGGGTCTAAGATCAGTGATCCTGGAAGTCAAGTTTGATCTAAAAGAAGATGAATATCCGGAGATCCAAGAGCAGATTCGAAACAGGAACTGGGAAGTCCTAGCTAATCCTGAAACGAAAGTGGGAAGGAATATGGTTCAGGAATTCTACGCTAATCTGTGGCAAACAGACAGGCAGAGAATATCTGGAACTGCCCTCTACGACTATCAAACTTTGGTCAGAGGAAAGATTGTTCACATCCACCCTGACAAAATCAGGGAGATCTTTAAGCTACCTCAGCTGAAAGATGATCTAGACTCCTTCAATAGGAGAATGATGAGAACAAACAAGGGCCTGGATAAGATTCTAGAGGATATATGCACCCCTAGAGCTAGGTGGACCACCAGCAGCAAGGGTGTCCCAAATCAACTCAAGAGAGAAGATCTTAAACCAGTCGCCAGAGGTTGGCTGGACTTCATTGGGCGTTCTATATTACCCACAAGCAACCATTCTGAAGTCACTGTTAAAAGAGCAGTGATGATCCATTGCATTATGTAGGAAAAAGAAGTAGAAGTTCATCAACTGATCCCATCTGAATTTTACATACTTGCTAACAAGAACTCCAAGGATGCCAGGTTGGCTTATCCAAGCTTAATCTCTATGCTCTGCAAAGATGCTGGAGTAAAGATGGGAATAATAGAGTATATCTCAGTGGAGTAACCAATCACTAAAATCACAATGGAAAAACAACAAGTGCAGGATGACCCCACCAAGAGGAGGGCGCAAGAATTCCTCCCGGAAGTCCCTCAATTTGAATATTGGGAACAGCTTGAAGCATATGTTACCAAGTTGCAAGAATCTATGGACCAAATAAAGGAAGAACAGCAAAATCAAAACAGTATGCTCTACAAACTGCTCGGGGAACAAGAAGAGCAAGGGCGTGACTTAAAGGAACTGAAGCATCATAATTTATCTCTTGAAGGACCAAGCACTCCACAGACTAGAGGAACATCCATATCCCAAACTCAAGGTTGTTGAGCCCTAATCTTAGCCTTAACTCTGTGATAATTGTTCTAATTTGAGTTCTACCTTAGTAGTTATAGTAGTAATTAGTAGCTATTTTATCTCCAATTAAGCTATAATTTATTTTTCTTATCATCATTAAACATGAATAAAATAGAAGATTTTCTTTAGGATAAGGAGGCAGTATTTTTCGAGTTTTTAATACAAGAAATTCTGATTAATTACATGTGGTGGCAATGCTTTCTGCCTTCTGAATGAATGCTTGAACAGTGCATATGTCTTTGGAATTTGATGTTCTTGAATGTTAAATATGTTGGCTCTTGAAAGAATGATGAACATGAGACATGTTATTGGTAATCTGAAAAATCATAAAAATGATTCTTGAAGCAAGAAAAAGCACTGAATACAAAGCTTGCAAAAAAAAAAAAGCAAGCAGAAAAAGCCAATAGCCCTTAAAACCAAAAGGCAAGGATAATAAAAAGGATCCAAGGCTTTGAGCATCAGTGGATAGGAGGGCCTAAGGGAATCAAATCCTGGTCTAAGCGGCTAAACCAAGCTGTCCCTAACCATGTGCTTGTGGCGTGAAGGTGTCAAGTGAAAACTTGAGACTGAGCGGTTAAAGTCAAGGTCCAAAGCAAAAATAAGAGTGTGCTTAAGAACCCTGGACACCTCTAATTGGGGACTTTAGCAAAGCTGAGTCACAATTTGAAAATGTTCACCCAATTATGTGTCTGTGGCATTTATGTATCCGGTGGTAATATTGGAAAATAAAGTGCTTAAGGCCACGGCCAAGACTCATAAAAGTAGCTGTGTTCAAGAATCAACATACTGAACTAGGAGAATCAATAACACTATCTAAATTCTAAATTTCTATAGATGCCAATCATTCTGAGCTTCAATGGATAAAGTGAGATGCCAAAACTGTTCGGAAGCAAAAAGCTACTAGTCCCGCTCATTTAATTAGAATATGAGCTTCACTCAAAAACTCTGAGATATTATTGCTTCTTGACTTATTTATATTCTATTTTATTTGTCTAGTTGCTTGGGGACAAGCAACAGTTTAAGTTTGGTGTTGTGATGAGCGGATATTTTATACGCTTTTTGGGGTTAATTTCATATAGTTTTTAGTATGTTTTAGTTAGTTTTTAGCTTATTTTCATTAGTTTCTAGGAAAAATTCATATTTCTGGACTTTACTATAAGTTTGTGTGTTTTTCTGTAATTTCAGGTATTTTCTGGCTGAAATTGAGGGAGCTGAGCAAAAATCTGATTCAGGCTGAAAAAGGACTGCTGATGCTGTTGGATCCTGACCTCTCTGCACTCGGAATGGAATTTCTGGAGCTACAGAAGTCCAATTGACGCGCTTCCAATTGCATTGGAAATTAGACATCCAGGGATTTCCAGAAATATATAATAGTCCATACTTTGCTCAAGGATAGATGATGTAAACTGGCGTTCAACGCCAGTTTCATGTTGCAGTCTGGCGTCCAGCGCCAGAAACAAGTTACAAGTTGGAGTTCAACGCTAGAAACAGGTTACAACCTGGCGTTGAATGCCCAAAACAGCCCAGGCACGTGAGAAGATTTAGTCTCAGCCCCAGCACACACCAAGTGGGTCCCAGAAGTGGATTTCTGCACTATCTATCATAGTTTACTCATTTTCTGTAAACCTAGGTTACTAGTTTAGTATTTAAACAACTTTTAGAGATTTATTTTGGATCTCATGACATTTTTAGATCTGAACTTTGTAATCTCTGACGGCATGAGTCTCTAAACTCCATTACTGGGGGTGAGGAGCTCTGCTGTGTTTTGATGAAATAATGCAACTATTTCTGTTTTCCATTCAAACATGCGTGTTCCTATCTAAGATATTCATTCGCGCTTAATTATAGAGAAGGTGATGATCTGTGACACTCATCACCTTCTTCAATCCATGAACGTGTGTTTGAAAACTACCTCCGTTCTACATCAGATTGAATGAGTATCTCTTAGATTCCTTAATCAGAATCTCCGTGGTATAAGCTAGAATCCATTGGCAGCATCCTTGAGAATCCGAAAAGTCTAAACCTTGTCTGTGGTATTCCGAGTAGGATTCTGGGATTGGATGACTGTGACGAGCTTCAAACTCACGAGTGCTGGGCGTAGTGACAAACGCAAAAGGATAGTAAATCCTATTCCGCTATGATCGAGAACCTACAGATGATTAGCCGTGCGGTGACAGCGCACCTGGACCATTTTCACTGAGGGGAAGGATGGTAGCCATTGACAACGGTAATCCACCAACACACAGCTTACCATAGGAGGGATGTGCGTGCGTGAAGAAGAAGATAGGGAGAAAGCAGAGATTCAAAAGACAAAGCATCTCCAAAACTCCAACATATTCTCATTTACTGCATAACAAGTAACCTTTAATTCACGCTCTCTTGTTCATTTGCAAGTCAATTGATAACCACAAATTAATATCCTGACTAAGAGTTGCAAGATAACCATAGCTTGCTTCAAACCAACAATCTCCGTGGGATCGACCCTTACTCACGTAAGGTATTACTTGGACGACCCAGTGCACTTGCTGGTTAGTTGTGCGGAATTACATAGTGTGAAGTAATTTTCGTGCACCAAGTTTTTGGAGCCGTTGTCGGGGATTGTTCGAGTTTGGACACTGACGGTTTATTTTGTTGCTTAGATTAGGAACAATTTTTTCTTTTTGGTTTAGAGTCTTCTATTATTGTTTTTGGTTGAAACTTTCTTTTTAAAATCCTTATTTTCTTTTTTTTTTAAATTTTTCAAAAAAATTTTTTTTTCTTAGTTATTAAAAATACTTCTTCAAAACAAGTGTTATATTTACTACCCAATTGGCTAGAGCGTTGGTCTATGTTCTTGGTAATTGGGTATATTCTTTTCAAAATCTTCTTTTTCAAAAATAATTTTTCTATTAAATCTTGTGCCAAACTTTAAGTTTGGTGTTTTCTTGTTGATTTTTCTTTGGTTTTCGAAAATTTTAGTTTGGTTTTCTAAAAATTTTAAGTTTGGTGTTCTATCTTCATGTTCTTGTTGTTCTTGTGAGTCTTCAAGGTGTTCTTGACTTTACCTTGTGTCTTGATCTTAAAATTTTTAAGTTTGGTGTTCCTTGGTGTTTTCCCTCCAAAATTTTCAAAAACAAGGAGCATTAGATCTAAAAATTTTAAATCTTGTGCTATTTTATTGTTTTTCTCTCTCCTTATCAAATTCAAAAAAATATATTTTCTCTCCATTTTAAAGCAAATTTTCGAAAATTGCTCTTAAAATCCAGATTTTTATTTCAAAATTTAAAACCTTTTTCAAAAATCATATCTTTTTCAAAACTTCCTAAACCACTCTTTTCATTTTTCGAAAATCTTCAACCATTTTTATTTATTTTATTTTAATTTATTTTATTTTCGAAATAAATAAATAAATAAATAAAATATTTTTTTTATCATCTCCCTTTCTCCATCATGGATCTAAGTGGAAATGAACAGTCCAGAAGGACTCTGGGGTCATATGCTAACCCCACTACTGCTTCATATGGGAGTAGTATCAGTATACCCTCCATTGGAGTCAGTAGCTTTGAGTTGAATCCTCAGCTCATTATCATGGTGCAGCAAAGTTGCCAGTATTCCGGTCTTCCACAGGAAGAACCTACAGAGTTTCTGGCACAGTTTTTACAAATTGCTGACACAGTACATGATAAGGAAGTAGATCAGGATGTCTACAGATTATTACTGTTTCCATTTGCTGTAAAAGACCAAGCTAAGAGGTGGTTAAATAACCAACCTAAGGCTAGCATAAAGACATGAAAACAGCTGACAGAAAAATTCCTGAATCAATACTTTCCTCCAAAACGGATGACACAGCTAAGGCTGGACATCCAAGGCTTTAAACAAGGAGATAATGAATCTCTTTATGATGCCTGGGAGAGATACAGAGAGATGCTAAGAAAATGCCCCTCTGAAATGTTTTCAGAGTGGGTTCAGCTAGACATCTTCTATTATGGGCTTACAAAAAGGGCTCAGCTTTCTCTAGATTACTCAGCTGGTGGATCTATCCACATGAGAAAGACAATTGAAGAAGCTCAAGAGCTCATTGATACAGTTGCCAGAAATCAGCATCTGTACCTAAGCAGTGACCCTTCCATGAAAGAAGAGGCTAAAACAGTAATTGCTGAACTCAGCCCTATAGAACAAGCTGCTGAATTCAATCAGGAATTGGATTTTCTAACAAAGCAGTTAGCCGAATTCAAGGATAGACTACAAGAGACAAGGATGGCTAATATAAATATGGAAGTACAATTAAAGCAAATAAAGCAACAGCTGTCAAAACAAATAACAGAAGAATGCCAAGCAGTTCAATTAAGAAGTGGGAAGACATTAAATACCCCACCTCAAGGTAGCAGGAAGCCAAGAAATGAGCAACTTACCCAAAATCCATCTGAGGACAGTAAGAGCCCGGAGAGAAATAATTTTGGCGCTAAAACGCCAGAGATTGGGTGGAAGACTGGCGCTGAACGCCCAAACCATGCTCAGGACTGGCGTTCAACGCCAAAAACAAGCAAGGAACTGGCGTTGAACGCCCAAAGGAAGCACAGTTCTGGCGTTCAGACGCCAGGAGCAGATGAGGAGTTGGCGTCTAACGTCACTCCAGCTTCCAACCCTGGCACTCAAATGCCAGTGAGGGATCAGATACACACAAGTGCTGATGACAACCCCTCCAAAAAGGCTTCTTCAACCACTTCTGTAGGAAATAAACCTGCAGCAACCAAGGTTGAGGAATATAAAGCCAAGATACCTTATCCTCAAAAGCTCCGCCAAGAGGAGCAGGATAAACAATTTGCTCGCTTTGCAAATTATCTCAGGACTCTTGAAATAAAGATTCCGTTTGCAGAGGCACTTGAGCAAATACCTTCTTATGCCAAGTTCATGAAAGAGATCTTAAGTCATAAGAAGGATTGGAGAGAAACTGAAAGAGTTCTCCTCACTGAAGAATGCAGTGCAGTCATTCTGAAAAGCTTTCCTGAAAAGCTTAAAGATCACGGAAGCTTTCTGATACCATGCATATTAGAGGATAACTGCACCAAGACAGCCTTATGTGATCTTGGAGCAAGCATCAACCTAATACCTGCATCCACCATCAGAAAGCTTGGTTTAACTTTGGTTTAACTGAAGAAGTTAAACCAACCCGGATATGTCTCCAACTTGCTGATGGCTCCATTAAATACCCATCAGGCGTGATTGAGGACATGATTGTCAGGGTTGGGCCATTCGCTTTTCTCACTGACTTTGTTGTGCTGGAAATGGAGGAGCACAAGAGTGCTACTCTCATTCTAGGAAGACCTTTCCTAGCAACTGGACGAACTCTCATTGACGTCCAACAGGGGGAAATAACCCTGAGAGTCAATGAGGATGAGTTTAAGTTGAATGTTGTCAATGCCATGCAGCATCTAGACACACCAAAAGACTGCATGAAAGTTGATCTTATTGACTCTCTGGTAGAGGAGATCAACATGGATGAGAGTCTCGAATCAGAGTTGGGAAACATTTTTAAAGATGTTCCGCTTGATCTAGAGGATTCATAGGAATTGAGAGAGCCTCTGAAATTTCCTCAGGAAGAGGAAAAACCTCCTAAACCCGAGCTCAAACCATTACCACCATCCTTGAAATATGTATTTCTGGGAGAAGGTGATACTTTTCCAGTGATCATAAGCTCTGCTTTAAATCCACAAGAAGAGGAAGCACTAATCCAAGTGCTAATGACACACAAGACAGCTCTTGGGTGGTCCATAAGTGACCTTAGGGGCATAAGTCCAGCTAGATGCATGCACAAAATCCTATTGGAGGATGATGCTAAGCCAGTGGTTCAACCACAGAGGCGGCTAAATCCAGCCATGAAGGAAGTGGTGCAGAAAGAGGTCACTAAATTACTGGAGGCTGGGATTATTTATCCTATTTCTGATAACCCCTGGGTGAGTCCTGTTCAAGTTGTCCCTAAAAAGGGAGGCATGACAGTGGTTCATAATGAAAAAAATGAACTGGTTCCTACAAGAATAGTTACAGGGTGGCGCATGTGTATTGATTACAGAAGGCTCAATACAGCCACTAGAAAGGATCATTTTCCTTTACCATTCATAGACCAAATGCTAGAAAGACTAGAAGGTCATAATTATTACTGCTTTTTGGATGGCTATTCAGGCTACAACCAAATTGCAGTAGATCCCCAGGATCAAGAGAAAACAGCATTCACATGTCCATCTAGAGTATTTGCTTACAGAAGGATGCCTTTTGGGCTGTGTAATGCGCCTGCAACCTTTCAGAGATGCATGCTCTCTATTTTCTCTGATATGGTGGAAAAATTTCTGGAAGTCTTCATGGATGACTTCTCAGTATATGGAGACTCATTCAGCTCCTGTCTTGATCACCTGACACTGGTTTTGAAAAGATGCCAAGAGACCAACCTGGTTTTAAACTGGGAAAAATGTCACTTTATGGTGACTGAAGGGATTGTCCTTGGGCATAAAATTTCAAACAAGGGAATAGAGGTGGATCAAGCTAAAATAGAGGTAATTGAAAAATTACCACCACCTGCCAATGTTAAGGCAATCAAAAGCTTCCTGGGGCATGCAGGATTCTATAGGAGGTTCATAAAGGATTTTTTAAAAATTGCAAAACCTCTAAGCAACCTGCTAGATACTGACACGCCATTTTTGTTTGACACAGAGTGCCTGCAAGCGTTTGAAACTCTGAAAGCTAAGCTGGTCACAGCACCAGTTATCTCTGCACCAGACTGGACATTACCATTCGAATTAATGTGTGATGCCAGTGATCATGCCATTGGTGCAGTACTGGGGCAGAGGCATGACAAACTTCTGCATGTCATTTATTATGCTAGCCGTGTTTTAAATGATGCCCAGAAAAATTACACAACCACAGAAAAGGAATTGCTTGCAGTGGTCTATGCATTGACAAGTTTAGATCATACTTAGTAGGATCAAAAGTGATTGTGTACACTGACCATGCTGCTCTTAAATATCTACTTACAAACCAGGATTCAAAACCCAGGCTTATAAGATGGGTATTGCTTCTACAAGAGTTTGATATAGAAATAACAGACAGAAAAGGGACAGAAAACCAAGTGGCTGATCATCTGTCCCGAATAGAGCCAGTAGAAGGGGCGCCCTCTCCCTCTATTGAAATCTCTGAAACCTTTCCGGATGAGCATTTTTTCGCCATTTAGGAAACACCATGGTTGGCAGACATTGCAAACTATAAAGCTGCAAGGTTCATACCCAAGGCATACAGCAGGCAACAAAAGAAAAAATTAATTTCTGATGCAAAGTACTACTTATGGGATGAACCCTATCTCTTTAAGAGATGTGCAGACGGAATAATCCGTAGGTGTGTGCCTAGAGAAGAAGCACAGAGGATCCTATGGCATTGTCATGGATCACAATATGGAGGCCATTTCGGAGGTGAGCGAACAGCCACCAAGGTCCTCCAATGTGGTTTCTGCTGGCCTACACTCTACAGAGATTCCCGGGAGTTTGTACGTAACTATGACAGTTACCAGAGAGCTGGTAATTTGCCTTATAGTTACGCCATGCCTCAACAAGGAATCTTAGAGATTGAGTTGTTTGATGTATGGGGAATTGATTTCATGGGGCCTTTTATATTCTGGTGGCAGTTGACTATGTAACAAAATGGGTAGAGGCCATTGCCACACCCACCAATGATACTAAAACAGTACTGAAGTTCCTCCAGAAACATATATTCAGCAGATTTGGTGTCCCTAAGGTACTAATCAGTTATGGGGGCACTCACTTCTGCAACAAACAGCTTTACTCCGCCATGGTCCGGTATGGGATTCGCCACAAGGTGGCGACTCCATATCATCCACATACAAATGGACAAGCTGAAGTTTCTAACAGAGAACTGAAAAGAATCCTGGAACAGACTGTAAGTACCCGTAGAAAGGATTGGGCACGAAGCTTGGATGATGCTCTGTGGGCTTACAGAACAGCATTCAAGACTCATATAGGGACCTCTCTGTACCAACTTGTGTATGGTAAGGCTTGTCACCTGCCCGTGGAACTAGAACATAAGGCCTACTGGGCAACCAGATTCCTAAACTTTGATGCCAAACTAGCTGGAGAAAAAAGATTGCTCTAGCTGAATGAGCTAGAGGAATTCAGATTCACTGCTTTCGAAAATGCCAAGTTTTATAAAGAGAAATAAAAAAGATGGCATGACAGAAAGCTATCTTCTAGAATCTTTGAACCAGGACAAAAAGTTCTGTTGTTTAACTCTAGGCTCAGGCTATTCCCCGGGAAACTGAAGTCCCGGTGGAGGGGACCATATGTGATTACAAGTGTATCACCATATGGTTATGTGGAGCTTCAAGACATTGACTCTGATAGGAAGTTCATTGTTAATGGACAGAGAATCAAGCATTATCTTGAAGGTAATGTTGAGTAAGAATGCTCAAGGCTGAGGCTAGATTAAAAAGCTCAGCAAGGTCCAGCTAAAGACAATAAAAAAGCGCTTGCTGGGAGGTAACCCAGCCATTGGCATCACTTCCTCTAGCATTTTTCCCTATTCTTGATTTTATTTGTTTATATAAAGTTCATTGATACTAAGGTAAAGAGTCAATTGCATAAGTTTACAGGGTTACAGAAGGATTCAGCACACAAAACAGAGAAAAAGAGCTCACTGGCAAGAAAACGCCAGTAAGGATAGCTACCTGGGCGTTAAATGCCAGAAAGAAGCATCTTCTGGGCGTTGAACGCCAGAAAGAAGCTCCTTCTGGGCGTTTAACGCCAGATTTACAGCGTCTTGGGCGTTCAGAAAAACGCCTAGTGACAAAGGAGTTCCTGGCGTTCAACGCCAGAAAGAAGCAGCAGCTGGGCGTTGAACGCCCAGGAGAAGCAGCAATTGGGCGTTAAACGCTCAAAACATGCAGCGTTTGGGCGTTTAACGCCAGGATGGTGGGGAGGAGGTTAATTCATTTTTACTTCATATTTTTCATTTTAATTTTAATTTTCATGTTTCAATTCATGAATTCTTGCATAAACATGTTACAAACCCTGATTTCTAAGAACCCTAATTTCTAAAAACCCTACTTTAAAAATATCAAATGTATCTTAATCCATAAACACAAATTCTTTTTCAATCCAATCCAACTCTTTTTCAAATTTTCCAAAACAAATCTATCTCTTTTCCTTCTAAAATCTTTTCAACTCATCAATATCTTTTTCAAAATCCAAATTTATATTTTTCAAACATCTTTCATATCTTTTCAATTTTAAATCACATATTTTCATATCATATTTTTTTAAATCATATCTTCTATCTTATCTTTTTAATATTTTCAAAAATCCCACCCCCTCCCTTTTTAAAACCACATTCGGCCCCCCCTCATCCACCATTTGACACAAGCTCTCCTTCTACCCATCTCCTTTCTTTTCTTTTGCTTGAGGACAAGCAAACCTCTAAGTTTGGTGTGTTTATCCGTGATCACTAAACCATACCCACTAAGATCATGGCTCCTAAAGGAAAACAACCCACTCCAAGAGGCAAGAGAGAGAGCATTCCAAAACCACTTTGGAATCAAGGGAGGTTCTTAACCAAAGAACATTCAGACCATTACTACAAAATAATGGGTCTAAGATCAGTGATCCCGGAAGTCAAGTTCGATCTGAAAGAAGATGAATATCTGGAGATCCAAGAGCAGATTCGAAACAGGAACTGGAAAGTCCTAGCTAATCCTGAAACGAAAGTGGGAAGGAATATGGTTAAGGAATTCTACGCTAATCTGTGGCAAATAGACAGGCAGAGAATATCTGGAACTGCCCTCTATGACTATTAAACTTTGGTTAGAGGAAAGATTGTTCACATTCACCCTGACAAAATCAGGGAGATCATTAAGCTACCTCAGCTGAAAGATGATCCAGACTCCTTCAGTAGGAGAATGATGAGAACAAACAAGGGCCTGGATAAGATTCTAGAGGATATATGCATCTCTGGAGCCAGTTGGACCACTAGCATCAAGGGTGTCCCAAATCAACTCAAGAGAGAAGATCTCAAACCAGTCATCAGAGGTTGGCTGGACTTCATTGGGCGTTCTATATTACCCACAAGCAACCGTTCTGAATTCACTGTTAAAAGAGCAGTGATGATCCATTGCATTATGTTGGGAAAAGAAGTAGAAGTTCATCAACTGATCCCATCTGAATTTTACATACTTGCTAACAAGAACTCCAAGGATGCCAGGTTGGCTTATCCAAGCTTAATCTCTATGCTCTGCAAAGATGCTGGAGTAAAGATGGGAATAACAGAGTATATCTCAGTGGAGTAACCAATCACTAAAATCACAATGGAAAAATAACAAGTGCAAGATGACCCCACCAAGAGGAGGGCGCAAGAATTCCTCTCGGAAGTCCCTCAATTTGAATATTGGGAACAGCTTGAAGCATATGTTACCAAGTTGCAAGAATCTATGGACCAAATAAAGGAAGAACAGCAAAATCAAAATAGTATGCTCTGCAAACTGCTCAGGGAACAAGAAGAGCAAGGGCGTGACTTAAAGGAACTGAAGCGTCATAAGTTATCTCTTGAAGGACCAAGCACTCCACAGACTAGAGGAACATCCACATCCCAAACTCAAGGTTGTTGAGCCCTAATCTTAGCCTTAACTCTGTGATAATTGTTCTTATTTGAGTTCTACCTTAGTAGTTATAGTAGTAATTAGTAGTTATTTTATCTCCAATTAAGCTATAATTTATTTTTCTCATCATCATTAAACATGAATAAAATAGAAGATTTTCTTTAGGATAAGGAGGCAGTATTTTTCGAGTTTTTAATACAAGAAATTCTGATTAATTACATGTGGTGGCAATGCTTTCTGCCTTCTGAATGAATGCTTGAACAGTGCATATGTCTTTGAAATTTGATGTTCTTGAATGTTAAATATGTTGGCTCTTGAAAGAATGATGAACATGAGACATGTTATTGGTAATCTGAAAAATCATAAAAATGATTCTTGAAGCAAGAAAAAGCAGTGAATACAAAGCTTGCAAAAAAAAAAGCAAGCAGAAAAAGCCAATAGCCCTTAAAACCAAAAGGCAAGGATAATAAAAAGGATCCAAGGCTTTGAGCATCAGTGGATAGGAGGGCCTAAGGGAATCAAATCCTAGTCTAAGCGGCTAAACCAAGCTGTCCCTAACCATGTGCTTGTGGCGTGAAGGTGTCAAGTGAAACCTTGAGACTGAGCGGTTAAAGTCAAGGTCCAAAGTAAAAAGAAGAGTGTGCTTAAGAACCCTGGACACCTCTAATTGGGGACTTTAGCAAAGCTGAGTCACAATTTGAAAAGGTTCACCCAATTATGTGTCTGTGGCATTTATGTATCCGGTGGTAATATTGGAAAACAAAGTGCTTAGGGCCACGGCCAAGACTCATAAAAGTAGCTGTGTTCAAGAATCAACATACTGAACTAGGAGAATCAATAACGCTATCTAAATTCTAAGTTCCTATAGATGCCAATTATTCTGAGCTTCAATGGATAAAGTGAGATGCCAAAACTGTTCCGAAGCAAAAAGCTACTAGTCCCGCTCATTTAATTAGAATATGAGCTTCACTCAAAAACTCTGAGATATTATTGCTTCTTGACTTATTTGTATTCTATTTTATTTGTCTAGTTGCTTGGGGACAAGCAATAGTTTAAGTTTGGTGTTGTGATGAGCGGATATTTTATACGCTTTTTGGGGTTAATTTCATATAGTTTTTAGTATGTTTTAGTTAGTTTTTAGCTTATTTTCATTAGTTTCTAGGCAAAATTCATATTTCTGGACTTTACTATGAGTTTGTGTGTTTTTCTGTAATTTCAGGTATTTTCTGGCTGAAATTGAGGGAGCTAAGTGGTGCGCAGAAATTGTGACTACACTTTGATTATGTAAAATTCATCGCTCTTTCTTTCCCTGGTAATGGCGCCAAAAAAACATGATGCCAATACCATGGTTCACAACTTCGCACAACTAACCAGCAAGTGCACTGGGTCGTCCAAGTAATACCTTACGTGAGTAAGGGTCGAATCCCACGGAGATTGTTGGTATGAAGCAAGCTATGGTCACCTTGTAAATCTCAGTTAGGCGAATATAAAATAGTAATGGGGGTTTTCGAAAATAATTAATAAAATAGGGATAGAAATACTTATGTAAATCATTGGTGAGAATTTCAGATAAGCGAATAGAGATGCTTTCGTTCCTCTGAACCTCTGCTTTCCTGCTATCTTCATCCAATCAGTCTTACTCCTTTCCATGGCTGGCTTTATGTAATGCATCACCATTGTCAATGGCTACTTTCGGTCTTCTCTCGGGAAAATGATCCAAATGCCCTGTCACGGCACGGCTAATCGTCTGGAGGCATCACCCTTGTCAATGGTTACATCATATCCTCTCAGTGAATATGGTCAACGCACCCTGTCACGGCACGGCTATTCATCTGTCGGTTCTCGATCATGCTGGAATAGGATTTACTATCCTTTTGCGTCTGTCACTACGCCCAGAAATTGCAAGTTTGAAGCTCGTCACAGTCATTCAATCATTGAATCCTACTTGGAATACCACAGACAAGGTTTAGACTTTCCGGATTCTCTTGAATGCCGCCATCAATCTAGCTTATACCACGAAGATTCTGGTTAAGAGATCTAAGAGACACTCATTCAATCGAAAGTAGAATGGAAGTGGTTGTCAGGCACGCATTCATGGGGAATGATGATGATTGTCACGTTCATCACATTCAGGTTGAAGTGCGAATGAATATCTTAGAAGCGAAATAAGATGAATTGAATAGAAAACAGTAGTAATTTGCATTAATCTTTGAGGAACAGCAGAGCTCCACACCTTAATCTATGGAGTGTAGAAACTCTACCGTTAAAAATACATAAGTGAAAGGTCCAGGCATGGCCGAATGGCCAGCCCCTCTGATCTAAGAACCAGGCGTCCAAAGATGTTCCAAAGATGTCTAATATAATAGTAAAAGGTCCTATTTATAATAAACTAGCTACTAGGGTTTACAGAAGTAAGTAATTGATGCATAAATCCACTTTCGGGGCCCACTTGGTGTGTGCTTGGGATGAGCTTGAGTGTTGCACGTGTAGAGGTCCTTCTTGGAGTTGAACGCCAGCATTTGTGCCAGTTTGGGCGTTCAACTCTGGTTTTGGATCCTTTTCTGGCGCTAGACGCCAGAATTGGGCAGAGAGCTGGCGTTGAACGCCAGTTTGCGTCGTCTATTCTTGGCCAAAGTATGGACTATTATATATTGCTGGAAAGCCCTGGATGTCTACTTTTCAACGCAATTAGAAGCGCTCCATTTAGAGTTCTGTAGCTCCAGAAAATCCACTTTGAGTGCAGGGAGGTCAGAATCCAACAGCATCAGCAGTCCTTCTTCAACCTCTGAATCTGATTTTTGCTCAAGTCCCTCAATTTCAGTCAGAAAATACCTGAAATCACAGAAAAACACACAAACTCATAGTAAAGTCCAGAAATTTGAATTTAACATAAAAACTAATGAAAACGTCCCTAAAAGTAACTAGATCCTACTAAAAACATACTAAAAACAATGCCAAAAAGCGTATAAATTATCCGCTCATCACAACACCAAACTTAAATTGTTGCTTGTCCCCAAGCAACTGAAAATCAAATAGGATAAAAAGAAGAGAATATACTATAAATTCCAAACTATCAATGAAACATAGCTTCAATCATATGAGCGGGACTTTTTGCCTCTTGAATAGTTTTGGCATCTCACTTTATCCCTTGAAGTTCAGAATGATTGGCATCTATAGGAACTCAGAGTTCAGATAGTGTTATTGATTCTCCTAGTTCAGTATGATGATTCTTGAACACAGCTATTTTATGAGTCTTGGCCGTGGCCCTAAGCACTTTGTTTTCCAGTATTACCACCGGATACATAAATGCCACAGACACATAATTGGGTGAACCTTTTCAGATTGTGACTCAGCTTTGCTAAAGTCCCCAATTAGAGGTGTCCAGGGTTCTTAAGCACACTCTTTTTTTGCTTAGGACCTTGACTTTAACCGCTCAGTCTCAAGTTTTCACTTGACACCTACACGCCACAAGCACATGGTTAGGGACAGCTTGGTTTAGCCGCTTAGGCCAGGATTTTATTCCTTTAGGCCCTCCTATCCACTGATGCTCAAAGCCTTGGGATCCTTTTTATTTGCCCTTGCCTTTTGGTTTTAAGGGTTATTGGCTTTTTGCTCTTGCCTCTTGGTTTTAAGAGCTTTTGGCTTTTTCTGCTTGCTTTTTCTTTTTCTTTCTATTATTTTTTTTTCGCCTATTTTTTTTCTGCAAGCTTTGTTCTTTGCTGCTTTTTCTTGCTTCAAGAATCATTTTTATGATTTTTCAGATTATCAAATAACATGTCTCCTAGTCATCATTCTTTCAAGAGCCAACATATTTAACATTCATGAACAACAACTTCAAAAGACATATGCACTGTTCAAGCATACATTCAGAAAACAAGAAGCATTGTCACCAGATCAATATAATTAAACTAAGTTCAAGGATAAATTTGAAACTCATGTACTTCTTGTTCTTTTGAATTAAAACATTTTTCATTTAAGAGAGGTGATGGATTCATAGGACATTCATAACTTTAAGACATAGTTACTAACTACTAATGATCATGTAATGAAGACACAAACATAGATAAGCACATAACATAGAAAACGAAAAATAGAAGAAATAAGAACAAGGAATGAATCCACCTTAGTGATGGTGGCGTTTCCTTCTTGAGGAACCAATGATGTCCTTGAGCTCTTCTATGTCTCTTCCTTGTTTTTGTTTCTCCTCCCTCATTGCTTTTTGATCTTCTCTTATTTCATGAAGGATGATGGAGTGCTCTTGATGTTCCACCCTTAGTTGTCCCATATTGGAACTCAATTCTCCTAGGGAGGTGTTGATTTGCTCCCAATAGTTTTGTGGAGGAAAGTGCATTTGAGGCATCTCCAGGATCTCATAGTGATGAGCTTCATACACCTCTTGAGCTCTATGAATGGGCTCTCTTGCTTGCTCCATCTTTTTCTTAGTGATGGGCTTGTCCTCTTTAATGAGGATATCTCCCTCTATGTCAATCCCAGCCGAATTGCATAGGTGGCAAATGAGGTGAGGAAAGGCTAACCTTGCCATAGTGGAGGACTTGTCAGCCACCTTGTAGAGTTCTTGAGGTATAATCTCATGAACTTCCCACCTCTTCTCCAATCATGATGCTATGGATCATGATGGCCCGGTCTATAGTAACTTCAGACCGGTTGCTAGTGGGAATGATTGAGCATTAAATGAACTCCAACCATCCTCTAGCTACAGGCTTGAGGTCCAATCTTCTTAGTTGAACCGGCTTGCCTTTGGAGTCAATCTTCCATTGAGCTCCTTCTACACATATGTCCATAAGGACTTGGTCCAACCTTTGATCAAAGTTGACTCTCCTTGTGTAGGGGCGTGCGTTCTCTTCCATGTTTGGCAAGTTGAATGCCAACCTCACATTTTCCGAACTAAAATCTAAGTATTTCCCCCGAACCATTGTAACATAGTTCTTTGGATCCGGGTTCTTACTTTGATCATGGTTCTTGGTGATCCATGCATTGGCATAGAACTCTTGAACCATTAGGATGCCGACTTGTTGGATGGGATTTGTTAGAACTTCCCAACCTCTTCTTTGAATTTCATGTCGGATCTCCGGATACTCATTTCTTTTGAGTTTGAAAGGGACCTCAGGGATCACCTTCTTCTTGGCCACAACATCATAGAAGTGGTCTTGATGAGCTTTGGAGATGAACCTTTCCATCTCCCATGACTCGGAGGTGGAAGCTTTTGTCTTCCCTTTCCCTTTTCTAGAGGATTCTCCGGTCTTAGGTGCCATCAATGGTAATGGAAAAACAAAAAGCTTATGCTTTTACCACACCAAACTTAGAATTTTGCTCGCCCTCGAGCAAGAGAAGAAAGAATAGATGAAGAAGAAGAAAAAAATAGAGGAGAGGGAGAAGGGGTTGTGTGTCGGCCAAGAAGAGAAGAGAGGGTTGTGTTGTGTGAAAAATGAGGAATAATGGAAGGCTTTATATAGGGGAGGGAGGGGGGTTAAGTTTCGGCCATGTAGGGTGGGTTTGGGTGGGAAATTGATTTTGAATTTTGAAGGTAGGTGGAGTTTATGAGGTAGGTTTATGGGGAATAGTGGATGGATGTGAGTGGTGAAGAGGTGATGGGGAAGAGGGATTGAGGTGATTGGTGAAGGGTTTTGGGGAAGAGTGTTTATGGGATTGTGTGAAAGAGAGTGGTGAGGGATGAGAAGAAGTGAGTGGAGGTAGGTGGGGATCCTGTGGGGTCCACAGATCCTGAGGTGATCCTGTGGGGTCCACAGATCCTGAGGTGTTCAAGGAATTACAATCTTGCACCAAATTAGGCATGTAAAATGCCCTTGCACACAACTCTGGGCGTTCAGCACCAGGTTGGTGCCCATTTTGGGCGTTCAACGCCCATTTACTGGCCATTTCTGGCGTTGAACGCCAGAACCATGCTTGTTCTGGGCGTTCAGCGCCAGCTCCTCTCCAGGGTGCATTTCTGGCATTCAGCGCCCAGATGATGCCCATTTTGGGCATTCAGCGCCCAGACATTGCCCATTTTGGGCGTTCAGCGCCAGAACCATGCTCTGTTCTGGCGTTGAACGCCAGGCAGATGCTTCCTCCAGGGTGTGATTTTTCTTCTGCTGTTTTTGATTCCGTTTTCAATTTCTATATTTATTTTGTGACTCCACATGATCATGAACCTATAAAGACATATAACTAAGAAAAATAGTGTTAGATAAATAAAAAATTGGGTTGCCTCCCAACAAGCGCTTCTTTAATGTCAATAGCTTGACAGTGGGCTCTCATGGAGCCTCACAGATGTTCAGAGCATTGTTGAGACTCTCCAACACCAAACTTAGAGTTTGGATATGGGAGTTCAACACCAAACTTAGAGTTTGACTGTGGGGGCTTTGTTTGACTCTGCTTTGAGAGAAGCTTTTTCTGCTTCCTTTCCATGGATGCAGAGAGAGATCCTTGAGTTGTAAATACAAGGTTGTCCTCATTCACTTGAAGGATTAATTCTCCTCTGTCCACATCAATCACAGCTCTTGCTGTGGCTAGGAAAGGTCTTCCTAGGATGATGGATTCATCCTCTTCCTTTCCAGTATCCAGGACTATGAAATCAGTAGGGATGTAAAGGCCTTCAACCTTTACTAACACGTCCTCTACTTGTCCATAAGCCTGTTTTCTTGAATTGTCTGCCATCTCTAATGAGATTTTAGCAGCTTGCACCCCATAGATTCCCAGTTTCTCTATTACAGAGAGGGGCATGAGGTTTATTCCTGAACCAAGGTCACACAGAGCCTTAAAGATCATGGTGCCTATGGTACACGGTATTATGAACTTTCCAGGATCCTGTTTCTTCTGAGGCAATGTCAGTTGATCCAGATCACTTAGTTCATTGGTGAACAAGGGAGGTTCATCTTCCCAAGTTTCAATACCAAATAATTTGGCATTTAGCTTCATGATTGCACCAAGAAACTTGGCAGCTTGCTCTTCAGTAACATCCTCATTCTCTTCAGAAGAGGAATACTCATCAGAGCTCATGAATGGCATAAGGAGGTTCAATGGAATCTCTATGGTCTCTATATGAGCCTCAGAGTCCTTTGGTTCCTCAGAGGGAAACTCCTTATTGATCACTGGGCGTCCCAGGAGGTCTTCCTCCTTGGGATTCACGTCCTCCTCTCCCTCTTTGGGTTCGGCCATTTTGGTTATGTCAATGGCCTTGCACTCTCCTTTTGGATTCTCTTCTGTATTGCTTGGGAGAGTACTAGGAGGGATTTCAGTGATCCTTTTACTCAGCTGGCCCACTTGTGCTTCCAAATTTCTAATGGAAGACCTTGTTTCATTCATGAAACTTACAGTGGCCTTAGATAGATCAGAGACTAAGTTTGCTAAATTAGAAGTATTTTGTTCAGAGTTCTCTGTCTGTTGCTGAGTGGATGATGAAAAAGGTTTATTATTGTTAAACCTGTTTCTTCCACCATTATTAAAGCCTTGTTGAGGCCTTTGATCCTTCCATGAGAGATTTGGATGATTTCTCCATGATGGATTATAGGTGTTTCCATAAGGTTCACCTAAGTAATTCACCTCTGCTATTGCAGGGTTCTCAGGATCATAAGCTTCTTCTGCATAAGAAGCTTCTTGAGTACTGTTGGATGCGGCTTGCATTCCATTCAAACTCTGAGAAATCATATTGACTTGCTGAGTCAATATTTTGTTCTGAGCCAATATGGCATTCAGAGTATCAACTTCAAGAACTCCCTTCTTCATAGGCGTCCCATTACTCACAGGATTCCTCTCAGAAGTGTACATGAACTGGTTATTAGCAACCATGTCAATGAGTTCTTGAGCTTCTGCAGGTATTTTCTTTAGGTGAATAGATCCACCTGTAGAGGTATCCAATGACATCTTTGATAGCTCAGATAAACCATCATAGAATATATCCAGGATGGTCCATTCTGAAAGCATGTCAGAAGGACACTTTTTGGTCAGCTGCTTGTATCTTTCCCAAGCTTCATAGAAGGATTCACCATCTTTTTTTTTGAAGGTTTGAACATCCACTCTAAGCTTGCTCAGCTTTTGAGGAGGAAAGAACTTGGCTAAGAAAGCCGTGACCAGCTTATCCCAAGAGTTCAGGCTATCTTTAGGTTGAGAGTCCAACCATATTCTAGCTCTGTCTCTTACAGCAAATGGGAAAAGCATGAGCCTGTAGACTTCAGGATCTACTCCATTAGTCTTAACAGTATCACAGATCTGCAAGAATTCAGTTAAGAACTGAAAAGGATTTTCAGATGGAAGTCCATGAAACTTGCAGTTTTGCTGCATCAGAGAAACTAGTTGAGGTTTCAGCTCAAAATTGTTTGCTCCAATGGCAGGAATGGAGATGCTTCTTCCATGTAAATTGGAATTAGGTGCAGTAAAGTCACCAAGCATTCTCCTTGCATTATTATTATTTTCGGCTGCCATCTCCTCTTCTTGTTCGAAAATTTCTGAAAGGTTATCTCTGGATTGTTGTATTTTAGCTTCTCTTAGTTTCCTTTTCAGAGTCCTTTCAGGTTCTGGATCTGCTTCAACAAGAATATTCTTGTCTTTGCTTCTGCTCATATGAAAAAGAGAGAACAGAAAAATAATAATAATAGGGATCCTTTTTACCACAGTATAGAGGTCCCAGTGTGAGTAAAAGAAAAGAAGAAGAAGAAATTCGAACACAGATGGAAGAGAGGGTTCGAATTTGGGTGAGATGAAGTGTTAGTAGATGAATAAATAAATAGAATAAGATGAGAGAGCGAGAGGATTTTCGAAAATAATTTTTGAAAGAGGGTTAGTAATTTTCGAAAATTAATTTTGAAAAGGGTTAGTAGTTTTTCGAAAATTCAAATAAAAAATAAAATAATTAGTTTAATTAAAAAGAAATTTTGAAAAAGAGGGGAGATATTTTCGAAAATTAGAGAGAGAGAGAGTTAGTTAGGTAGTTTTGAAAAAGATAAGAAACAAACAAAAAGTTAGTTAGTTAGTTGAAACAAATTTTGAAAAGATAAGAAGTTAGGAAGTTAGAAAAGATATTTTGAAATCAAATTTTTTGAAAAAGATAAGATAAGAAGATATTTTGAAAAGATATGATTGAAATTAGTTTTTGAAAAAGATTTGATTTTAAAATCACAATTAATGACTTGATTCATAAGAAATCACAAGATATGATTTTAGAACTCAAAGTTTGAATCTTTCTTAACAAGTAAGTAACAAACTTAAAATTTTTGAATCAAAACATTAATTGGTGATGTTATTTTCGAAAATTTGATATAAAAATAAGAAAAATATTTTTGAAAAATATTTTTATAATTTTCAAAAATAACTAAGAAAAATGAAAAAGATTTGATTTTTGAAAAAGATTTTGAAAAAGATAAGATTTTTAAATTGAAAATTTGATTTGACTCATAAAAACAACTAGATTTTAAAAATTTTTGAAAAAGTCAAATCTAATTTTCGAATTTATGAGAGAGAAAAAGGGAAAGATGTTTTTTTGATTTTTGAATTTTTAATAATGAGAGAGAAAAACAAGAGAAATGATGCAATGCATGAAATTTTTAGATTAAAACAATGAATGCATGCAAGAATGCTATGAATGTCAAGATGAACACCAAGAACACTATGAAGATCAAGATGAACACCAAGAACATATTTTTGAAAAATTTTTAATGCAAGGAAAACATGCAAGACACCAAACTTAGAATTCTTTAACGCTTAGACACTAAGAATTCAAGAATGCATATGAAAAACAAGAAAAGACACAAAACATGCAAATGCAAAGATCAAACAAGAAGACTTACCAAGAACAACTTGAAGATCATGAAGAACACTATGAATGCATGAGAATTTTCGAAAAATGCAAGATGCACATGCAATTGACACCAAACTTATAACATGACTCAAGACTCAAACAAGAAACATAAAATATTTTTTATTTTTATGATTTTATGATTTTTTTTTGTATTTTCTTTTAATTTTTTTCGAAAATATTTGGGAAAAAGGAAGCAATGAATTCATAGTCCTCAATCAAAATCCTGGGAGTTAGACATGGCTTAATAACCAGCCAAGCTAAAACATGTTATATGAAACACTAGAATTCATTCTTAAAAATTCTGAAGAAAAATATATTTTTGAAAACATTTTTATTTAAAAAATTTTTCGAAAACAAAGGAGAAATTTTTTTGAAAGATTTTTGAAAATTTTTTGAAAAGAAAACAAAAAGAGAATTACCTAATCTGAGCAACAAGATGAACCGTCAGTTGTCCAAACTCGAACAATCCCCGGCAACGGTGCCAAAAACTTGGTGCGCAGAAATTGTGACTACACTTTGATTATGTAAAATTCATCGCTCTTTCTTTCCCTGGTAATGGCGCCAAAAAAACATGATGCCAATACCATGGTTCACAACTTTGCACAACTAACCAGCAAGTGCACTGGGTCGTCCAAGTAATACCTTACGTGAGTAAGGGTCGAATCCCACGGAGATTGTTGGTATGAAGCAAGCTATGGTCACCTTGTAAATCTCAGTTAGGCGAATATAAAATAGTAACGGGGGTTTTCGAAAATAATTAATAAAATAGGGATAGAAATACTTATGTAAATCATTGGTGAGAATTTCAGATAAGCGAATAGAGATGCTTTCGTTCCTCTGAACATCTGCTTTCCTGCTATCTTCATCCAATCAGTCTTACTCCTTTTCATGGCTGGCTTTATGTAATGCATCACCATTGTCAATGGCTACTTTCGGTCTTCTCTCGGGAAAATGATCCAAATGCCCTGTCACGGCACGGCTAATCGTCTGGAGGCATCACCCTTGTCAATGGTTACATCATATCCTCTCAGTGAATATGGTCAACGCACCCTGTCACGGCACGGCTATTCATCTGTCGGTTCTCGATCATGCTGGAATAGGATTTACTATCCTTTTGCGTCTGTCACTACGCCCAGCAATCGCGAGTTTGAAGCTCGTCACAGTCATTCAATCATTGAATCCTACTCGGAATACCACAGACAAGGTTTAGACTTTCCGGATTCTCTTGAATGCCACCATCAATCTAGCTTATCCCACGAAGATTCTGGTTAAGAGATCTAAGAGACACTCATTCAATCGAAAGTAGAACGGAAGTGGTTGTCAGGCACGCGTTCATGGGGAATGATGATGATTGTCACGTTCATCACATTCAGGTTGAAGTGCGAATGAATATCTTAGAAGCGAAATAAGATGAATTGAATAGAAAACAGTAGTACTTTGCATTAATCTTTGAGGAACAGTAGAGCTCCACACCTTAATCTATGAAGTGTAGAAACTCTACCGTTAAAAATACATAAGTGAAAGGTCCAGGCATGGCCGAATGGCCAGCCCCTCTGATCTAAGAACCAGGTGTCCAAAGATGTTCCAAAGATGTCTAATACAATAGTAAAAGGTCCTATTTATAATAAACTAGCTACTAGGGTTTACAGAAATAAGTAATTGATGCATAAATCCACTTCCGGGGCCCACTTGGTGTGTGCTTGGGATGAGCTTGAGTGTTGCACGTGTAGAGGTCCTTCTTGGAGTTGAACGCCAGCATTTGTGCCAGTTTGGGCGTTCAACTCTGGTTTTGGATCCTTTTCTGGCGCTGGACGCCAGAATTGGGCAGAGAGCTGGCGTTGAATGCCAGTTTGCGTCGTCTATTCTTGGCCAAAGTATAGACTATTATATATTGCTGGAAAGCCCTGGATGTCTACTTTTCAACGCAATTCGAAGCGCGCCATTTCGAGTTCTGTAGCTCCAGAAAATCCACTTTGAGTGCAGGGAGGTCAGAATCCAACAACATCAGCAATCCTTCTTCAACCTCTGAATCTGATTTTTGCTCAAGTCCTTCAATTTCAGTCAGAAAATACCTGAAATCACAGAAAAACACACAAACTCATAGTAAAGTCCAGAAATGTGAATTTAACATAAAAACTAATGAAAATGTCCCCAAAAGTAACTAGATCCTACTAAAAACATACTAAAAACAATGCCAAAAAGCGTATAAATTATCCGCTCATCACTAAGCAAAAATCTGATTCAGGCTGAAAAAAGACTGCTGATGCTGTTGGATCCTGACCTCTCTGCACTCGGAATGGAATTTCTGGAGCTACAAAAGTCCAATTGACGCGCTTCCAATTGCGTTGGAAAGTAGACATCCAGGGATTTCCAGCAATATATAATAGTCCATACTTTGCTCAAGGATAGATGATGTAAACTGGCGTTCAACGCCAGTTCCATGTTGCAGTCTGGCGTCCAGCGCCAGAAACAAGTTACAAGTTGGAGTTCAACGCCAGAAACAGGTTACAACCTGGCGTTGAACGCCCAAAACAGCCCAGGCACGTGAGAAGCTTTAGTCTCAGCCCCAGCACACACCAAGTGGGCCCCAAAAGTGGATTTCTGCACTATCTATCATAGTTTACTCATTTTCTGTAAACCTAGGTTACTACTTTAGTATTTAAACAACTTTTAGAGATTTATTTTGGATCTCATGACATTTTTAGATCTAAACTTTGTAATCTCTGACGGCAAGAGTCTCTAAACTCCATTGTTGGGGGTGAGGAGCTCTGCTGTGTTTTGATGAATTAATGCAACTATTTCTGTTTTCTATTCAAACATGCGTGTTCCTATCTAAGATATTCATTCGCGCTTAATTATAGAGAAGGTGATGATCCGTAACGCTCATCACCTTCCTCAATCCATGAACATGTGTCTGACAATCACCTCCGTTCTACATCAAATTGAATGAGTATCTCTTAGATTCCTTAATCAGAATCTCCGTGGTATAAGCTAGAATCCATTGGCAGCATCCTTGAGAATCCAGAAAGTCTAAACCTTGTCTGTGGTATTCCGAGTAGGATTCTGGGATTGGATGACTGTGATGAGCTTCAAACTCGCGAGTGCTGGGCGTAGTGACAGACGCAAAAGGATAGTAAATCCTATTCCGGTATGATCGAGAACCTATAGATGATTAGCCGTACGGTGACAGCGCACCTGGACCATTTTCACTGAGGGGAAGGATGGTAGCCATTGACAACGGTAATCCACCAACACACAGCTTGCCATCGGAGGGACGTGCGTGCGTGAAGAAGAAGATAGGGAGAAAGCAGAGATTCAAAAGACAAAGCATCTCCAAAACTCCAACATATTCTCATTTACTGCATAACAAGTAACCTTTAATTCATGCTCTCTTGTTCATTTGCAAGTCAATTGATAACCACAAATTAATATCATGACTAAGAGTTGCATGATAACCATAGCTTGCTTCAAACCAACAATCTCCGTGGGATCGACCCTTACTCACGTAAGGTATTACTTGGACGACCCAGTGCACTTGCTGGTTAGTTGTGCGAAATTACATAGTGTGAAATAATTTTTGTGCACCAGTGAGACAGCATTTACCAAACTTAAAGCCATCCTGTCTTTGCCACCAGCACTACAAAGCCCAGAAATCGGTAAACCTTTGTATTTATACTTATCTGTTTCCAATTATTCTGTAAGCTCGGTTCTTGTCACTAAGGCAGGAAAAGCACAAAAATCAGTATACTTCATTAGTAGAGTTATGCAACCAACAGAAAGGAGGTATCCCAGAATAGAACAACCGGCCTTGGCACTAGTAACAACAGCAAGGAGGCTAAGACACTATTTCTGGAGCCACACAATAATCGTAAGGACGAACCAACCACTAAGGCAAATACTGACAAAACCAGAATTGGCAGGATGGCTGACCAAGTGGTCCATCGAACTTTCTGAGTTCGATATTCAGTTTCAGTCAAGACTGGCTCTGAAATCACAAATCCTAGCAGACTTTGTTTCCAAACTTACGTCCGATGAGCATCACCACAAACAGACTTGGGAATTGCATGTAGATGGAGCATCAAACAGAGAAGGAAGCGAGGCCGGGATAGTACTAAAGGAGAGAGAAACAGTAATGGCCGAACAATCCCTTCAATTCCACTTCTCGGCAAGCAATAACCAAGCCGAATATGAGGCGCTCATAGCAGGTCTCAAGCTCACTCTCAGCTTCCAAGTACAAAGCCTGATAGTACATTGTGACTTCCTTTTAGTGGTTCAACAAATCAAAGGAGATTTCCAAGTAAAGGATCCTTTGTTAGAGCAGTATTGGCTCATAGCAAAGGATCTTATTTCAAAGTTTTATAAATTTATCATATCACATGTGCATAGAGAGAAGAACACTAGGGCGGATATACTATCTAAACTCGCCGCTACTAGAGCAAGTACACACACGTCGGCACTATCACAACTCACACTAGAAAAACCCAGCATCGAATCATTGTGCATAATGAACATCACTCATATAAACGATTGGAGAATACCTTTTCTTGAATATATTAATACAGGGATTATTCCCAAAAATGAGACTAATCCTCAAAACTTTAGGAAAAAAGCAAGTTTTTTCACAACTGTGGCAGGAGAACTATACAGACGTGGTTTCTCACATCCATTACTAAAATGCCTCGAAAAAATTAAAACGAAGCCAATGAAGTCATGAATGAGGTCCACAAGGGCGTATGTGGCAACCACATTGGAGGACGAGCTCTGGCGGCCAAAATTATCCGAACAGGATATCACTGGCCAACAATGCAAAGGGACTGTATAGCAAAGGTCAAAACATGCGATAATTGTCAAAAGCATGCCGCCATCTCAATGAAGCCCGCCGAGGTATTGCACAGTATGGAGGTAAGCTGGCCTTTCTACAGATGGGGGCTCGATAATCGATATCCTCGGCCCATTCCCAATAGCGTCAGGATAGGTAAAATTTCTCTTAGTTTCAATTGATTATTTCTCAAAATGGATAGAGGCCCAACCACTAGCAAGAATAACAGCCGAAAAAGTACGTTCTTTCATATGGAAATATATGATATGTAGATTCGGAATACCTAAGGAGATAATATCAGACAATGGTAGGCAATTTACAGACAACAAACTTGCATCATTTTTGAAAAACTTTAACATACAACATCATTTTAGCTCGGTCGAGCACCCATAGACAAATGGCACTACAACAAATATGGCCTTTAGCAACGCCAAATTTTGCAACGCCTTAAAACCGTTCTCTTAGATAGTTTTAGACAACGGTTTTTTGTAGTGTTACTGTTGAATTCAATTTGTCATTATTTTATAGCAACAAATTAAAACCGTTCTCTTTGACTATTTTAAAGAACGGTTTTATAACCGTTACCATGAATTATTTTTAAGCAACGGTTTTTTTGTTGTTTAAAGAATTGTACAAAAGAAACGCATTAAAACCGTTGTCGAAATGCTACACTTTAAAACCGTTCTATTAGATGGTCTTAGACAACGGTTTTTACAGTGTTGCTCTTGAAGTACATTTTTTCATTACACTATAGTAACAAAATAAAACCGTGCTCTTTGACTATTTTAAAGAACGGTTTTACAACTATTACAACAATTGTTTATGAAACAACTATTTTCTAATATTATTTAAATAATTATACAAATTAAACAATACCAATAAAAATAATTTCAAATAATTATATAAATTTAAACTATTTTTTCTATAAATACTGAATTTATAAAATATTCAA
The DNA here is from genome assembly GCF_059453495.1 of Arachis ipaensis. Taxonomy (NCBI): domain Eukaryota; kingdom Viridiplantae; phylum Streptophyta; class Magnoliopsida; order Fabales; family Fabaceae; genus Arachis; species Arachis ipaensis. The sequence continues at coordinate 117,589,534 of NC_142443.1, read as the reverse complement.
AAACTATTGTTATAAATAAATAACAAATATTATTTTAAAAAATTAAAATTAAAATAAATTTATAATAATATTATATATTATTATTATTATAGATATATAAAAAATATTATATTTTAAAAAAATAACGTTAAAAAAATTATAATAAATATTATTTATTTTTATTATAAATATATAACAAATATTAATATAAAAAAATAAAATTAAAATAATTTTAGAATAAATATATTATATACCTATTGTTTATTTTTTCACTAAGCATATAAGAAAGCAGAACAGACGCATGCTCTTCCTCTTCTCTTCGAAACCAAGGGCGAAGAACGCTACTCTTCCTCCCTCCACCGCCCTAACCCACGCCTTCAGAATCAGAGACGTCATCGAACCACAGTTCACCAGGAAGCCCGAAATCGCACCATCATCGCAAGTCACCAGGAAGCCCTAAATCAAAACTCACCATCGTCGCACCATCATCGTCACTGCATCCTTCCCAAAATCGTTGCTGCCTCCTCCTTTCCGGCGTTGCTGAGTCTCTCCTCTCCGCGACGTCGCTGCTTCTCCCCTCTCCGTGGCTTCAGTGCTTCTCCGTTCTCTGCGGCGTCCTTGCGTCTTCTGCTTCGCTGCTTCTCCCCTGTTCTACTTCGCTGCTTCTGCTTCACTGGGTTGTGCTTCGCTGCTTCTACTTTGCTACTGCTGCTTCACTGCATCGGCCGTTTGTGGGTTGTCATCTGTGGTAAGTGTTCTTCTTCTCTGATTTTCTGTTGCTTAGTTAGGGCTTGATTGGCTGTTGGGTATTTTCTGTGGTATTTTCTTTTGCTTAGTTAGGGCTTGATTGGTTGTTGGGTATTCTCTGAAAGTGGTGATGTTTGTGAACATGAGCAAGAAAGGTGTTGAATGTTGACTGAGTTTCTGTTCTGGTTTGAATGTTGTTCTGAGTTTCTGTGTACAGGAGGATGTGACTTTAAATTTGTTTTTAATTAATTGAAGTATTCAATAGCTTAATCGTGTTCATGAGATTGGTTCAGTTAGCCTGGTTCTAACAGGTTTTTCTACTCTTACATAAAAGAAGCAGAATTTTTAACGAACTCAATAGTGAGAAAATCTTATTAGAGTCAACTGAATCAATTCCATGAATACAGTTAACTGGTTGATTACTCTAATTAATTATTGAAAACAAATCTAAACTGTTAGTAATAGTTTCCTTCTTTCTATTGTGCTTAACTGCTTATCCATTTTTTAGTACATAAATTTTCTTTTGGGATGACTGAGGCAACTCTATTGCCAACTAGTGTATGGTTGTGACACTGTTCGGGTAGCAATACAAGCAAATTTATATAATGTTGGGCAGTTGTAATTTTTAACACATTCTGTGATCTGTATAGTTTGGGTGGGAGCTAAAAAGTCTTGTTTTCTTAAAAGACTGGATTTTGATAATTCTATTGTTTATGTTTATGTTTTGCATCTTTGTTTATCTCTATCCAATGGCTGTTTAGTAGGTTTGCATATAAAATCTATGGGTAATGACACCTTTGTTGTGCCAACATCTGCTATATGCATGCAATGCAGTTGAAGTATTTTCTTTTTCTTCTTTGATTCATTGTGCTATTAAATTATAGAGATATGCTTAGCAGCTTAGCTATGGTTTTTTGTTTTAATTTATTAACCCAATTTTGGCTAGTTGGGTACTGTTTGATTTTTTAGTTATATATCACTTTTGAAAATAAGATTTCTAAAAACTGGTTTTAAAAGTGAATTTTTTGTTAAAAAATCTGGTTATAAATTACTTATATTTTTATTCTTTGTTGCTGTTGTAGTTTGTCTTTCTAAAACCAAAAAAAGGGAATCAAACAGCGGGTCTCTCTGTAGCTGCGACTACCTTAGACATTGAGCTACACTACAGGTGAATCATTTAATATATTATCTTTTTAAATTTGTTTGAACATTTAATTGTTAAGAATATTTAGTGATTAATTGATTGCTGAAGCTTCTTTGCATAATTTGTTAGATACAAATTGTTAGTCTCATAATTGGTTGAGATGTTCTCTTTTGAACATGTGTGGTTGACTTCTAGAAATCCTTTAAAAGCAATAAGCTCTTGATTGAAAAAATCACTTCTAGTTAGTCTAAAACATATGTCCGTGTCTTTTATTTTAGTTGACAAAGTAATGGACAAAGGGTGGACTAGTTTACCAAGACATATTGAGGGTTACCAACATGGTGTTAATTCATTTTTGGATTTTGCCTTTTCTAAAGGTAGACCACAAAGACAAGAAATTCTTTGTCCTTGTTCTATGTAATAACTTTAGTTAGGGGCGAAGGGATGAAGTTTATGATCATTTAATAAGGGATTTTAAAAAGGTTACACTGTGTGGGTTCATCACGGCGAAGGATAAGTCACATGGATAGTGATTCCGATGAGGTTGAAGTCCATGAAGGATTTGTCAACGACATTCCTGGGCTGCTAAACGAGATGTTTCGGCATGTGCTTGAAGGAGATAAAGATGGTGATGGGCCAAACAAAGATGCAAAAAAGTTTTATAACTTGCTTGAAGAAGGAAAACAAGAGTTATATCCTGGCTGTAAAAAAATTTCGACATTATCATTCGTTATCCGATTGTATTTGTTGAAGACTCTTAATGGTTGGAGCAACGCATCCTTTACTGCTCTACTTGAATTACTGAAAGAAGCGATTCCTCATTTGAATATTCCTGATTCTTTAAATAAAATAAAGGCCATGGTAAAAGATTTAGGACTTGGTTATAATAAAATTCATGCTTGTCCCAACGATTGTGTTCTGTTCCGGGATACATATGAAGATGATGAATTTTGTCCAATTTGTGGAGCTTCCAAGTACATAGAAAATGTTGAGGTAGATACAGAAGTTGATAAGTTGAAGAAAAAACATGTGCCTGCGAAAGTTTTGAGGCATTTTCCCTTGATTCCAAGGCTTAAGAAGCTATTCCTTTGTTCAAAAATAGCTGCATCATTAAGGTGGCACGATGAACATCGTTCAAAGGATGGAAAGTTAAGACACCCAGCTGATGGCCAATCATGGAAAGACTTTGACAGGCTTCATCCCGATTTTGCTAAAGAATCTCGTAACATAAGATTAGGGCTAGCTAGCGATGGATTTAATCCACTTAGAAACATGAGCATCTCCCATAGTACATGGCCGGTAGTTTTGGTTGCATACAATCTTCCTCCGTGGTGTTACATGAAACCAGAGTATGTCATGATGTCCTTACTCATCCCTGGACCATGTTCGCATGGAAAAAGCATTGATGTGTATCTTCAGCCATTAATTGAAGAGTTGAAGGTTTTATGGGAAGTTGGAGTGAAAACATATGATGATTCAAAGAATAAAACTTTTCAACTACATGCAGCACTTTTATGGACCATAAGTGACTTTCCAGCTTATGCTATGTTATCCGGTTGGAGCACAAAGGGAAAGTTAGCATGTCCTTGCTGTAATTATGACACCTCCTCTTGTTATTTAAAACATAGCCGGAAGATGTGCTACATGGATCACCGTAAATTTTTGGCTATGGATCATCCATATAGGATGGATAAAAGATCTTTCAATGGCGATGTTGAATTAAGGTCTTCACCAACTTTATTAGATGGGAAACAAATTTTTGAAGATTTGAAAGATTTTGACAATGTATTTGGAAAGAAGCAAAAAAATAAAATTGATGGTCCATGGAAGAAAATGTCCATTTTCTTTGAGTTGCCATATTGGAAGCAAAATACATTGCGCCATTGTCTTGATGTTATGCACATCGAGAAAAACATATGTGATAACATAATTGGAACTTTATTAGACATTCCAGGAAAGTCCAAAGATCATGCAAATGCTTGTTACGATCTCAAATATATGGGCATAAGAAAAAAACTACAACCAAAGGAGATAGATGGTGGCAAGAAAGCAAAATTTGCTTAGGCTTGTTTTAACCTTACTACTCAAGAAAAAACAATTTTTTTGTGAAATCTTGAAGTCAGTAAAATTGCCATCTGGTAGTGCCTCAAATATTTCTCGGTGTGTTCATGTTGCTGAGAAAAAGATATCAGGCTACAAAAGTCATGATGCTCATTATATGTTGCATTATTTGTTGCAAGTAGCTATAAAATGCACAATGCAGAATCAAGTTGCTGGCCCTTTAATTTATCTAGGTTCATTCTTTCGTTCCTTGTGCCAAAAAGTTATTGAAAATGATACAATAGATCATTTGGAAGTAGATATTAGAGAAATTTTGTGCCAATTGGAAAGAATATTTCCTCCTAGTTTCTTTGATATAATGGTACATTTGTCTATTCATCTGGTAAACGAGTTGAGGTTGGGTGGCCCAGTTCAATTTAGGTGGATGTACCCCCATCGAGAGATATCTGTGTAGGTTAAAGTCCTACGTTCGCAATAAGAGCCACCCCGAAGGTTCAATTGTTGAAGGATATTTAGCCGAGGAATGCTTGACATTTTGCTCAAGGTATTTAAGTCCTGATGTGGATACAAGGCTGAGTAGGAGGACACAAAATTATGATAATTGCAGTGAAGCTGAAGTATGTCATGATAGCTATTTTGCATGCTTGGGGCGACCAATTGGTGGAAAGAGGAAATGGCAACCTTTTTCTCTAGATACCAATTCAAAAATACAAGCTCATCGGTACATCTTATTCAATTGTGATAAAGTTAAAGACTACATAAGGTATTTTTTTTATATATTTTCCAACTACCAATTCTGTATTAGCAAATTTAACTGAGTTGCTTTTTACTTACTTTAGAGAGTATGAGGAACATGTCAACAATCAATCTAAAGGTAGAAAATGGAAGAAGGCAAAAACTCGAAGCCATGATTTTAGTGAATGGTTCAAAGAGCGTGCTTCTCATGAAGATGTTCCAAAACAACTTAAAGATTTGTCTAGAGGCCCAAACACAGTTGCAAAATAATTTTCTAGTTATGTATTCAATGGCTACAAATTTCAAACTAGAGAACATGATGCAAGCCACACAACTCAAAACAGTGGTGTGACTTTGGTGTGCAAAATACCAAGCTTTGCTAGTGCCAAGGACAACAACCCAATGACAAAAGCCGTAACATATTTTGGTGAAATAAATGACATAATTGAGTTAAACTATTATTCATGTTTCAAATTTGTTCTCTTCAACTGTGATTGGTTTGAAGTTGAAGAAGAGAATTTTGGTCTAACTTCAGTTCATTTTAATAAAAGATGTTATCGGGATGATCTTTTGTATTAGCTTCACAAGTCCACCAATGCTTTTATATTCAAGACCCTTTTAACAAAGACAAGCATTATGTCATGGACACGGTGCCAAGGGATTTATTCAATATGTATGATGGGTATGATGTTGAAGCCGAAGAGTCTAATTAGAAGGACCCCTTTGATCAAGTGAATAATTTGTTTGTGCCAAAGGATAATTGTGAAGTTCAATGGACTAGAGAAGACATGCCAAATACAATCATTGAGAAACCTTCACTTGTTCTACAACAAGCTGAATATGATGATGATTCTAATCTTTAAAGAGATTTCTCTTCTCAACATAGAATAATTTTTTTACTTTTATTTTTGGTGTAATTGTTTATGAACAGGTGCATTTCTTATAGATTTTTGGTTCTTTTAATATGTGATTTAGTTTTTAACTATTATGTTACCCAATTTTTTTATGTATACTAATCTCATTATTTTATTTCCTTTTTCAGAAAATGTTCAAAATATTCATTGAACATGAGATAGATTCAAAGTCAAGTGCTGAATTGCGTGCAAAGTTCTTCAAAAATATGGAAATTAAGCGAGAAAAGATGTCTTCTGGTCAACAACAACATCAACCACCACCATCACTTAAGAGGATAAAAACTCTTAGTGATAGGGAAAGGGAGCAGAAGTTAAGAAAAAATGGTGTCCAAGAAAATGATAAGTAGAATTTTGTAGAAAAGCCAAAAGTTGCAAAAGAAAAAGGGCAGAATTTGAAGAAAAGTAAAGTACAGATGGAAGCAAGTATGACTCACTCACAAGGATCAACATGTAGACAAGAAAAAGAACTTCCTTCTAAATCTACTGTTGTGGCTCACAAGAATACTAGAGAAGTAGATTCTAGAATGAGTCAAGATTTAAAGAGAAAAGAGACCACAATTGAAGATGATGTTGAAGAGTGTGGCAGCTTGCAAGAAAGGCCAACTAAGAAGGGAAAAACACGTCAATTTGCTTCAATGCCGATTGATACTTTTCTTAAACTTAACAATGAACCTGATGGTGAAGAGAAATTGGATGAGAATGAAGGAGATATTATAGAGGAGCAGGACAAGGATTATATTAATTCAACTGAGGCTGAGAACATAGACAATACTTTGAAAGGTAAACTTTTTGCAGGTTCTCAATTTTTTTTCCTGTTTACATTTTCTTAGTTTAATTAGTTTGTTCAGTTTTTGTTAAATTAGTCAGTTTAGTTATGCATGCTTAGTGGATTATAGGTGATTAGGAAGTTTTATCTGAATTGTAGTAGATTTAGGTTGAGCTTTTTGGTTGCTGCTGATGCCTTTTATGAATGGTTTTCTGAGCTATTTTAATTGACAAATGATGGTTGTTGCATTACTGTTTCAAATTGTATAGTGCTGCTTTATCCTTGTTAATGGCTGATTTCATGCCTTGTTTTGATTAAGCAATGATGATGATGGCCTTATTCTGAGCTATTTTATTAGTGCTGATTTGATTTTAGTGAGTTCATATGGGTTGATTTTGCTGTTTGTTTAAATTTAGAAACGTCCTATTTACTGCCATAATGCTGCCGAAATTTCTAAAAATTTGTGTGTTAATTGAATTCCAATTTGTGAATTGAATTTGGTAATTTGTTACTTTAGTTTTGTTTCATGACCAAATTCAACTCAAAAGGTAACTTTAATTTGTTCTTTTTTTTCAATTAAATATCTTATAAATCAATAAGAGGGATGGAATATAATTAGTATCTTTGTATAGAGACAACAGTGAAGAAAACACGAGGACCTACACAATGCTTGAAGATTCATGCAAGACAGTTGGAAGATAGAGAAGAAATTACTCTAGATATCGAAGGAGAGGCAATTGGTCCTACTGATGAAGCTGTAAACAACTTGAGCAAATTTTTGGGCACAGTGGCAAGGAATTTAGATTTTTGTCCATTAATTTACACAAATTGGAAGGGGATTAAAGATAAAGAAGCCATTTAGGAATATGTTCAAGTGAGAATATTATTATTGTTTCTTTTAGAAACTATTTGGAAATGTACACATGTATTTTATTCTTACTAGCAAATAATATTTGTGTTTTATAGGCTAAATTCATTATTCCAACTGAAGAAAAGAGGATAGTCCTTGCTCGTATCAATGACAACTGGAGACGGTATAAGACCACAATCAAGCAAAATTATTTTCTGCCATACAAATGTGTTAATGAGATGCTGAAAAATCGTCCTAAAAGCATAGCTGAGAGTCATTTTCGCAAGTAAATTGCTTATTGAAGAACTGAGAAAGTTAAGGTAAGACATGTGCAACTTATTGTAGTCTGTTTATGCAATTATGAGTTATATACATTTAGGAGTGAAATATGATAATTTTTTGATAATACTTGTCTCTTGCTATGTAGAAAATGTCTGCGCAGAATAAGAAAAATAGGGCACAACAGAAATTTAGCCATCGAAAGGGATTTTGCAAGAATACGTGCAAGATTGGTACAACTTTTTATTCTTTGTGCATTTGTATGTGTATGTGGGGTGTGTGTCTTTGAGTATCAAGTATGTGTTGAATTTAGAAAATAAACTTATTTTAACTCTATATAAATGCTTGTTGAACTGGACTTATAGGCTGCTTCTAAGGAAAATAATGAACCACCTACTCAAGCAGAAATGTTTGTTGAGACTCGCCAAAGCACAAAGGGAAAATCATTGGATGAAGACACTTTGGATGTTATTATAAGTATTGGGAGTTAATTTGATTAAAATAGGTTATGGATTTCTTGTGTCTTGATAATTTGTCCATCATTTGTGGTTACCTTTATGCTTGCAGTTGAGTTAAACAATGCTGATACTATTCTTAATTGCTATTATTTGTTTTGATGTTGTCAAATGATATATGTTTTGAGTCCAAGTGTGTAGTTACTCTTTTTTTTAATTATTATTTTTCTTCACATTAATATAGGCACATCTGCAAGCTGAGAATAAAAAGTCTAAAGAATCAGCAATTAGAGCTTTCCAATCCATATTTGGGAAAGTGAAGGCAAGAAGAGTGCGATATCATGGAAGAGTTACCACACCAACTTTGTTGAAGAAAAATGAAGAAATTTCCACCCTTAAGCAGCAACATGCAGCTGAGAAAAGCATCATTAGAGGGTAAAGTTGATGTGATGCAAAAAGAAGTAGATGAACTAAAATTGCTTGTTAAGATGATGCTGCAACAAAAAAGTTCAGGAGTGGACCTTGAGATGTTAGCTGCTCAACTAGGAAGCACTTTAGGCAATCCGAACAATGATGCGCATGAGGAGGTATTATTTATTATTAAAGTTTATGCATGTTATCATATCCTAAATAATGGTTGATTATGTTGATGTTGATTCAATTGTTTTGTGTATCTAAATAGGAGAATGTTATGATATATATGTTTCTCCTCTCTCTCTCACACATTTTTAGTAGACATTATTAGTATTAAAGATGTGTAGTTTTATATTTGATTTTTTTTCTTTTTTTACAGGAAAACTATGTTGAAGGGGAAATCAAACTTGATTAAGGTCAAATTTTTAAGAGCAAATGTTACAGAGTAAAAATCATGAACTTGTGGACATGATGATAAATCTATTTGCTACTTAGATATTTCAACTCTTCTTTGTTATATTTTTTGCAACATTAGATGATATAGTTCGAGGTTGTCATGATAGTATTGTGGTATTTTGAATGTGATTATGGATCTTACAACAATTTTTATAAGTCAAATTTGATGGAAAATGTTCAATTATTTTTCTTTAGTGACTTTATTCAAATAGTTTAGATTATTTATTGACTCTAAATAATTAAAAAAATGAAATTAATTTCATTCACGAGAGAAAACTACTATTGTAAATAAAGAATTATATATTACAAAAAACCGTTGCCAAAAAACTAATGGTAACGCTTTTAAACCATTGTCTTAGACAACTATAAAATGGCAACGGTACAAAACCAACGGTAATGCTTTAAAACTATTGCTGTTGTGGATAACAAAACTACCACAGTTTAAAACGTTGCCTATCCAGGTACGGTTTTAAACCGTTGTATCATGAAAAAGAACGGTTTAAAACCGTTGCTTCTCGAGTAACGGTTTGAAACCGTTGTTTAAAATTTTTTTTTCAAAACCGTTTCCTATACTAGTAACTTTGGCAACGGTTTTTTGGTTACCGTTGCCTTAGGTAAAAAACCGTTGCCAAAGCGTTGCCTAAATTTTAGAGAATGGTTTTTCAATCTACGGCAATAGTTTTTGACCACTGCGAAAAGCCTTGTTTGTTGTAGTGTGGGCAGGCCGAAGCTGCTAACCGAATAATCTTGCAGACAATGAGGAAAAAGCTCACTGATGTAAAAGGTGAATAGGCGGGACTTGATCCCAGAAATACTGTGGAGCTATAACACGACAATACAAACTACTACAGGCGAGACCCCATTCAAATTAATTAGTCTACGGAACGGAAGTACTGATACTGATCGAGGTCAGCATTCCCACCTTAAGGACCGAGCTATACAATCAAAACCACAATATCGATACAAGGAGGGCCGAGCTAGACCTCGTGGAGGAAGACAGAGACGTCGCCGCTATCAAACAAAGAGAGATGAAACAACTAGTAGAAAGAAGACACAATAAAAAAGTAGTACCCAGAACATTCAACGAAGGAGACCTAGTCCTCAGAAGAACAGAGGAAGCAAGACAACCTCCATCGCACGGTAAACTCCCCGCGAATTGGGAGGGACCATTTCGAATTTCAAAAGTGCTCGGAATGGGGGCTTACCAACTACAAATACTACAAGGCGACTCATTATTAGGAAATTGGAATATCTCTTCTCTAAAATTGTATAGATCATAAATTGTATAATTCGCGGATGAAGGTATTCTTTTTCCCCCTTAGAGGTTTTTTCCCAAATAAGGGTTCTACCTAAGGAGGGTTTTAATGAGGCCGGATGCCCAATATGTCAAATTATCAAAGTCAGACAATGTACCGACATATGAATAACTGATCTGTTCCTTACTTTCTCTATTCTCATATTCTACTTAAAAAAAAAACATTAAACCAAGGATGCATAGCTACATATATTATCAAAATATTAAAATGTCAATCTGACCCAACCTTGGTCAAAACAAACAAGAGTTACTTTAAATCCAAAAGGACAAGAATCATCAAAATAAACAAACCACAAAAATATACATAATTAAGAAGGAGGAACGTTCTCATCATGGTCCTCCACAGTTCCATCTACAACCAACTTCCCGCCGATAACTATCTTGGTCACATCCAGCTGACCACAATCAAACTCGGGGGCTAACACAGCAATTTGACTGACGGCTCGATCAAATTCGGAGGAGAACTTCTCCATCCCCTCCTCTTCCAACTCATGAACCCTAGAGGTCAGCTGCCCTTAGTCTTATCATTCTCTTTCACCTCTGCCTGCAGAAGCTGGACTTGATCCCGAAGGAGAACGAGCTCCTCTTCAAACTCTTTCATTTTCGCCGTAACATCCACAATGATGTCATCTTTCTCTTTTGATGATTTCTCTAAGTCAGAGACCATATCCATAGTCACCTATTGTTTGGCCCCGAGCAGTTCAGTAGTGCGACCTACACACATTAAACGCAAAGCAACAATCTGCAACAGAAAACACAAGTCAATAAAACATAAACAATAATCATGACAAAGACATAAAAAAAAATAAACAAATATATGACTGACCTGAATAAACTTTCCCATCCCCTCCATGCCAATCCGACGAGTCATCAGCATATCTCTAGGGTACTGAGAAACCCTGTCAGAAAGCTCGGCAAAGGGAAATTGTTCACTCATCAATGAATGCGAGCTCGTCACAGGAATGAAGCCATGAAGCATCTTCTGCCTCTCAAAAGCAGATCTATTGCCGCCAACAAAATCCTTATCACCCTTCGAAATCACCTCAAGATACTTCTCCGTATCGTCCCTCTTCCTCTTAAAAGATGATGCCGGTTGGGCAACAGACTGAGCGGCATCCCCCCACCCTTGTAAGGTCCCACATTGGTTGGGGAGGGGAACGAAGCATGCCTTATAAGAGTGTGGATATCTCTCCCTAGCATGACGCTTTTTGACGAGTGAGTGTGGGGGGCTTCGGCTATCATCCCTATCGTTAAAAGCAAAACCGTGAGGCCTTGTGTGCCAAAGTGGACAATATCGTGCTAGCGGGTTGTCTGGGCTGTTACATTATGGTATCAGAGCCGGAGCCCGGATCGATGTCTCAGCGAGGGCGCTGGGCTCCCTTAGGGGGTGGATTGTAAGGTCCCACATTGGTTGGGGAGGGGAACGAAGCATGCCTTATAAGGGTGTGGATACATCTCCCTAGCATGACGCGTTTTGACGAGTGAGTGTGGGGGGCTTCGGCTATCATCCCTATCGTCAAAAGCAAAACCGTGAGGCCTTGTGTGCCAAAGCAGACAATATCGTTTTGAGAATTTTTTTTAAACAAATGTTTGATTTTCTTACAACCTTGCCATGATTTCACTGTATACCTTTATTTGATTAAATGCCTAAATATCTTTTAAAATTTTCGGAAAATTGTTTTGGCCTTAACCCAATTGACTTTCCCTTTTCAAACCTCACCTATTTTGTCTTTAACTTGTAAATTATTTTGACAAGAGGTAATTTGATTTCCTTATGAGTTTTATGCCTACTTTTGGTAAAATGGTGCACCTAACTATTTTTTTCTCAAATATTTGAGGGAATATTTTTGTTCTTAGTCGCATCGGTATTTATTTTCTTTTAAAACTCTACATAATCTATTTCAATATGGAATTGTATTGACGTAATGCCACAAATATACTTTTGTTATTTCCTTTACAAAGAGTTTGATGCGCACTTTTCCTTTGAAAATGTGAAACAGATTTTGCATATTTTTCATTCTCTATGAGTAATTCATTCGAAGTATTCTTACTTCTACTCGAGATTTATGAGCCTTGTCTTTGGTCTTAGACATTCTTTTTCTGTAAACCTCATATTCCTTGCACTACAAGAAAAAGGCGCATTTGTAACAAAAAATATTGTTACAAAACGTCGAAATTTTGAAACAAAGTTTTTTGTAACAAAAAAAGGGTCCATTGCAGTAAGTCCCGTTACAAAAAGTATTTGTAACGAAAAATGGAACTGTTACAATTCAAAAGTATTTTTTGTAACAATTTTTTTTGTTACAAAAAACCATAAGCCGTTACAAAAATGGTAACAATTTTTTATCTTGAAGGTATTTTTCGTGACAGTCAATTTTTTTCCTATCAAAAAATTTTGTTACAAAATGTAACATGATTTTGTAACATATTTTTCTTTAGTTACGAAAGCAAATTAATTATTTTGTAACTACTTTTTTTTATTACAAATCACATGCATAATTTACTAAATTATTTTTTAAATTAACTAATATATTAACAATGATAATAAGCAAGTTTACATGTATATAATATGCAAAAACATACATAAGTCAAACAAGATCTTTTTAGCTAAAATTGTCTTGAAATAAAATAACATTAGCTAGTGAGTACATTGATTAGTTCAACCAAAACATAAAAGTTTTAACATACAAAGTTCAACCAAAACATAAAAGTTCTAACATAGATTAGTGTCTCTATGCATCAAAACATTGTTGAGCCCTCAAAGTAGCATATGGTCACCATTTCAGCACTCCTATAAATAAGAAAAACCGAAACAAAGAAGTTAGAAACAAGATATAACACTAATTATAATTTTTCCACTAAGTTTTATCCAAACTAATTATAATTTTTCCACTAAGTTTTATCCAAAATGTTTAGAAAAATTTCGGCAGAACCTCCCCTAAAATTTGGATATTTCCACCGTCCACGGTTCCAACAAACACAACCAATTCGCAACTTATGTCTCAGCCATACCCAACCAAATTTATCAAACCAAATAATAGGACATTTGTCATTTTTCAACCATGACACAAGTAAAATGTGATAGATAGATCCATATACAAATTAAAGTATACTAATATAAAATGGGAATCATCTACGAAAATGTATTAAAGCCATAAGCAACTTTAGGAGTACCTTTAGGGTCTAGTTTGTTTCATTGTCAAAGCGCGCCATGAGAGAGTTCACAACAGCTTGTTGAGCTTCCAATTGAGCTTTCATTTGAGCTAATTCTTCCTCTTGCCGTGTTCGTTGCTCTTCAAGTTTTTCTTTGAGCACATCTATTTCCTTTGTTAGCTCCTCACGGTCTTGCATTGCCTCTTGAAGTTGTGCTTGAATCCTTAACTTAGACTTTGTAGCCTTTATGCCATAACTTGCACCACTTTTATCACCTCTCACAAGTAGAAAAGCTTCATTTGGAGTGAGAGGATTTTCCAAATCATAGGATTCATCGAGCATAGAGCTAATATCATCCTACACAATCCAATTTGTGATTTGAAAATGGAGATAAAATTTAACTTCCATGCAGTTGAAAGAGGAAAAGGTTAGTAATGTTACATCAATTTGTTTAGCTTTTTCATTGACCCATTCTCCATTACTCTTTTGATGAGTAATTTGCCACAATTCTTGAATGTCAGGCTCGACACCGGTTCTAGGATGGCGCTGCAAATTTTTTGGAAGTTTAAAATATAGCATGTAGTTAAGTGCAAACGTGGCATAGCAGAAAATATAAGACCAAATTAAACAGTTTAAGACTATTTACCCGATCACGTTTAACAACTTGAAATGTCCTTCGACCAACAATATGTGGTACAACGTGATGCTTTCTATTATCTTTGTTTCTTAAACTTTTTTCCTATAGAAGACCAAACTCACAAAAGACAAAAGGAGGTAAGGTATAATTATTTGCATTGACCTAAAATAGCAAAACAACATAAGAACACCTCAATGGTTGTCACAATGAAAAATTCAAACTTGAAAAGAAGGACTTCCAAAGTAGGATACCAAATTCTCCCATGTCTCCGGTAGAACATTGTTTGGTGGATTTTGAAGGCGCTCCTCATCAGTTTGATACAACTCATAGTGCTCACGCAATCTTGAGCGCCAACTTCGATAACATATGTTAGCCTTAGCTAAAATCATATTGCGCATTACCTGCGTATCTTCTATATCAAACTTTTCCTACATATGATTTATCAAAATTAGTTAGCAGAAATAAACCCTATAATATACATAATAGCAGAAAATATAAATATGTATTACCAAAACAATGTCACATATTTTTTGCTTGACATCATCTCCAACTTGGCTCCATTTCTCTACATCCAAAGGAGCATTTTGTCTTGTAACAATACCCACTTTAGATGCAAACAGATCAGCATGGATGCCATTAGGAGCTAAGTTCTCCATAGAGATTGGCAATTCCAATTTCCCATTTGTCTTTGTTTTGATAACCCTATTTGTTGCAATCCCACGCGAAGGTCCCCTTTTACCAATACGCCTATCAACAGGGGCAGTGGGTGGTGCTGAAGTAGGGTCTGCCTGGGCTGGGACAGGGGCTGCTGGGGCTGGGGCAGGGGCTGTAGGGCTGCCAAGGCTGGGGCAGGGGCTGCAGGGGCTGGGGCTGGGGCTGCAGGGGCTGGGGCTAGGGCAGGGGCACGGGCTGCCGGGGCTGGGGCAGGTGCTCGTGGTGTATAACCAGATGCAGCAGCCCTTGTCAATCTCCGTGATGCCATTATGTTACGCAATCTACAATAAAGTTAACAGAGATAAAATTAAAGAAATGAAATAATAAAATATCTACATCATTTAATATACAATTACACAAAGGAAAGTACATCAATAAAAGTTGGACATGATTCAAAATATATTATACTTTTCAAAAAAGTTAAACAAGTGGAACAAAGAGTGAATAACTTAGCAAATGCAAATATGATGTGAGAGCGTAAAGTCTAACTACTTTAAAGTCAATCACCATCCTATACAAAAAATGGATAATTTAGCAATTGCAAAGATCTTGTAATCCCCAAAATAAAAATACTAAGAAGTCAATCACTATCATTTGAATAATCTTCTTCTTCTTCTTCTTCTTCTTCTTCTTCTTCTTCTTCTTCTCCTTCTCCTTCTCCTTCTTTTTCTTCCATAGACTTAGGGACGTCCACACTTGATCCCTCTATGTCACCTCTACCCAATTCCATCAAAAAATTGATATCACCCGAATATGGTACTTAATTAAAGCTTCCCATTTCAGCTTGTTGGTATGCCTCTTCTTGCATGATATCTTGCTCAGGCACATCATATGTATTGCGAGGCTTTACTCGGACCACAGTACACCAATTAGGCCTTTTAATTGCCTTTACATAGTATACTTGCTCAGCTTGACATGCTAAAATGAAAGGCTCATCCTTATATCTAACACATGTGACATCCACATTTATGAATCCATACTCATCTTTACAATATCCCCTACTTTGATTTCGGCCTATTGGAGGAACATCAAACCACTCACACTTAAATAAGATCACTTTATGTTTTCCGACATAATCTAACTCAATAATATCAGTCAACACGCCATAATAATCCACACCCCCGGTCAATTCATCTCCCTTCACAACTACTCCACTATTTTGAGTCTTCAAAGATGCTTCATGGGTTTTGCTTCGAAATGTAAAACCGTTGACAGCACATGTGTTGTAGAAATGTGCAAGACGATCAGGACCTCTTGCTAGAGAAAGCAGTTGATTATTCACCCGTGCACTCCCTACTTTGTGTAGATCTGAAATCTACATTAACGAATTGCAATTAAAACTAAATACTACCAAGAGACTCTTCAATTCTACAATTATCAAAGTTTACTCATTTACCTTCCTTTCAAACCATTTCACAAATTGATCCTTGTGCCTTTTCTGTAGATTTCTTGGATTTTCTCTTGTTAAAACTGCCATATGTTCATCAACCCATGGTTGAACTTCTTCACAATTCTTCAGCACATAGAATTGAGCTTCTCTATGCTCTAAGATACTAAGTTCCTTGTATGCCCCTTTACAACTAAACTGGCAAAGTACTTTGAACACAGCTATGCCTCGCATAGGTTCATTTTCGCCAGGGTCAGAATTCTTAGAATTTTCATCCAAATATCTCCCCACAAGGGTCATTGCTTCTTCAGAGATATAACCCTCAAATATTGACCCCTCAGGACGTGCTTTGTTTCCCACATAACTCTTTAGTGTGCGCAAATATCCAAAATTAAATTTTTAAGGAATGTTAGAAACCTACATATACAATACTATAAGTCAAATTCTAAGTTGTTGTCAATTCTAAAGGGCTAACCTCTCAACAGAGTACATCCAGCGATATTGAACAGGTCCGGCTAACTTAGCTTCATGGGCAAGATGAACGGTTAGGTGAACCATCACATCAAAAAAAACCGGAGGAAAAACGGTCTCTAATTTACAAAATGTGATTGTAATCTGGGTTTTAAGTTTATCTAGAACGTCCACCTTCAATTCTTTGGAACAAAGCTCTCCAAAGTAAATACTTAGATGTATCAACGGTTCACAAACTTCTTTGGGTAAAAGCTCACGAATTGCAAGTGGTAGCAGCCGTTCTATTAGGACATGGCAATCATGGCTCTTCAAGCCATAAATTTTGCAATCTTCAATGTGCACACACCTTCCAATATTTGATGAATACGAATCAGGCAACTTTAGTTCTTTCAAGAACTGACAAAGAAGTTGCCTTTCATTCTCCTTTCTAGCCTTTGACAAAGTATATTTGGCTATCGGCATCACAAACTTGTTGCCCACTCTACGAGGATGAAGGTCTCTCTTGATACCCATAAGTTGAAGATCAAGCCGTGCATTAAGATTGTTCTTTGTCTTTCCATCTATATTTAATAGTGTACCCAGTATATTATCGAACACGTTCTTCTCTATATGCATTACATCTAAATTATGACGTAACAATAATGTCTTCCAATAAGGCAACTCAAAAAAAATGCTTTTCTTTTTCCAATTTCCAGCCACATTGTCATGCTCAGACTTCTTTCTCTTTTTAGTATTGTTCCCAAACTCCGTTTGTTCAAAAGTCTTGAATTCTTCTACGACATCATAACCAGAAAGTGGCTTAGGTGCTTCGCCAAGTTCCCTGGTATTGTCGAAAGAACTCTTATTTCTTCGCCACGGATGATCATGCGGCAAATAGCGGCGATGACCCATATAGCAATGCTTGTGTCCATGTTTCAGCCTCTTAGAACTAGTTTCTCTGTGGCAACACGCACATGCTAGTGCACCTTTAGTGCTCCAACCGGATAACATAGCATAGGCTGGATAATCATTTATTGTCCATAAAACTGCAGCAAACAACTTAAAGTTCCGTCTCTGAACCACATCAAATGTTTCAACACCCCCTTCCCACAATTCTTTCAACTCTTCAATTAACGGTTCTAAGTATATATCAATAGAATTGCCAGGGGATTTAGGGCTTGGAATAAGTAGAGATAACATCCAATTTGAATGTTTCAAAGCCATCCAAGGAGGATAGTTATATGGAATGAGAACAACTGGCCAAGTACTATAGGAAATGTTCATATTGCCGAACGGATTGAATCCATCACTAGCAACTCCAAGCCTAATATTTCTAGCATCACGTGCAAACCATTCGTGCTCCTCATCAAATGTCTTCCACGCCATCGAATCTGCTGGGTGTTTTAGGACTCCATCGTCAAGTCGTTTCTCTTTGTGCCACCTTATTGCTCGCGCTGTTTCTTCACACATGAAGATCCTTGAAGCCTAGGTTTTAATGGAAAGTATCTTAGTATCTTCTGGGGTACCTTCTTCCGAAGGTTATCCTTTTCATTCCCCCTCCCCTTCACCCATCTAGATTGCTTACACCTTGGACATTCATCAAGATCAGCATATTCTTGCCCCCGAAACAAAATGCAATCATTCACACAAGCATCTATCTTCTCGTAATCTAATCCCAAATCTCAAATCACTTTTTGAGCATCATAAAATGAAGTTGGACAAGAATTTTTCTTTGGAAATATGCTTTTTAGAAAGAGCAACAAAGCATCAACTGAATTGTTGCTCCATCCATAGCGACATTTCATTTGAAACAACTTGACAATGAAAGATAACCTTGATATCCCACTGTCCGGATACAAGCCTTGCTCATAATCCCTCATTAGCCTCTGGAACCTCTTTGCCCCCTGATGAGGTTCTTCTTCTATATTTTCATCTACGTTGGTAGCAAAATCTCTCGGCGTCTCCCCTAGTGTTTCTCCTCTAAAGATGTTATACAACATCTCATAAGTGGCAGAATCATTCTCCCTTTCACAATCAATTTTATTTAGATCAGACACATCTATAGTGGATGTATCTTGAAGTATCTCACCATGATGCACCCGTGTTTTATAAGAGGTCACTATCCCCCATTGGCGCACATGATGATGAACTTCATTTCTAAATTTGAACATAAAATTGTTGCATTTGGGACAAGGACAACGTATTTGATTTTTCACACCGGGTTGAGAGAAGGCAATATCCAAAAATAATTCATCGAGGCACTTTCTAAACTCAGGAGTACGCCTATTAAAATTAACCCAATATTTCTGGTAATTGACCATTGGACTAATTTCTGCAGGAGACGAGAATGGATAGAAGGATGTAAAGAGTGAAAAGAAAGAGAGCAGCATGACATAACATAGCATCACCGGGACTATCACTTTCAAAATCACCAAAAAAAGTGCAAAAAATAGAACCAAAATAATAAAACCCAGAAATAAAAAATAGAACAAAAATATCAACTCTTCCAATAACCTAAAAATCAAATAATCAACCATGTTACACACCAATACTTTCAACCACAACAACATCAGCATAATCAACCAACAATATTTTCAACCACAATATCAGCAGAATCAAGGTTCAATATTTCAGCTAAGATTATCAGATAACAGCATATTTAACAATACTCAAATAAACTGAAGTTACCTTTAGCAGAAACGTAATCGGACCAGACCAGACCAGCAGGAGAAGAAGGACACCCGAATCAGACCAGCAGAGGCAAAAGACAACGCCGGATGAGCAGAACAGCATAAACTATCCTAATTCAATGCAATGTAAAATACACAACATTATTAACAAAATTTAATCCATATCTCTATGTTACTAAGGATCAAATAGTTACCTACTTTACTCAATTCACAAACACAAAAGTAAAAAAAAAAAACAGAATCGAACAGAGTTAAAAGAAAGCAAAAGCTAATAACACTAATATAGTCCAACAGATATAAAACTAATATCTTCAGTCACAACATCAGCAGAATCAAGGTTCAATACTACATTAAACTGGACTTACCTTCAGCAGAGGAGACGATCGGAGCAGACCGGCAGCAGACCAACGAAGCACGGCAGAACCAGATGAAATTAAAGACTGCAACACAACACCAGAAGAAGACCCTTTTATTAAATCTTCATCATTTCACTATCAAGCTAGGAGACAAACAAATTAGTGCTAATAAAAGCTTCTTCTGCTTTATTATGTAACTCAGGTTTTCCAACTATAGTAGACAAGCCTCAACAAAGGAAAAAGAACAAACAGAATAACATATTAAATCATCTACTTTTACATACAGATACAGTTAGGAATTAGCATCAATTTTTCTCTTCTAAACCTACAATAAAACAGCAACAATGAAGTCCACAAAATTAGTGTACAATAACTACATATAAGAAAAAAAATCACCTCTACAGTGAAGAATGTAAGCAGCAGAACCACATTCAGCAACAGGTTGGGGCCGTTCCACCGTCGAAGACGCAGGCCACAGGCGAGGACAGCTGACAGCACGATCAGAGCTTTGGCACGAGCAGAGCTTCGGCACGGACAGAGCATAGCCAGCAGAGGAGTCACCCAACAAGACGACCACAAAAACGGAGGTAGCAGATACAGAAGAGGCACGACGCGGAGGCGGAGAAGGCGGAACGCAGGGGAGCCTAGACGGCCAGGACGACACGGACGGAGGTGAGCAGCGGCGCAGACGAAGCAGATTTGAGGAGCGACTGGAGGACCACGACGCCGCCTGAGACGTCTCCCAGGGGCTAGGCCGGCGACTCTTCCTCCGGCAGCAGCTCTATTTTCCCTCGTAGATAGGGTTTGGACAGCGCGATGGGTTGAGAGTGGCTGGGTGTGATGAGGCTTCGAGTGAGGTGGGGGAATGGGGGAACTTAGGGTTTTTTTACTTTTTACATTCACTATAGATATTACCTCTTGGTTTTTACACTGTATTTTGTTTTTTTAATTTTTTTGGAATATTTTTAATTACTGTTATTTATAGTTATAAATTAATAAAAAAAATTTTACATTTCACAAATTATTTTTAAGTTATCTTAAAATTCTGATTATTAAAAATTATATACTAATTTTATAAAGGCATATAAATTAATATTTACATCATTTAAAAATTAATGAATATGTAAAAAATAATATAAGAAATATATTTTAAAAGAATTATATAAACAATTTTTTTAATTTCTGAAACAAAAAGCAATTATTTTAAAAAAATATATAGACAATTTTTTTAATTCTTAAAGTTTTTAATATTTTGAAAAAAAATTATAAATTATACATATATTTTGTGACACAAAAAAAAACTTGTTACAAACAATATTGAATTTGGTGACAAATTAATTTTTTGTTACAAAATAATTTGAGTTTTTCAAACAAAAAAATATTTTGTTACAAAATATTTGGATTTTTTGAAACAAAAAACTATTTTGTTACAAAATACTACGAGTTTTTGCAACTATTTCACTTTTTGTTACAAAATATTATAATATTTTGTAACAACACAATACGGCGTTACGAAAACTACCATAATTTGTAACAAAATAAAATGGATTGTTACAAAATATCTGGATGTTTTGTAACAATTTGTAATATTGTTACAAAACATATTTTTTTTGTAACAATCAGCAACTATTATTACAAAAAATTGGTTTTTTGTAACAATTTTAAATTTGATACAAAATTTTTGTTACAAATGTTCCATTTTCTTGTAGTGTTGATTCGACTTAATTTTGCTTCACACTATTGCACTACTTTTCCTTTTGTTATTCCTATCGGGTTTTGTTGATTTGGGAATCATTCTTGAGATTGCCAAACTAATTTTCTATCCGACACTCTTCATTCTTTATGCATTCCTGACTACTTGTAATTTCAACAATCCTTTCAAGCCCTGGAGGATTTTGTCGCTTGTCTTTTTCCAAGGTCTTGTATTCTTTTGAATAAATTCGAGGATTGCCTTAGAATCACGTATGACTTTTAGGGGTAGCAAACGAAACTTTAAAAATGCTATTCGTAAACATGAAAGATGGATTGGTAAATGTGCAATGTTATGAGGAGTATATTTCTCGTAAAAGTTTGCAGATGTTAGGATTGTGACGGGTTATGAAGTTGTGAAATGATTGATGGAATTGGAGAGTTGAAGTTCTGAAATGGGTAAGAGATCTGTGAGCGAGCATTATATCCGTTGTTTTATACCAGCCTATTTTGTAGCCTTTTTTGCCACACAAGCTACTGTTTTGTTTTGTGAACGCCTATCTTGATTTGCACCCTATTTTGTTCCTCCAAGCTTTTGTAAAGTTTTGAATATTTATATATGCATACTAAGATTTCATACTTTTCTATAAAGTGTTTAAAAAGTAGAGTGCAAAGAGTATGTATTACCTTATATATTACTTTAATTTTCGAAGACGAAAATTTTTATAAGGTGGGTAAGATGTAAGACCCAAAAATTTTAGAAAAAAATTATTAAGAATTAATTTTGATTTATTTATTCATTAAGTACCTTAACCTCAGAAATTATTTTATTAAAGATAAATTAAAGCAAATTTTGATTAATTGAGTTTAAAGTAATTTAAGGTTTTATCTGATTTTATAATTATCGAATTATTTTCTATACTTAAATTATAAACTTTAGCAAATGTAAAATAATAAGAATTTTATACAATATACTCTAATTTTATTAAAATTTATCAAATTTTAATTTACCCAAAATTCCTAATTTTACTTTTATCCCAAATTAAACCCTAATTCCTAAATTAAACCCCACAAACCCTAATTTCCACCACCTCACCGTCACTCACCTTTTTCCCCACTGCCATTCCCTTCCTAACAGCACTAAGCCACTAACACTTATCAGCTTTGGCAAAAACTAAATAAAGAAGGAAAGAAAAGAAAAGAGAGGGGGAACGAAGGAACAGAAGGGAGAAAGGAGGGAGAGAGAGAGAGCCACGACGGGGGAGAAGAGAAGAGGGGAAGGAGACGCGCCGGCGCTGCTGGGTGTCGCCGCCACCGTCGCATCCTTGCCAAGCCTTGGAGGGAGACCCCGCCGTTAAGCCACGTCACCGTCGAACTCGTCCAATCACGCCACCGTGCTCTGCCCTGTCTCGCGTCGCCACTGTGCCATGCGTCACCGCCGTTCACACTGTCAGTTTTGCGCAGGGGAAACCATGGCCGTCGAGGGTCCATCCACGCCGTAGCTGAAGCTTGAACGCCGCTGCAACCACCGTGTGTTACCGTCTTCAGATCCGCCGACGTTGGAGTCGCGAACAGAGATCGCGCGCAAGGGAAATTGTTGCGAAGCTACCGTCGCCACCGCGTTGCTGGGCTCACTATCGTTCTGCCCGCGCAGCAGCTGTGTTGTCCGAGCTCCTCGCCGCCGCTGCTGGCGCTGGAAACCGCCTTCCAAGCCTGTGTTTGTTGGTAAGCCCTAACTTTGCTTCAACTTTTTTATCTGTTAAGTTTACCTTTACCGTGAGAGTTGTCGTTGAGGTTGTCTGTGCCAGGTTATACGATCACCGCGAGTTTCTCTGCCGCCATCCAAGCTGCTACCAGAAGGATCCACCACA
Source organism: Arachis ipaensis (assembly GCF_059453495.1). NCBI lineage: Eukaryota > Viridiplantae > Streptophyta > Magnoliopsida > Fabales > Fabaceae > Arachis > Arachis ipaensis. Next base: position 117,566,472 of record NC_142443.1, on the reverse strand, counting down.
GCCTCCTCTGTTCTTGTCTTCGAATCAGCACTGCCCTTTTCCAGTTTCAACCCCAATTCTGCTATTTTTGAATATGTAACTCCTCAATCCTTACTTTTCTTCCATTTTGTTTTAGTCTTTTTCTATTTTGAGTAAGGAAAACCTATGTTTCTGTTTAACACTACTGCCCTGCCTTCCCTGTTTGCTGATGAAATTATCATAGGTACTAAGGAGCTATTAGAGTTGCTACCACTGCTGAAATTAACAAAGAAGGGATCATCGCGTTTAAATTCGATGGGTTCGATTAACTGAGGTAGGGGCACTTTTCTTAAACTTGTTTACTTTCCAGAGTTGTTATAAATCGATATTAATGTGTAAAATACATTTTTGGTGATTTCGTAAGTCTTATGAATTGAATTGAGTTGTTTTGGATGAATGAGGTTATTAGTTATATTGATTGATTGATCGATTGAGAAAGTTGAATATTCTGATTAGTTGACTGATGTTGTTAAAGTAGTTTTTCTAGAGTTATTGGAAGAGATTTAATAATGGCATTTAGTTTAATTTTGGAAACGATTTGATTTTAGGAAAGATTTAGTATTGAAATTTGATTTGATATTGAACCCGATTTGATATCAGAATTTGATTTTAAAAACAAATTTGGAAAGCACTTGATATTTGAACATAGTTTTCTTATTAAATATCTTCTTATGACAACTTTGAAACTCCGTGGTGAGACCGTGTGGTTAGGTTCTCACCCCCTACAGCTTTACCTTTTCAGGAACCGGATGAAGAAGCATTAAGAAGAGTTATACTGCATTTGGTTTATAAGTTGTTGTATTAATTAGATTATCTTCTTCCCTCGTCTTTGTTATTACAAGTTTGTAAGAGGGATAGGAATTGTATGTTTTATATGTATACTATATCATGAGTTATTATGTAAGGAGTCTTGTATATGAATCTATGCCTGTTTGTATTTTTCTTAAGATAAGGTGCTTATTCCGGTTTTCAAGGAAGTCAGTGATATAGTGGCGAGTCACAGGCTCCTATTTTAATATTTAGTATGTAAAGTAGTCATAATACTTCTTGCTATCAGAGTAGCGCAGCCGGAAGCGTGACTTCTGATAGTGAGGGTGTTACAACCCTCCTTCACGGCCTCGGAGCCACCCGCACCTTTCTCCCTCTTCTTTTTGAGAAATGACTGAAATTGTGAAGGATCAAGAAAAGGAACAAGCCCACCTATAGACAAAAAGCAAAGTCAGGAAAATGAAAACATAACAGCAAAAACAGCAGCCAGCATTACCTATGTAAGCTTTCAAACCCTCACTGTCACCAGAATCATGAAAACGAAGAACTTCAGGAATAGATAAACACTCCCCATCAGCAAAACTCTCTATCAAAAAAGTCTAGGAAACAGTCTTCCTTCTCGTTCCGCTCAGTAGCCTCGAGAATTTGGATCGGCTCCAAGCACCAATAAAGAGATAACCTTTCTATAAGCTCGTCGTCCAGATAGAAGGGATACTCGGTCTCCACCGACCGCACTTTAACAAACATAGATTTAAAAATTTTGAAAGAATATTTGTATAACAGGAAAAGGGAACGCCCGAGAAAGCTATTCAAACATACCCACAACCCCTTCCGAACCCCTTTTGATTGAAACAATGAGAAAAATACAAACAGAGAGTAAGGAAAAGAAAGAAACTCCATTAAACACTGAAAGGCATGAAGAAATGCCCAAGAGTTTGGATGCAACGGCGAAGGCGCGCAGTTTAGTTGGGTCAGAACATCACACTCAAAACTAGTAAAAGGAAATGTTACACGAAGTTCAGTAAGGCATGGGGTATACATGTAGAAATATTGCCAATCCCCCCTCCTCTCATAAACCCTATCCTCACCAGAATAGTGGAGAAGCTCAACAACCATGCCCGAACCCTCTTTGACAATTTTCAAACCCTTAAGCTCACACATTGACTCAATCTCCACATACGACGAAGAATGAGTCCTAACATAATCATGTACCCAGTGATACGGGTTGTCTTTTTTCACTTCAACTACCTTATGCTTTTCTTTCTCTTTCTCCTTCACCATTTCAAAAACAAAAGCAAAAGAAACTTTAGGAAAAGAAACTAACCTTTAGAACTCATGATTGGGGTCAACTGGTAGGAGGAATTTGAAACAGCAGAATGACAATTCCAAAACAGCAAACAAATATTATTACAGGCCATCCGATTAAGGGCATTGAGGGGTTGTAGGGATGTTTCTGAGTTCTTTTTTTTATGTTATGTTGAGGGTTGGGTTAATATCATTGAACTTGTTGTTATTATACATTGACTACTACACCAATTTAGTTGACTAAAAAAATGTCAGCTAGATTTTTTTTTATCAATAATAGATGTATGCTTATTTGTTGTAATTTTTTTTAGTTGAAATACATAAGGAGTACATAGTATATAAAATGTAATAATTCAACATATATGTTTTAAGGAATTTTTCATTTTCTTTAACAATGAGAAGAACTTATTTTTCTCTCTCTTAATCCCTTATGATTCATCAAATTATTAACATCACAGCTTAAACAGCATAGGGCATGAGATTTTCTTCAATTATAAATAGCAAAAGTATTTTAGGATTAATAAAAACATTTTTATTTACTTTTTAATTTATAGATAGTTAATAAAATTTAATGTTTATGTTAATAATTGTATACTATTAAAAAATAATTAATTTAAAAAATATTGAATATAAATAACATTAAGTATAGATAGATAGATAGATACTAAATAAAATATATACTTTTAAAAGCATGAAAAATAATTTAAAACAGATTGGCATAGTGGTTGTTAGCTTGCTCTTCATATTTGAAGAGCCAAGTTTAACTTTCACCATTTGTCGTGTTTTTTACAATTTCTCAAGTTGATCATGCATGTTGACTATTTAACCATTCTAATTTGTACTAGTTTCACTAATTTTGACTGATTTATTTTTTTAAACGGTTAAAATATTAAATCGGATTAAATTAGTGTTTGGTTCATTAATTTTCTAGTTGAACCGATTAGTTTAGTTCGATTTTTATAACTATGAATAGTAGTAATCATAGTTAGTCATATTATTGAAAAGAATTTGTGAGAAAAAAAATTCAAGAGATTAAAATCCCCACAAAAGTAATTGTCATTACTATTTAACAAATATTTTAACAGAGGAATTATATTATCCCAAAATAAAAATATTGAAAGTCGAAGTGTCTATTTTTATTCGATAAGGATCACCTTGTCCTTCGTGAAAATGGATAGGGACCAAATTTAAATCTTTACTCAACACTCAATTTTGTCACTAAATTTGCAGGCAAACTTTAATTTAATCCCTGAAGTTTTAATTGTCTCTATTACTTAGTCCCCAAATTTTGTGAATATAACTGATATTAGTTCCTGGAACAATTTTTTGAGGTACGAACATTAGGGGTGGCAAAGTGGACTGGCTCGCTCCACCAAATCCCGCCCAAATATGGGGTGGGCCGGCCCGCCCCGCCAAATTAATATAGGTCCAACTTGCTATCCCGCTCCGCCAAAGGGCGGACTGGCGGGTTGGCGAGCGGCCTCTTTTTTTTTAATATTTTTTAACCATTTATTTTCTTTTATAATTAAATTCAATCTAACGTACTAACTTACTAAGTACTAACGATTATTTTATTTTATAATAAAATTATTTCATCGAATTAGTTTTTTAACATATAAACTATAAAGTAATATCTTAAATTAATTATTAATCCATAAAAAATTTATAATTAACCATTATAACTTTTTTCATTGAAAATAACATAAATAATAAGTATCAAAGTCTCAAACATAAGTGCATAACAATAATAAAATAAACATATAATCCACACATAAATCCTACTGTAATTAAAACAAAATACACAACATAATTCATAAATCAACAAGACACCCAAAAAAATCCTTATATCAATCCACATAAATCAATTATCAACTTCCAAATCAATAAAATTTGAATAAGATCCGGAAGTTGAAACACCGCCTCGCCTAGCACCTTGAGGATTCACATCTTCATCTTCACCTACAATTAGAAGAATACCCAAATTTAGAACAAGATATAAATACTTAAGTATTATATAAATATTAAATTAGTAACTAACAATCTAATTACCATCAACAAAGCCTTTATTCCAATTGCGAGTACAAATCACAGCTTCAACATTTTCTGGCAACATTCGACTTCTATATTTGTTAATGACATGAGCTCCAATACTAAAGGCAGATTCCAATGCAACCGTAGTAATCAGGCCTAGAGTTGGACTGATATATTTTACCCAATTCCTAAATTTCTTATTATCAATAATAGAAAAGGGAACATCACAATCAATCACAAAGGCAGCAAACATCTCACGCGATACATGATTATCTATCTTGAGAGCTCCCATTTTATTTTGCATTTCTATCAAAGTTTGACCAATATCCTCAAAGTCTATTTTTACGCACCTGTCTAAATGACGCTTAAGTGACGATGTCCCATATTGTTTACCACCAGACTTAAACTTCTTTTTGCATCTATCACATTGAGCACGATCTATACCATCATCACCAGGTCCAAGTTTTGTGAAATATCTCCATACATCAGATGTTGTTGCCTTTGTCTTTTTCTTTTTAATATCTTCTGCCGTTTCAGATGTTCCATATTTTCAGGATTTTGTGTTACATTCTCACCATCAACTTCCATAGAGAAAGAGTTATCCATAGCAAAATCAACAACTCAACCTAAATAACACAAATACATCAGAACAAGTATGAAAGAAGCTAAGTATCAGAACTGAACTATCAATAATTTTTGATAATTTTACATCAGAACAAATACACCAAGCATCCCAAAAAGGCAAAAAGCAATAAAGCAACGAATTAAAATAGAATGCATATCAAAGAAAACATATCAACAAAAATAAGAAATTAAGAATAAACAGTCAATAGCATATTCAATCAAGCTACCAAGCCACCAAACTAGTTTCGATGTTTGACTTTATTCATAAATTAGAAGTTAGTTAGCATTTTAAAAATAGGAAAAAGAAGCTGTCTACAAAAGCATGAAAGAATCTGTCCAGTAAAACAAATTTTATAAACAAATTCACAAAAAATTTGAAAAGCATGAAATAAGCTGTCCACAGCCACAAACACATGAATATATGATTATATGATAGAGCCCTAACAAAAACAAAGAATAGGTAAACTATAATCACAGTTCCTTATTTAAAAAAAAAGAAAATAAAAATTTTCACTTACTGAAAGTCTGAAACACAGCCGCCAAGAAGCAGAGGAGGAGAGAGGAGCGCGCCGGGATTCCGCCGAAAGCCAGACACAACCGTCGAGGCCCGAGAGGCAAAGGAGGAGAGATGAGTAGAGGATAGAGTAGAGGCAAGACCAAACAGCGCTGCCGGGAGTGCGATTCAGTGAGGACTGGCGAGAATCGTGATGAGACAGGGACCGGCGACTGAGAGACTGACGACGATGAGCTGCAAAGGAGGAGAGATGAGCAGAGGATAGAATAGAGGCAAGACCAAACAGCGCCACCGGGAGTGCGATTCGGTGAGGACTGGCGAGAATCGTGATGATGAGACAGGGACCGGCGATTGGGAGACCGACAACGATGAGCTGCTGAAGGCTGAAGGCTGAAGGAAGTCGAGGCCTCGAGGCGAGGGTCAAGGACTCAGGGTCTCACTCTCAACTCTCATTCTCTCAAGGTCAGGGAAGGGAAATTATCAAATTAGGGCTGGCTGTTACTTGTTTCTGGTTGTGGGAAGGAAAATTTTTATTTATATGATATGTAAATTTACAAAAATGCCCTTAAAAAATAAGATGGTAGCCCGCCCCGCCCCGCCTTGGCCCGCGGGTTTGGCGGTGCGGTTTAGGCAGTTTTTTAAAATTTGGCGGGTTGAAAATCTTGGCCCGACCCGCCTTTTTTGGCGGTTTGACCCGGAGGGTTCGACCCGTTTTGCCACCGCTAACGAACATTAATAAAATGTTGACGTAGATAGCCTGATGCCAAGCCACGTTAGACTATGTAAAACAACATCGTTTTTATTTTAGCACTCAAATAGCCCAAAAACATTATAAATGGTGTTTATTAAAAATTTTCCTCCCATAACAAGTGATAGCACGTCGTTTTTTGGATATTTAAGCGCCAAAACCAAAATAACATTGTTTTATTTTACCAGCGTGATATCTGGCTGCCCATGTCAGTGCTCCATTAATGTCTCTTATGTCGAATATTGTCCCAAAGACTAATGTGAGTCACAATTGCAAAGTTTGAAGTCTAAATAGTAATGTTCTGAAAATTAAACCGGACCGACTAATTCATTTGGATTTGCCAGAACCGATCTGGATCAGTTCAATTGAAACGAAAAATTGGCTGGCAAAAAAATCATTCGATTTGGTGGTTAACCAATAAACCAATTGAACTGGACTAGTTCTTTAACGATTTCCGATTTTTTAAATTACTAAAAAACAAAAAGAGTAAATACATTTTTTGGCCCTTGTCTTTTTTAAAAATTGATAAGCCGCCCCTCAACGTTTAAAAAATGACAAATCGGCTCTTATCTATTTCTTCCATTAGATACATTGACTATTTCGTTAGACAAACCAGCCCTTGTCTATTTCTTCCGTTAGACACATCAACCTCTGTCTATTGGAAGAAATAGACAGGGACGATTTATCATTTTTTAAAGGTTACGGAGCGACTTGTCAATTTTCAAGCATGTAATCGTCTACCTCTCATGAAAGATCTACTCTCTTTGTGTCTGGAATTATTGAAAAGCCCCCAATCGTGAAAGATCTACTCTTCTTGGTCACCAACGCCAACCCTTACCAGTGCCCTCACTTCACTTACTGTTGTTGCCCCTGTTCACCTCCGTCGTGTCACTTCGCTGGTCACCGATCGTCTCTGCCCTGTTGTTCTGAAATTTCAGAAAGCCCTTCCCCACAACACCGAATCATCTCTCGGAATGCCAGAGTTTGTTCAGATTCATGGCTGAAATCATTCCATTACCCATCGATTCCACCAACAAATACTTCCACTCCATACCTGTTCTTGATAAACTCGATAAGAACTCTTACAAAACATGGCTGCAGTTGGCTCTTCATGCAATTAGCGCAAATTCCCTCGAAGATCATCTGATTCTAGAAAAAATTCCTCTAAAATTTTCAATGGAGGCTGAGAGACAAGCAAACGCTAAATCTACAGCATACAAAGATTGGAAAGCCAAAGATCATTACTTGATGACTTGGTTACTCTCGTCCATGGAAACGTCAATCAAGAATAAGATGCTTAATTGTGCTTTTGCTTATCAATTATGGCAGCGCATTCAAGATTATTTCTCTCACACTTCCAAGATTCAGGTAAAACAATTAAAACTCAAACTTAAAACCATCAAGAAAATAAGATTATCTGCCACAAAATACCTCAAATAGATTCAGACAGTAGTAGATGCTTTTGCTGCTATTGGTCATGAACTTATTATCGATGAGCACATTGATGCCATCTCTGATGGGCTAACCGAAGACTACTCTCTGTTTCTTTCTTCTGTTTTGTCAAAATCTGATTATATCACCATTTTGGAAGTAGAATCCTTGCTTCTTGTGCATGAAGATATGCTTAAGAGATTTCGAAAAACTGAACTCGGGCATATACAATCCAATTTCACTCAAACATCATTTGGTAGAGGTTTTTGTAGATGATTTCAATCAAGAAGAGGAAGAGGAAGAGGAACTACTAGGGGTTATGGTAGAGGATTACAATTTCAAAATTCTTTCTCATCAAGACCACAATGTCAACTTTGTGGTAGTTTGGTCACACTGTGATTTCATGCTTTCACCGGTATGATCAATAATTTCTTCCTCAATCTGGTTCTGGTCAAAACTCACCCCCTGTTCCTACTCCCACCCCGTCCAATTTTCAGAATCCACGATCTTTTATGGCTACTACTTCAAATTTCTCTGAACATTCTTGGTTTCCGGACATGGGGAGCCTCACATCACATAACCCCTGATCAGTCACACTTACTTTTTGCATCAGAATTTACAGGTCCAGATCAGGTTATGCTAGGTAATGGAACAGGCACACGTATCTCCCACATTGGTCATAGTTATTTGGTGTCTCTTGATATGAATCAAAAGTTTTTATTGAGAAATTTAATTCATGCTCCCGATATGTCTGAAGATTTGATAAGCGTACAAAAATTTGCTCAAGATAACAATTGTTTTTTTTTTTTTGAATTTCATGCTAATCATTGTGTGGTTAAATCTCATGGCACTCATCAGATCCTGCTTCAAGGAGTGCCTAATAATGGTGTATATCAATTTCATCGTGTTTCAATTGCTACTTCTCTTCCAACTGATTCTGATTCTGTGACTTGTGCTACTTTTTCATCTCCCTCCAGCAATGTAGCTCACATTTTTCCTTCTATTTTACCTATTTTTGATTGTACTTCTTCTTTTTCACCATCTGTTTCTGATGATCCTCGTGTGTTTGGTGCGAAATGCTCCTCTTTCTCTGTTTGGCATGATAGATTAGGTCATGCTTCTTCTATAGTTGTTAAGAAAATCTTGAACTCATGTAACATACTTATATCAAATTCAATAAAAACAGATACTTTGTGCAGATTTTGTTGTATGAAAAAAATGCATTCCTTACCATTTGTTAAAGATGATTTTCAATTCAATAAGCCTCTTGACATGATTTACACAGATGTATGGTGTCCTCCCCTAAATCTGTCTTTCCATGGTTTTCGCTACTATGTTTCAATTATTGATGCTTTTACTAGGTATACCTCTATTTTTTGCTACATACTAAAGCTCAGGTTTTTCAAGCATTTGTTCAATTTAAGACTCAAATTGAAAATCACACTGGTCTTAAGATTAAGGCTTTGCAATCTAATCCTGGAAGGAAATATTTATCCCACTCTTTTACAGAATTTCTTACTAAAAGTGGAATAGAACATCGATTTTCATGCCCTTACACCCATCAACAAAATGGGAGGGCTGAAAGAAAACATAGACGCATTGTTGAGATCAGATTGTCTATGTTAGCTAGAGCTTCTATTTCCCTTGTTCATTGGGATGATGCTTTTTTGTCCGCAACCTATCTCATAAACAGATTGCCATCTTCTACCACTCGTGCTATATCTCCGTATGAACTTTTACATAAAAAATCTCCAGATTATTCTTTTCTCAAGATTTTTGGTTGTGGGTATTTTCCTTATTTACGACTATACAATGATAAAAAATTTCTTTCAAATCTGATCTTGCTGTGTTCATTGGTTATGCTCCAAATCATAAAGGATACAAATGCTTAACTAAATCTGGTAAGATTATCATCTCTTGAAATGTGCTATTTGATGAAACAATTTTTTCTTATTCTGAATTATTTCATACACACACTGCTAAACAAGTTCCTGCACAATTTTCTCATACAACTTTAACTATGCCTGTTCTGCATTCTTCTTCTAACATCCCTACTACTGAAAACCATTCTGGATCTTCTTCATCCCATTCACAAGTACCTTCCTCTCACACTCACCATCTTGCAGACGCACCAACAAATCCTTGTATTTCAAACCCAATATCATCTTCTCCATCTCTTCCACCTGATCCAAATTCATCTCACCCTCCACCCTCTTCATCTTCAATCCCTATCTTTGGCATTGAAATTCATTTGCCCCTTCAACAACCAAATTCTTCTACTACAAATAATCATCCTATGATAACTAGATCCAAATCTGCCTCCTCTAGACCAAAGGCTTTTAAATTCGCACTTTCTATATCTGATTCTGATCCTCAGAATCTTCAAACCATACCCTCTTCTGTTAAGAAAGCTCTAACTTTATCACATTGAAAAGATGCTATGCTTGCTGAATTGAATGCTTTACAACGCACTTAGACTTGGAAATTGGTTGATCCTCTATCTAATAGTAAGGTTATTGGGACAAAATAGGTGTATGCTATTAAAAGATCTGCCTCTGGTGAAGTGAAGAGATACAAAGCTAGGTTAGTAGCCTTTGGAAATTATCAAGTTGAAGGTATAGATTTTACTGAAGTATTCAGTCCCGTTATCAAACCTTCTACCATTCGTGTCATTTTAACTATTGCAATCTCCAAATATTAGACAATTCACCAATATGATTTTAATAATACCTTCTTAAATGGTACTCTAAATGAAACTGTCTATATTACATACACAACCTCTTGGTTTTATTTTACATCCTTTTTCTCAGGTTTGCAGACTCAATAAGGCCATCTATGGCCTAAAATAGGCTCCTAGTGCCTTGTATCTTACATTATCTTCAACTCTTGCTCAATTCGGTTTCAAGAGCACCAGGTTTGATCCTTCCCTCTTTTGCTTACAAAATAGTGCTTATAGTGTGTATATATTAGTGTATGTAGATGACACACTAGTCACAGGTAACAATTCTTCAGTTATAACATCTATAGTGACTAAACTGCATCACATTTTTACTCTCAAATATCTTGGTTCCTTCAATTACTTTCTTGGCATAGAGGCTCTTCAATTAAAATCTGACTCTTACCTTCTATGCCAAGCCAAATATATCAAAGATTTGTTGTTAAAATCTGGCATGCATGATTCGAAACCTGATCTAACTCCTATGTTATTTTTTGAAAAGCTATCTCAGTTTGGTGCTGAATCATTTGATGACCCTACACATTACAGGTCTATTGTTGGTGCCTTGCAATATTGTACTCTCACTAGACCTGATATTTATTTTGCTGTCAACAAAGTCAGCTAGTTCATGCATAAACTCTTGATCTCTCATTGAAAATCTGTTAAGCATATCCTCAGATACCTTTCCGGCACAATAGACCAGGGTCTTATTTTTCATCCCTCTTCTCATTTTCCAATTTTTGCTTTTGCTGATGCAGACTGGGGCTCTGATGTGGATGACTGGCGCTCAACATCTGGGTACTGTGTTTACATTGGTGAAAATTTGGTGGCCTACTGGTCTAGCAGGAAGCAATACTCCGTCAGCCGTTTTAGTACAGAAGCCGAATTTCGCAGTGTTGCTGATGCTTCTACGAAAATTATTTGGCTTGAAAATCTCCTGCATGAGTTACATATTCCTGTCTATGGCACCCCTACGATTTACTGTGACAATGCTCTTGCTGTCTAAATATTTGCAAATCCGATTATGCATAGCCACACCAAATATTTTGAGCTCAATCTTCATTTTGTTCGGGATAGAGTTAATCAACAAAAATTGCATATTATACATGTCCCAGAACTTTATCAAGTTGTTGATATTTGTACCAAATCTTTGTCTTTAAATGCTTTTAAAAAATTCACTACAACATTTTGGGTCTATGGCCACGGTTTTTTTGGTCACGATAAAAAACCGTGACCATAGACCCTCTATGGTCACGGTTTTTCAGCGTGACCAAAAAAAAAGCTATGGTCACGGTTTTTTTGGAAATGGTGACCATAGAGTATCTATGGTCACGGTTTTTTAAAAAAGGGTGGCCTAAAAGGGTCTATGGTCACGGTTTTGAGGGATGACCTAAAGGGGTCTATGGTCACGGTTTTTTACAGTGACCATAAAGGGTCTATGGTCACGGTTTTTTAAAAAAGGGTAACCTAAAAGGGTCTATGGTCACGGTTTTGGAGTGTGACCTAAAGGGGTCTATGGTCACGGTTTTGGGGGGTGGCCTAAAAGGATCCATGGTCACGGTTTTGGGGGTGACCTAAAAGGGTCTATGGTCACGGTTTTTTATAGTGACCAAAAAAGGTCTATGGTCACGGTTTTTAAAAAAAGAGTGACCTAAAAGGGTCTATGGTCACGGTTTTGGGGGTGACCTAAAGGGGTCTATGGTCACGGTTTTGGGGGTGGCCTAAAATGGTCTATGGTCACGGTTTTGGGGGTGACCTAAAGGTGTCTATGGTCACGGTTTTTTACAGTGACCTAAAAGGGTCTATGGTCACGGTTTTGGGGGTGACCTAAAGGGGTCTATGGTCACGGTTTTGGGGGGTGACCTAAAAAGGTCTATGGTCACGATTTTTTATATATTTTTATAATTTTAAATATTTTATATATTTGAAATTTAAAAATTTTAATAATTAAATTTTAATAAAAATTTTATGTGATTTACCTTAAAATATTAAAATTTTAAATCTAATTTTATAAATAAAAAATTAAATTGAATATTATTAATTTTAAATTAAAAAATGATTTAAACTTAATAATTATTAAGTTTTGTACTTTAAAAAAAAACAAACGTCAAAAACCCTAAAACTAAATTATTTATAATTTATTTTATTTATTTCATAATATATTTTCGGAGATTTTTATATTAATTGAGTATCTTTTTATTAGTGATTTAAAATTTTAATAATTAAAAAATAATAAATATTTTATCTGTTTTAATTTAAATAATTAAATTTTAAAATTTTATTTTATGATTTAAAAAAAATTAATTTAATTATTTTTAATTATTGAATTAAAATATTTATTTAAAAATAAATTTATAAATTAATAATTAATATAATATTTTTATAAATATTAGTGTTGGACTAAAATTAATTTTTAATTTACCCTACTCCTAAATTTTATTAAAATTACCTCAATACTCAATAGTGTCAATCCTAACCCTAATTTTAAAACACACATAAAACCCTAATCTCCACTGCCACTTACCACCGCCACATGCTTCCCCTTTCTTCTAACATACCAACACACAGCAACAGAAATTAGAAGCAAGAAAGAAAAGGGAGAGATCGATCCTAGAGTGAGGCTGCGATGGGGAAGAGAGAAGAGAGGAGGGGGAACTGCTGCCGCACCGCCACCGCGTCTTGATGCCGCCGTCGTCTTCTCGGTGGAGCCATGCGCGAGAGAGGAAGGTCGAAAGAGAGATAGTGATTCGAGAGAGAAGAGGAAGCAGCGCTGTCACCCAGCCGCCTTGCCTCCTTACTGCAGCCGAGTCACCCATTCCCGTCGCTGTTCCGGCGCCGTGTAGCCATCGCCGCCATCATCACGAGCTGCACATCATCGCCGTTAGATCCACGTCGCGTCGCCGTGGCCGGAGCTTCTGCCGCCGCCGAGGAAGCTTGCGAAGGGAGAGAAGGAACCGCGAGCTAGAGGAGCCGTTGTCGTTGCCGTTGTTGCCCCGCCGCTGCCACCATGACCGCGGGTGGAGTCCGCCGTCGAGCTGTGTGCCGCTGATGGTGGTGAACCAAACGTTGCCCTTGATGCTGGAGAAGAACACCGGAGTTGCTGTTCTGGTTCCGATTCCTCCATTTTTGAAACTGTAACCCTCTCATCCTTGTTCTGCTTCAAACTTGTTCCTCTGCCATGTTCTTGTTCTAATCATAGTCACATATATTCTTATTTTAGTTCCGCCACTTTGCTTCTAAATTTCTGTTACAACTAGTATTGGTGTCGATGCTGTTTTGGGACTGTTGTAGCTGTTGCTGGTTCTGTGTGAGGTTACTGCTGCTGCGAGATAGGGAAAAAAGGAATTTGTCGCAGTTATAGATTTCTTCGAGTTCCGGTTAATTAAGGTAGGGGATTTATTTTAAAATTAACTGTTTAAATTTATGAATGCCAATGAAGTTTAGTGAGTAATTGCAAATAATTTGTGAATGTTTTGTGTGATTAATCGATAAAAATCAACTTGGTTTTGTTGTTATGAGTGATTAATTGGCGGAATTAAGCTTTGTTTGAGGTTGTAAAAAAATGTGATTGGTGTGGTATTGAGACTGATTTTGACTTGAGGTTGTGATTTATGAATAATGATTTAATTGTTTGAAAGTGATTAATTACTCGAATTCTTGGTTATGCTGACTTCTTGATTTAGTTGTGGAATTGAGATTTATTTGGATATTGTTGAAAACTTGTTTGAGAATCATTGGTTACTGGATATGTTAATTTAATTTGACTGGATAATATTGTGTTGAGTGTTGAATTGATTTAGGCTTGTGCTGGGTCTGGAATTATTGTAATGATGGTTTGATTGTGATTGTTTTCTGAATAGAGAATGAGTGCTTGTTGTAAATTTTGGTTATATTATCAATAAATTTGGTCGCTAAATTGAATGGGTTGAGAACCTTGCTGTTCTGATTGTTGTTGAAAAGAAGTTTAGTGAATTGTGGAGATTGAGGTTGATGAACCAAAAACAGATTAAGCCTGGATTTCTAAACTGATTTCTTAAAATTGATTTCTTAACTGAAACAATAATTTTGAGGGTTTATAAATAATTTAAAATTACTAAAATTATATGGCTATAAAATATGTTGATTATTAAGAATTCTGTTGATTTGGTAAAACAATATTTTATTTTAATCGAATTGAAACTGTTAAAAATATTTTTGCTTATTCAAGTTTCTATTATCATGTGTGTGTATTTGTTGTTAAAACTGTTAATCTTCTTCTCAATTCTCATCCACCACCACTGAAAGTTTAGATTTATCAGATTTACACTCACATTTGTCATACCCAGAAAGCATTCTCTGTTTTTTATATAAAAAGTGTACTTTTTTGAGAACTGGGTAGATTTGGGTTCTTTGTTTTGTGTGTTACCATAGTCAAAGATCTGAGCTTTTTGGGTTTGGTCTCTGTGTGTAAAAGGGGTGACTCATGTTAAGGGATTTCAGAGATCTGGGATTTGTGGTTTTGACCTTGTGAATCTGAGTCCGTACAAATAGGTAAGAGTTAGAAAGACTATGTTCGAGTGCTTGTATTACTTAGAATGCTTATGCTTATGTAATAATATCTACTAACATAAGTTGGTTTATGATGTAAGTGCTGAATATTCTGTTTCCTTTTTTCGCCTAATTGTGTTGTTGTAAGGCATTATGATGCTTGCTCACATTGATTTTTAGTTAAATGGTATCCTTCAATTAAGATTCCAGGGTCTGATATTATGCATGATGTTACCTATTAATTAACGAAAAAATTGAATGTTGATGCGATTTGTTTAATGTTTCTTTCTTATCCAAATTTTGTTTGTTTGTTTTGTTACATATATTGTTGGCATCAAGGCTTTTTCTAAGAAATGGGTTCTGATCTGAAAGTTGAAATGTCCAAGGAAACTCCTATTTTTGTTGTTATTGGTTTAATTAGTTTTAATTTAAGTTTTTTGTGAAATTGTATCAGTGTAGCACTAATGTTGTACGTTCCTTTCTTCTAATAAGTTTTTATGTATAACTGAAATTGTTCTAAGTTATTCTTAGTAATTTATGAGTGTCAAAATAGGTAAAAGTTAATGTTGCATTCTTTTAGAATTAAATTGAATACTTAATATATAGTTCAACACAAAGTTATCATCATCGGATTATTATATTTTATTGAAATCATATTAAACAACAAGGACTGCTATATGGAATTTGGTTGTGTTAGTGTTAATTATTTGAAGTACAACTAAGAGAAGAAAAATTAGAGTCTTCATGCAAACTTTCTTTTTCATTTTTCTATTGGGATAATTTAATTACTTTCATACAATTGGGTTCTAAGTTCTTGTATCTTGATGGAGATAAACTATGTAGGGAATGCTTTTTTCTTTTCGTTTCTTTTAGGATTAGTATTTGTTAATTGATTATTTTGTTTTCCTATTCTCGAATGTTCTTTACCTTCTCTTGAAATTTGTTTTCGCTTTGTTTTGTGTACAGGATAATTTTTTCGTACTGGTAAAGACAACAGGAGTTGACTAGTTTCTGCGGCACCGTTTATAACAACTTCGAATATTCTTTACTTTTTAATAAGAGACTTTATCCGATATTACATGTAATGGATAAATTGCACTTTATTTTGATTAGTGTTGTAATGGATATTTATTTTTTAATAAAATTTTTATGATTTAGATTTATTGAATTTCTCATTCTTAGATTTATTTTGTGATTATCATCATTTTGGGATGTGATTATGTTTTTAAAAAAAATTAGATTTCATAAAACAAAATAGGCTATGGTCACCATTTAAAAATAGGGTGACCATAGATAAGCTATGGTCACGGCGAAAAACCGTGACCATAGATAAGGCTATGGTCACGGTTTTAAAGAGGGGTGACCATAGATAAGCTATGGCTACAGTGAAAACCGTGACCATAGATAAGGCTATGGTCACGGTTTTAAAGTGGGGTGACCATAGAGGCTATGGTCATGGCGAAAAACCGTGACCATAGATAAGGCTATGGTCACGGTTTTTACGCGTAACCATAGATTAATCTATGGTCACGGTGAAAAAACGTCGCCTAAAGTATCAGATTTTGAAAATTGAAACCGTGACCATAAAAACCGTGACTATAGATAAAAAAACCGTGACCATAGACCTATGGCCACGAGAGAATAGGCCACGGTAAAAAACCGTGACCATAGGTCCAAAACCGTGACCATAGATCTATGGTCACCCTTTTTACTAGCTATGGTCACGGTTTTTTACCGTGACCATAGACCTTTTTTTTTTGTAGTGATTTAAGAGTAAACTCAAAATTACTTCAAGAGATTCTTTGAATTTGAGGGGGGCTAGAAGAGGAATAGACTTAAAACCGAAAAAGAATAATTATAAATTGATGGTTAGTGAGAAGGAGTTAGAGCCTTGAAAATATAAAAGAGAATGTATGTGAATATTAATTGACTATGAAAAAAAAAAGAACCAAAAAGTTCATATGCTATTTTTTTTTTCATATGCTAACTAATCATCTTTCATCATCAGATTTCAACAGTGGCATTGAGTCAAGTATCTTCAAATGTTTTCTAAGAAGAATTGTGAAAATGGTGAAAAATCTAGTTTGGGATTCGGTGCATATAGTTGGGATCATGTGGCCATTGTGTAACCTTTATTTGGGTGCACCCTACTATGACATTTTCTGACCTTAGGATTTGGTGAAAATGGAATGGTGACAGAAAGGTCATGTGGTTAGGCACGTGATGATGTTGCCATATAAAATATACGTATTTGAGCTGTAAGTAGTAAATTTCTTGGGAAGTAAAATTCATTATATTTTCCAATTATAAAGTAAACAGTGAGACATTTATCAACATTGGATTGGTGAAGTGGGGGACAAACTTTTTTTCTTTTAAATAAGAATTTTGAATTTAAGTTATAGTAAATATTTTTTTTGGTAGAGATACACTAAAGTATTATTAGATAGACTTTTTTGTTGTCATTTTTTCTCTTGCAAAAAGTCATACCTTTTTTTTTTTACTGAAGGAGAAATTTTATTTTGTAAGAGATAAAATGTTCGGTCAGAACATTTTTAATAGAATTTTTTAGAGTATTATTTTTGATACTTTTAAAAGTGAATTAATTTAGAATTGAAATCGCATTGGAATTGATATATAAAATAAAAACGGTATCACTTTAGAGATACGGTATCACTTTGATAAAAAACTAATAAAATTTTATCATTCGTATAATTATGTTGATAAAATAATTAAAAATAATATAAAATTTTAAAGAAACTAAGACTAGATATTGAAGGAGAAAATTTCACTTTGAATTTCAAATTACTATTTATAATATATGATCTCACAAATATTTTTATAATATACAAAATAAAATTAAAATTAAAACTAACATTAAAAATACTCTGAGCGTGACCTCTTTCGTCCACACTAAATTTAAGTTAATAAGAGTCATTTGAGTAAATTCATAAGTTATTCTGTTCTATTTTTTCTAACATCTAAAAGAATCTAATCCAAAATCTCTTAAAAGAGAGAGTGCATTAATAATGAGTGATACAAAACAAGTTTCACTCCCTATTCGTTATTTGAAAGCCTCACCACTTTTAAACAATCACTTTTCAGCATAAATACATTTGAAGTTTGGATACTATATGGCTATTTATCTATACTGTGGTTAAATTCATTTTGATTAAAGTAAATTATTTACTTCAACATCATCTGATCTATATTAGAATTTTTATTACCAGACTCTCTCTCTTAAAGTAAATTATTTACTTCTTCTCTCCTTTGAGTTTTTTCTTTTTTGATAGTTAACAGAATTACATTAATTAGAAAGTGAAAAGTCTAGCAGCGTACATACATAGAATTATCATACATAAATTGAAGGTCCTTTGAGGTTTAATTATTTTACAAAACAAAAGTAAACTCACATAGCTGTTTTTGCATCCACTTTATTCATTTTTTAGCAGACAAAAAAAGGCGCAAGAGTTAACTCATATCATTGATACCATGGTCAAAAAGAAGAAAATTTTTGTGTTGAACCTTTGTTTTGTTCATTCTTGCTACTGTATGCTTGTCAATTCTCATTTCCAAATGTGTTTTTATCATGATATTGACTCAATGTGTACTTTCTATATTGTAGCATGATTACACCTAAGGACGGTTCATGAAGCAGAAAAAGATTTGTTTGTCGATGAGTTATTGTAAGTTCTTTTATCTAGTATAGCACAAGTCAGTTAATGTTATGAGATACTGATTTTGATTTAATATTTTGGTGTTTTGCTATTCCTGCTCCTGCAGTGCATCCTGAAAGTTGGAATTCTATGTGGTCTGTTTTAAGGTCAGATTGATTTTAGTTATGATGTTTCGTCATGTGATTTGTTTTTTAATCTATTCATTTAACTTTTGGATTGTGATTATATGCTTTTACACAAGTAAACTGTATCTGAGAATAGTTGTAGATGTTGGTTACTTTTCTATACAGTTTTCTAATGGTCTATCCTAAACTTTCTAATTTACGAATGCAGCATACTCACATAGGGCTTCTTTCATTCGTGGTGAGTGCCTTCTTTGTATTCTAATTAAATTCTTATTCCTTCCATTTCCTATCTTATTTCTTTGTTTGGAAGATGATAATGGACATGGAGAGTGTGTCATGTTTTTTTTGGATGATTTTCTCATTTGTGTCTATGTTGCCAGTTTCTTGGTACTTTTGGTAGTAAATGCTATAAGAAAGTTTCAAGCTTTGATACTCCTGTACCTCTTAAATCTGTTGAGGTTCAATCTTCTTGTAGTGTTGGTTGGTGAAACACTCTTACATGTGGTGTTATAAGTGTGATCTGCACTTTACATTTTGAAATGGTAAATTAAATATTTTTGGTCTAATAATTGCTCATGTAATTTTAAGTTTAGGCAATAATTAGGTCCTAAGAATTTAAACTTAGCATAGTTATCAAACAAGTTATAAGGTATAAGGTTTATAAATGGTTTTTGCTCTCTCTCTCAATTTTTTTTTAATATACTTCGTATGATGTAAAAACACCAAAGTTTTATATTCGAGTGGCAAACGCTTCTAAAGAAGACCTTTTAATATTCCAACCTGGATTATCGGTAAATTATATTCATTTTCTTTTAAAATTTGGTAAAATTCAATTCAATTTCCCTTATCTTTAGAAACATATGTTGTCCTTTCTTCAAATTTAACTAATACTAAAATACTAAAATGATGTTTTGAAAAAAGAGGTCATGATGAATTCCATCAAATATGAAAATATCCTTGTAACTTTTCCTATTAATTTATACAATGTGATATTCCGTTTTCACTATAATACAAATGTTATTAACTTGTACAACATTAGGGTAACAAAATTATTTGAGTTAATAGTCAATTTCATCCCTGAAAGTGTCCTCGATCTCCATTTTCGTCCCTGAAAGTCAAAATTAATCAAAAACGTCCTCGAAAGATACCCGTGTTGATCACGTTCGTCCTTCCGTCTTCTCGGTTGATGAGATGGCAAACGGCCGCTTACGTGGCCCGTTAACTGCCAAGTTGGCAGTGAAGCAGGACGACGTCGTTTTGGTTGAGTGAGCCAGTAGCGTTGAAACGTCGCCGTATTGTCTTCTGAAGAGGTTTTGAAACGTTGCGATGCCTTACCCCTGTCTCATATCAACCATCTCTCTGTCTTTCGCTCCAAAACGTGTCGTCTCCCACAAGGTATGCTCTAAGCGTTTGAACGAAGCTCTGCACCACCCCGACAAGGATCGTTAGTGCTGCTAGACGATTACAGTGGAAAGGCTTTGGCCGTTGAATGCAGAGTAGATGTTATAGTGGAGCAGCATTGCTAGTAAAAGAAGGCATTGAGACGTTGAGAGGTAAGGATTGAACTCATAATATGATTTCTTACTTATTCTGTGATGTGGTGTATTGTTACTGTGGTGGTGTTAATGTTCATCTGATTTAGGGTTTATTAGTGTTGTTTTAGCATTTTCGTGTATGAGATTGTGTTACTCTCTATGGCTTTGTGACAATAGTCAGTGATGTTTGAATTTAGTGATGTAGAGATTGCATGTTTTTTTTTTTGGGTTAAAGGTTGATTGGTACCAACTGGGTGTACTAGGTGGTGATTGATACAGAGCAGTTGTTGGCGGTCATGTTTGTTTATGATGTTTTCGTGTTTGTCATTGTAGATGGAGGGTCCTCCCATGACGTTTGTTTTTCACCATGGTGGGTTGTTTAGGACGGGTGAGGATGGAGACATGATTTATGAACCTGATAATACAGAGGTATTGATGGGTGTTGAGGGAGACACACTTGATGTATTTTTTGTAAGGGGTTACTATAAGGAGCTGGGATACATTGCCTGTGAGTCATTCAATGCAAAGATCAAACACGAAATGAGTAAGCCTATCCTGACCCTGGCTGAGGAAGTTAGGAGAATCATCATGAAGAGTATGGTTGATAACAGAAAGAAGTTGCAGAACTACCAAGAAATTCTCCCTCCTGTTCAGCAAAGTAGGTTGGAAGCTATGACAGTGCTGTCCCGCCATTGGGCTCCTCAGTGGTCTGGTGATGAAAAAGAGGAGTTGTACGAAGTACATGGCTGGCCGACGAATATGGTGGTTGACCTGGGCAAGCACACATGCACCTGCAGGTTTTGACAACTTACAGGTAACAATTTTCTTCCCTTACTTAATTAACAATGTCTTCATTAATGATAGTATGTTAACTGTATCAATTTGTTTGGCTTGAAAGGAATGCCGTGTATGCATGCAATTTCGGCAATACAAGATAAGAATGACAAGAGACCTGAAGAATATTGCCATGAGTGGTTAAAGATGGAAGCATATAAGCGTACCTATTGTTTTAATGTCAATCCAGTTAAGGGGCAAGATCTATGGGAAAAAACGCTACATCCAGCACTAGTCCCACCCCCAGTGAAGCCTAAACCTGGGAGGCCAACAAAGAAGCGAAGAAGGGACAAAGAAGAACAACCGAGTGGGTCAAAGACAAAAATGAAAAGAAAATACAACCCAATCCGGTGCATGTACTGCGGTGAAGTTGGACACAACAAAAGAGGGTGCGCAAAGAAAAAGGCTGTGGATGCTGAGGAACATGCCAAGCAGATGCAGCTACAATTGGCAGTTGTTACCCCTGCTCCAGCAGGTACTGAACCCGAAGTAAACGCTGCCCCTACTGATACTGATATTGGTACAGAAGCTGAGGCACCTATGCCTTCCCTTCCATCACCCACTCAGGCTGACTCAGAGAGTGACAGCAGTGACTCAGAATTCATCCCACCAACCCAGGAGCCCCTAAAGGTAGTATCATCTATCATCACTCCTAAAAAAATATGAATGTAGCCTAATCATGTAACAAATTCATCTGGTACTGGATCATACAGGATCAATTGATTGCTAGGCCACCTAAGTTGCAAGTGATCAAAAGAAAAGCAAGGTTAACGTCCTCCCCTAAGCATATTACAATTGGATCTGTGGCTCTTTCTGCTGAGACCATTAAGGGGACAAGTTCTGGAACTGCTAAACGGCTGGAAAAATTCATGACCTTTGTGCCTACTCCATGCTTCAAGGCTCCAAGGAAGACTGATGACAAAGTTTGATGTGTTAGGAATGTGTAGTTGTTGACTCATTTTGTGTATGAAACAACATTCTGTTTGTTGCTTTTGTGTGTGGTAATTTAGTCTATGAACAATGTATTTGTCAGTTAAGAACTTTATGACTTTGTTCTGCTATTTCTCTATTAAGACAATGTGACAATTAGATGTCAATGACAAGTTGCTATTAAGATTACTTACTATCTTCATTTTGTTTATGCATCAATATTATTCATGCAAACACATAATTAATTGCCAAATTTTATAAAATTATCCACATTTGACAGTGAATTGCTTCCAACTTCAAATAACTACTCCCATTCAACTCAACAATTTCAATACATCATTACATGTTCATAGAGGATAATTGGGTTCATTTAGAAGTACATAAGAAACAACAAAGTATCACAACTACTACAAACAGCAAAATCATTAGCAGTTTCAAAGCTCTGACTTCAACTTCCAAAGTGCCAACTTCCATGCCACCTTCACCCTCCATTCATCATACTCACCTTCAACATCCATATCAACTCCTGCATCTTTCTTTGTACCACACACACCCACTGCTTCAAATTCATCATCATCAACCCACTTAAAATAATTGCAGTGACTGCCCTTCTGCAATTTCAGATGCGAGTAAACAAAAAAATGAGAAAACACCCAACAGCATATAACAACATGAAAAAGCTTTAACTTCCTTTACCATCACTCACCCGGTACCTTGGACATGCATGGAACAATCTATTCGGATTCTCAGCTGTCCCAGATTTCTTAATCACAGTCTTCAGCCCACAGAAACATGATCCATCATGAGCATTCACCCTCCTCCTTCGCATCGAAACACTGGATCCATGACTGTCGTGCGATGCATGTGTCAAACCGCCACCGCAACCACCATCTCCTCTCTCCATCCATGCAGCCAGCCAGGATTACGCCTCCTACTTACCTCTACTGCCACCGAAAGTGATCACCTCGATGTATTTATCGTTCGAGTTAGGATTAGGGTTTGCAAACTCGAAGGACTAATTTGATGGCTTAACCAAAACTTATCTTGTCAGCAACAACATCCTACAGCCTGGCGTTGGCCAACTTGGCAGTTAACGGGCCACGTAAGCGGCCGTTTGCCATCTCATCAACCGAGAAGACGGAAGGACGAACGTGATCAACACGGGTATCTTTCGAGGACGTTTTTGATTAATTTTGACTTTCGGAGACGAAAATGAAAATCGAGGACACTTTCGAGGACGAAATTGACTATTAACTCAAAATTATTTGTCTAATTTTAATTGTTGAATTAAGAAAGACAATCTAAGAATAGTGAATACAATTATTAAAAAAAAAAAGCTCCTTAAGTACATTGAAATCTGAAGGGAGTGAAGGCTATATAAGTCAAGGTCAATTTTTCGTTTAATTTCATTTTCCTATTCTTTCCCCTCTTCAACATTGTGAATGCCTTAACAGTGTAAACTATTGTTTTTTTTTTTTTTTTTTAAATAACTCCTTTTGAAAACTAGTTTTTTCCCATTAAAAAAGCTAACCCCATTAAAAAAGCTAACCGAAAGTGAAGTGGAGGCCATTATATATATATAATGGCCCCATGAGAGAAAATAAATTGATTTACTATAATGATGTTACCTAACCTCCTCTCAAGGAAATAACTAATAAGGATGCCAAGTTCCTTTCAAAAATTTAAATCTTCTCTCCAATTTGTTTGTTGATCTTCAATTCTACCTTGAATGGTAAGTTTAATTATTTATAGTATATGATTAATCTTAATAATAATTGAAATTAACTAAGAAGTCAATTTTTCTCAGTCAATATAACCAATTTTTTTTAAATTATATTAAATTTTAAATCCTTAATTTCCATAAACTCTAACTCTAAACCCTAAATTCTATAAAGAAATAAGGTTAAAAATAATTTTACAATAAAATAATTAGTTAATACCGACTAGTTAAAAATTAGTTCTCTATATTTATTCATAATGATAAATAATATGAGTAGTGTCTCCTTAAATCTTTACCATTTTCTTATTGGCATTATTAGCCTAACAGTTTGGTCTGTTGATGAATCTTGATTTTGTTGTACTAGGAAACATGTTATATATAAGACAATAATATATATAATATCCATTCACACATATTTATATAATATAATTGCACCTTCTAAATCACATCAATTTCTTAATATAATTGCACCACCATGAGTGTTTCTGTCATTTCTCCATAAACTGGCCTTGTGATTGTGATGTCTTGTTGAGGAGCTGTTGAACTTTGCTTTTTGTGATCAAAGATGGTAAATTTTCCAACCCCATGTGAATTAAATTTGCTGTATAAGTTAGAAGCTAATTTTATTTTATTTTATTTTATTTTATGTTGAAGGACTACTACTTTCCACTATATGACATAAATCTTGTTAGGTAGGATGAGGAAGCAGCACACTCAAGGAAGAGCTTTCTAGCCAAGTTGGCAACCATCAACCTTAGAAAATTTTTGAATTCATCTTTCTCTTGAAGTTCTTCTGATTGTGCTCAAGTTTTTTATTAGTTTTTTGTTTACAATGATGAACTCTGATGAATCACATCCAAGATATGAAGAAAATCATCACTATGACGACTATGGATTTGATCTACAAGAGGATTTTTCTCAGGTAACATATATATATATATATATGCTTCATTCTTAGTTTAATTTTGTATATATATTAATGTATATGATTATGTGATTTTGGATATATTGAAGATTTCAACATATATGTTTTAATTGATAAAGTTACTCATAAAATTATCAAATTTTTTAAGATAACCTGAAAATTGTTACAAGTGTAAACATCTACATCTCTGGATCGAGTTTACTGTTTTATGATTTAGGTGAACTTTTGAGTTAGATTATCACAATAAACATGCTGCAAAATATTTTGGCATTTATTAGTATTTTTCTTAGGAGGTTTATTTGGGTTATATCATGAATAACATGTTTTCTAACTTTATATTATTTTTCTTTTGATTATATATAGTTCTTGGAGGAAGCAAGACAATATGGGAAGGAAGCAAAACTGAAGAGTTGTTCATCATCATTAGTGCACCCTGAAGAATCAAGAGGAAAATTCAGAGAGAATAAGAAGAACAAGAAGGGAAAGAAATCATGGAAGAATTCATTGGTTTCATGGTTGAAATCTGAGAACAAAAATAAAAGTACTAAGTCAAATGCTTATTATAGTAGTGAAAAGCATCATGGGCATGTTTCTGGTCCAATAACACAAAACAAAAACACTGATGAAGGGAAGAAATGGAGTTCAACATCTTACTATTCTGGCCCATTAACAAGTTTCTCTAAAGGCACAAAGAGAAAGGAGAGTGAGATACCTTATATGTCACTTCACCAAGGAAACCATGCTAATTCACATAACTATGGTCCCCTTTATTTGGTTACTTGAATGTTGTTCATGTATTAATAATATTATCACTATCATAGATTGCAAATTCCTACTTTTATTTTTATTTACATGATATTAAAATTTAGTGGCAAATGCATTAGCATTAGCATTGAGTGAATTTAGATAAGTTTGATAGCATATGTAATTGAAGAATACTTTAATTTTGCTGTATTTGGCTTTGAATATGAGCTGCATATGGATTTCTTTATAAGAATACCAGAAATTCAAGAATAGGAAGATCATAAAAGTCATGTTATATATATATATATATATATATATATATATATATATATATATATATATATATATATATATATATTCAAAGTCCAGACTATTTCCGCTGCCAATTTTTTTCCCCTTAATTTTGTAAGTCTTATGAGTACTGAAGCCCAAACAAATTAAGTAATTATAATTTATAAATATATTAATCTTTATTCATACACTGACCAGAGAAGCTTTTTTCATTAATGAATGAAATGTAAAATTCATGTTTCATCCAATAATAAAAAAGAATGTGTCAGCTTGATGTGCATAAAAGAAAAAGAAAAAGAAAAAAAAAAGGACAAGAAACTTTTCTAATAAAAGTACAAGTAACTTTTTTCATTTGTTAGAAATGTTTATGGCTTCATTTTCATGCTCACTATAATAACCAATTCTTGATTAGTGTTTCATTGTCTCCTCCCAACAATCATTATAATATTTTTACATTTTTTTAATGTAAAAAGAGAAAGCTATTCAATCATATATAAGTAAAAATACTTATTAATTAACTAGAAGAATAATATTATTAAAGGTGTTCATAGATAAGAATATTCATAAATTTACGGTATTTATTGACTTTAATCTGTAATTTGTTAATATAGTTCAATCCGCATAATGATCGAATTCGATCCATATTTTAATTAGATCGGACTGTGGATATCATATCTATATCTACATATTTGATTTACATATCTACATCAAATAATAAATAAATAATATATATGATTTATGTTATATTTTAATTAATAATTAGTATTTATATATGTTGTATTATTTTATTTTTATTATTTAAGAAAGTTGGTTTAATAATATTTTAAGAATAAACATGTTTAAAAGAGTGAATTATTTTTTTTTTAAGAAATAAGTTTTTTTAAATATATTTTCTATTTTACAAATATATCTAATATCTTATATCCAATCCGTAAATGTATGAATAAGATCCAAGTTTAAAAAATATAAATATTGAATCCGATCCAATAAATTTAATGTGGATTAGATCGAGATTTTGACAATATTCAATCTGATCCAATCTGCAACACCATTAAATATTATGATAAACAAAAAAATTAGATAAAAAAAATATTTAAAAGAATAAAAATTATCATGTACAATGCACATTTCTCTTAAAAAATTTTGTTACAATCTTTGTTTTTCTCCCAACTTGACTCTTTACTAATTCCCTTTCAATAAAGGAGAATACATTAACAGAAAAACAAAAATTACATATTTGTTGGGAGGTGAAATTCCAAAAAATAAAAATTATTGGTGATTTTCATAGATACAAAGACAAATAGAATTTAATAGAGAAAATTAATTTTTTTTGACTGAAAAGAAAATAAACAACAACTAAAAAAATAAATAAAAAATTGTTTAAGAAAGACAATCTTGTTGAATACTACTTTTAAACTCCTTTTAAGATAACGGAAACTCTACTTAAGAAGAAAAGAAAGGATCCTCGTTGCAGTCTTTTGTCATGATATCTGTTATTGTATGTGTATCTCTCAAGATCAACCGCACGTCATTTTTAATATATGATATCTCGGATTTTTAACACCAAAAAATCAATAAAACCAAAAAAATCTTGTAAATTATTGACAATAATAAAAATCTCTACATAGTCTAACATATAATAGAGCAAATTGTTTAAATTTTAAAAAGTGAATTCATCGGAACAATTTTTTTTTAATTTTTAAAAAGTAAATTCATAGAGCGCAAATGGTCTTTTTCTTATTTTTTTAATTTTTGAAAAACGAATTTGTCAGGAGCGAATTATCTTTTTTATTTTTCTTAAATTTATTAAAAATACAATGCTCTAAAAGCGAATTCTGAACATTATATCTAAGTAAATTACAAATCAAAAGTGTTAAATAATCAACAATTATAACATTCAAATACTTAATATATAAAGAGAAAGTGTAGTGTATAAAATATAATATAATATAATATTAAGTATGCTAATTTGTATACTATTAACATTAGCCAAATGATTGATAATGATCAGTTCCTGCCACTATATTGGAAACATATATTAAACAAATTATTTGTCAACAAGATTTATTTGATGGGTTTGAAGGAGTTAAACTAGACAATAGAGAGTGAAGGACCACCTTATGAAATTATTATGTTTAAATAATAATTTAAAATGATAAATAATCAAATTCATTAAAAGATCATTTGTTTTTTAAATTAGTTCTTAAAAGATTTTTTTAATCAAATTCGTCATTTAAAGATTTTAAATTAATTGTGTTAGTCTTTCTGTCATTTTCTTTGTTAACAATATTAAAATTTGTCAATGTGACATGTTAAGTGATATTACAATACACACATATATAGGAATCTTAATTGACTATTAACATGATAAGTTTATAAAATTAGATTAAATCAAAACTTAATTAAGGGAAGAACTTGAGACATTGAAATCCCTCAATTTGAGGTTGATTTGATATAGTTTTATAAACTTATCATGTTAGCCGCTAATTAGAACTACTAGGTATGTGTTGTTGTAACACCCTAATATTCAAATCCTTATGTTCGAGTCATAAGTCAATGATAATAAGGTGGTACGACTCTTAAGGAGAATTTTTAATACATAACTATAAGTAAGATTGAAAGGAGTATTAATCGAGAAGCCTGAAAAGAGTAAAAATAAAATCGCGAAGTCGTATCACTCAAGTATCGACAACTAAAAGATAAAACGTGAAGTCGAAAGCGATATACAGCTAAAGGCATAAAGGAGAATAAGAAAAGGACAGTATATAGATATATAATATAAGTAAATAGCTACTAGTCGCGAGTCGCGACCCGCGAAGTTTAGGCCAACTACAGTACAATATGAAAGTAGTTGACAACAGTATCTCCTAATATCTCCCAAAAGAAACATAAGAGCCTCTATAGGCAAGTTCAGAAGAGTTCAATACATA
The DNA here is from genome assembly GCF_059453495.1 of Arachis ipaensis. NCBI lineage: Eukaryota > Viridiplantae > Streptophyta > Magnoliopsida > Fabales > Fabaceae > Arachis > Arachis ipaensis. The sequence continues at coordinate 117,538,082 of NC_142443.1, read as the reverse complement.
ATAAAGCTTTTCAAAATAAAGGTGAAGAGATTCTAAGCAAATATAAAGTAGAGAATATAAAGATCTTCGCCTTCTCTCAGATGAACCACAGCTCACTTTTGAGCACCTGGATCTGTATCTGAAAAATAAGAGATATATACGGAATGAGAACATCCGACCCATGGGTTCCCAGTATGGTAAAAGTTCCAAATAAATACAATGCATTGCAATAAAAACTCACTAAGCATCATAAACTTTCTTTCACCAAATATTCACCCTATGTTCTCGCTAATCCATAAACAGGCACTGTCATAAGAGAATGCTAAATCTAATTCATATTCTTCATGCTTCCCAACTTTCTAACTCTCCAACAAATCAGAATCAGAATCATAAGCCAAACCATCATCACCAGTTATTTTGTCTCAGCAATTCTATATCGTTACCTCATATCCTCACCTGGAGCAAGTGAAATCACTTCACTGCGTCTACCCAGGGAGCTCAAATTATCTCATTCAATAATCATCATCATTGTTCAATTATATCAGCAATTCATCTCATCAAGAACAACCCTCAGCGTCCGCCGACACTAGCATGAAGGACCTCTCAGTTGTACAAACACAAGCAATACAAGCAAGTAATACACAATTAAAGTACAAGTAGAACAAGTAGCACATAATTAGGTAACATAGCATATATGATATAGCAATCCAAAACAAATAGGAAAACCCAAACAATTCAAACATATGCAAATGATGTATGCCTGCCCTATGACTGATGAGTCTCATCTGTCGGTTATAAAGCCAACCCGACAAGTCTTGGTAGCTAACCATTGGACTGTCCCTCTGTCGTGCATCCCAACTCAAGTAATTCTCAATCATAAACATAAACATAATCATAGTCATACAACACCCACATTGGTTTTTATCCACGGGGGAGAGCTCATCCAGAACTTTCGCAGTGTCCGACCACACTTACGACATAGGATCAGCAGAGTATCGAGTCTCAACTTGGAGCACGTGGTGGCTAGTTACTGCTTTCATCCAGGGAAACTCGTATCTCAGATAATCATTTCATATTCATTCATAACATTCCATAATCATTCATCATGACCATATCGTCACTTATACATCACAGGACTGCACATTTTATACATCACTCGTCATAACCCGGGGCAAGTGGGGCAAAACTATAACCCTTGCATCCATCCGGGGAGCCTCTATGCTAACCAACCTGGAGCAAGTGGGGCGCAACCACAACCCTTGCATCTACCCAAGAGGTACATTCTCATATGCCCAGGAAGAACCAAGGAGGGGATCCTAACCTCCCACCATCTCGCTGGGGGCGATTTTACAATACCAGGAGGAACAAGGAAGGGGATCCTCACCTTCCTTCATCTCTCTGGGGTCGCACTTTCGAGAAAGAGAGCTCAAGATAAACAATCATTCAAAGCCATATTTTCATTTCCAGCCATAAATCAATATTTATCATAGCCATCCGGCTCATAACATAACCCATAACAAGCCAATAATCATTATTAAATATAGTCCTTTGGCTCACGGCATACAATGCACTTACATCATCACTCTCAGCAACTCATACAGTCATCATTAATCATAATTCATCATTACTCTCCCTTTACTTCACCCTCAAGCTACCACCCTTCCTAGTCCCTTCTCATTTCTAGGCCTCTATAAGGCTTTAAGACTTAAAGGGTGAGAATGGAAGCTTAAAAGTCTGAAATTCGGTTTTAAAAACTCAAAATCAACTTTTGCTGAAAACTGGGTCATGCGTGCGCGTCACCTATGCGCATACGTGGAAAGCGAAAAAGGAAGTGACGCGTGAGTGTCGTCCATGTGCACGCATGGAAAGCAGAAAGGTAGCGCGACGCGTGCGCGTCAGTGACACGTACATGTGGGTGCGTTTTGCGCTCCTCGCACAAACCCAGTACAGTACCAGCGCAACTCTCTGGATTTTCTACGGGGCACTTGCATCAATACATTGACGTGTACGCGTCGACTAGGTGCATGCGTGAGAGAGTAAAATCGTGAATGACGCGTGCGCATCGGCGATGCGTGCGCGTCGGAGTACGTTTTCTTAAAAATTTTACTAAGTCTGAAAAAGCTGCAGAATTTTATTTTTAAACCTCAAACTTCCGCCACACATAACTTCTTCTACAAAATTCCTTTTTTAACCATTTCTGAACCGTTGGAAAGATCGTTGAATAAAATTTCATAAAAATCTAATTTTGAAGAATTCCTAACTCCGAAGACCGAGTTACACACTGCCGAAATTGGTCAAAAATCAGTTTGTACCCAAAAATAGAAATTACCAATTTTTCCAATGTTCACAAGCCAAATTCATTTTCACTCATCCAAATGGCCACAACCCAACCACATCCACATAATTACATTCAACCAAAATCAAACATACCTCATCTACATAATCTCACCCAAAACTATCAAATTCCACACCTCAATTCCTCAAACCATATTATTCAATGACCAAACTAATTATTCACACATTCAATATCTAAAGTCCATCCAATCTCTTATATCATCACACAATACACACATCAACTTACCTTACTTACCTCTTTTTGGCCTCCGGCCTAAGATTCACGGCCTCCGGCCCAAATTCACAATTTAAATACATATTCCACAAACCGATATTCATTATCCAATTCATCAAATTCTCAACACACCAAACATACAAATTCACACAATTCTCAACCCAATCATTAATTTACATTACATATCAACTATGCATATTAGTACCAACCATTTACACAATCCAAACTTAATCCTAAGGGCATCTAGCCTAAGAATTCTCATCACACCACACGGTACTTAAATGAAACTTAAACCGTACCTCTTGTAGCCAAAATAATTGATCTTCTTCTTGAGAGTCTCCACCAACCCTTAGCTCCAAGCCTCTCCAAAGCTCCTCAAGCAATATCAATCTTCCAATTGTGCACCAAAATCACCAAATACTCTAACATAATCAATTTTCACACTTATAATCAACCCAGGGTTCATGAAATTGATAAATCACGAGGGTGGTTTCTTACCTTAATCCACGAAATTGGTTGACGAAACTCACCAATGGCTCATACTAGAGCACTCCTAAACAACCAAAATCACAAGATTTCCTCAAAACCCAAACCAAATTCGAATTTAAAGAGAGAAACAAAAACTGGGCAGAGGACAGTAGATTATTCACCACAAAACTTAGATAGAATTATAAAGGATTAGAAGAGTGACGCGTGGTCGCAAACGGCTCGTCAATCGGAGTTTTGGAGAGAAAGTTATGATGATTTGAAGTTTGATGAAGTTAGGATTTTCTCTCTTCTTCCTCTCTTCTCCATTTCAGCGCCCTTACCCTCTTTTTTTAGGGTAAATGAGCTGAAATGCTCATAATTAATGTTTATACATGTTGGGTCTTGGGCCCACTTGGGCCCGGTTCACTTGGTTTAGTCTGTTGGCCCAATTTTGGGCCAAAGCCTCTAAGATTAGAGTTTTAAATCGTATTTTAAATATTTTTATCTTCCCAAATTATAAATTCTTATTTCTTAAAACTATTCACTTCTAATTAATTTTCTCAGCCACAGTATTGGACAGATTGCAGTCGGTACTACCGGTCAAATTTTCAGTGCGCATTTTTATTCAGAAAACTATGTTTTCCGACTCAGAAAAATTCACTGAGTCTAAATATCATATTTAAATTATCAAATTCTGATTGCTAGATTTTCTAACAATATTTGCTCCTATTTAATTTATTATTTAATTAATTACGGTTTGACCGGGTTTTACAGTTGTGGTGTCACTTAACGTGTCATATCAATAAATTTTGATGCCATTAGCAACGAAAGTGACAGAAGGACTAAATGACTAATTTAAAATCTTTAATGGATGAATTTAATTAAAAGTGTTTCAGGGTATGAGAGATTGTATGTAAATGTGGATACCTTACAACTCCCTCCCCCTTCCCCTTTTATAGCGGGCTATCCTCTTTATTCTTTTACAATTTAACCCCTGATTTTGCAAATCTGTTTGCTCTTTTTGTGGGCTGATTCAGAGACTCTGTCTTGGAGTTGATGTGTTCTGCTGATGAACTTTTGGTGTTTTCTGCATGCGGTGCTTTTGTTGATCTCTGAGCTGTCTTGACACTTCTTTTTTGGTTTTGGACAGGTGTCTGTTTTTCTGATTTTGGGACTTTTTTTTAATCTACAAATGGATCTTGGATGTCTAGTATGTATAGTTTTGGGTTGGATTGAACTTCTTCATCTTCATCTGATGGTTCTGCTTTTATTGCTTTTAGGGAATTATGGATCTCTTCTTTTAAGGTTATTGCTGCAAGGGCAGCCATCATTTGTTTTTAATAGGCTAAGAAACGAGTCTCTTTCTCGTATGATATTTTTTCAAATCCTAAACTCTGGCTCAGGGGTTCTGCTTTTTTTTTTTAGATATAGTCATCCAATTATCAATGGCCCTTTTTACTGATTAGGTTAAGGTCAAATTTATTCTACCATTTTACTTTTATGTTTTGAATTAAATATTACACGCTTGGAGTGTCTTCATATCCTGCAGAGTCATATTTCCAGGTCATTATCCAGCATATTTCCATAATGGAAATGAAGAAAATCAGCTTATATCAATCTAAAAATGAGGTTTTGTTTTTAAAATATTCATAAGTCATATTAGCTTCCTTCGAAAAAATTGCTTCTATTGGTCCGAACTCTTGAAACCATACTTGGAACTACTTGGGAAACTATAGAGAAATTCCCTTGTGGAACCATATGAACCAAGAGTGTGGATTTGAAGATAGATACAAGGTGTAGTCATAGTAGGAGTAACGTTGATGATGAATACGGTCAAAACCGGAGTGAACCAGTAAAAACTGGTCAAACCCAGTTAAAATGGTCTAACAAAACCACTCAGGTAAAGAACCAATATGAATTGGTGAAAATCGGTCAAATCTGATGAAAATGGTCTAACCGAACCACTCAGATAAAGAATCGGTACAAACTAGTCAAACCTAGTGAAAATGGTCCAACTGAACCACTTGTGTAAAGAGCTGGTACAAACCGGTCTAACCTGGAGGAAACCAGTAAAAATGATCAAACCTGGTAAAAATAGTCCACCCAAACCACTTGGGTAAAGAACCGATACGAACCAGTAAAAACTAGTCAAACCTGGTGAAAATGGTCCAACCAAAATACTTGGGTAAAGAACCGGTACGAACTGGTCAAAAACGAAATGAATCGGTGAAAACCAATCAAATCCGGTGAAAAGAGTCCAACCAAACCACTTGGGTAGAGAATCGGTACAAACCTACAAACCGGTAAAAATGGTCAAACCGAACCACTCGGGTAAAGAACCGATATAAACTGGTGAAAACTGATCAAACTCGGTAAAAATCGTCCAACCGAAACATTCAGGTAAGGAATCGAATCGAATCAGTCAAAACCGGTGTGAACTGGTGAAAATCGATAAGAACCAGAGTGAAACAATGGAAATCATTCAAAACCAGAGTGGACCAATGAAAATTAGTCAAACTTGGTGAAAATGGTCCAACCAAACAATTTGGGTAAAGAATCTAATCAAACCAATCAAACCGTAGTGAACTGATAAAAACCGATCAAAATCGATAAAAATCGAAGTGAACCGGTGAAAAATGGTCAAAATTGGAGTGAACTGGTAATATCTAGTCAAACCGAGTGAAAATGGTCCAACCAAACTACTCGGATAAAGAACTGGTAGGAACTGGTCAAACTCGGAGTAAACTAGTAATAGCCAGTCAAACCCGGTGAAAATGGTCCAACCGAACCACTCGTGTAAAGAACTAGTACAAACCTGTCTAACTCAGAGGAAACCGATCAAAACCAGAGTGAACCGGTAAAAATCGATCAAACCCAGTAAAAATGGTCCAACCAAACAACTCGGATAAAGAACCGGTATGAACCAATAAAAACCAAGCAAATCTGGTGATAATGGTCCAACTGAACCACTTAGGTAAAGAACTGGTATGAACTGGTCAAACCCGGTGAAAATAGTCCAACCGAACCACTCAGATAAAGAACCGATACAAACTGGTCAAACTCGAAGTGAAACCGTGTGTAAACCAACCAAAGCCGGAGTGAACCGATTAAATCAAATGATAATTGTCCAACTGAACCACTCGGGTAAAGAACCTATATGAACTAGTAAAAACCGGTCAAATCCGATAAAAATTATCCAATCGAACCACTTAGATAAAAAACCAGTACAAACCAATCAAATCCAAAATGAATAGGTCAAATCCGGTGATAATGGTCCAAGCGAACTACTCGGGTAAATTCCAAAATGTTTCCGCTTAGATTTGAACCCGTCTCGATTAATTAAGAATGTAGCATGTATGAACAACCACCATTTTGTCATGCTTCTTGTTAATATGTATACAAATTATAATACATCTAAAAATCTTTTATCAAATAGTTTACTTCTATTAATTTAGTTTAATTTTAATTATAAATTCAATCATTTTTAAATTAATTATAAATTTACTTATTTTTTTTATAATTATATGATATTTATTAATATTATTTTTTAATAAATACTTATAAGAGATAATAATATAATAGGTATAAACTAATTAATAAATTATTAAAATTTAAAAATAATAGTTATTTTAATATAAGAAAATAAAAAATAAAAAATACTTATGATAGAGAAAAATAATAAAATTTTATATAATTATTTAATTATATCGACAAATTGGTCACAAATTATTTTTTTTTTATAAAATAGCTGCTGATTTTATATTATTTTTGTTCTATATTATTTTAGAATGGCTTGATTATTCTTAAAATATTAGTGAAGAAGTGTATTTCAAATTTTAATTTTAAGTTTTTGATTAATTTATTAACGGAATGTCCTACATAACAGCATACAAGAACAAGGTTGATAATTTGAAGAACAAGTACAAACTCTAGAGGTACAAAATCAACCGTAAATGCATCAATACATTTATTTATCATTCTCTTTAGTTCTATAAAATATTTCATTTAAATTGTAAGAAAAAATAATAAATAAATATATTGATACATCTACTGTTGATTTTGTGCCTCCGGAGCTTGTATTTGTTCTTCAGATTATCAATCTTGTTCTTGTACTACTGTTATGTAGGATATTCAGTTAATTATTTAACAATGACCTCACAATGGGATTATATTGAACTTAAATGAAATTTTTTTGGATTCAAATAGGACACTTTAAACCTTAAGGACCAAAACAGGATTACGCCCAAACGTAAAGGGATCAATTTAGTATTTTACCTTCTTATTTTTTATTTATATAAAACCGAGTTAACCATTCAACTAGTGACTTGCTGGTTGAGCTTCGATTCTCACAATTATGCTTGTGAGTGTTTGAAAACGTTTTCTAAGAGTTACATGAAAATACAAAGACATTGAATTCAGTAACACTTTTGGTAGTTGAAAACTGAAAAGTGGGTACAATAAAAACAAAATGCTAAATATTGGTGGCTAACATTGTTTCAACTTCCAACTAATCCCCGATGGAAGAGGCAGCACAACTTCTAGCGGCAGTGCGAATGTTAAAACTTACTGCCAAAATCATTTATGTCTTCATCTTTATCTCTATCTCTGTCTTCAATATCGCACTCTTTTTGTACTTGCTTATCATGAAACAAATTCAGAACACTAACTATTGACTATGCTTATGTAGCAGTTTCAAATTCAGAAAGATTTTCCACGCAGAGCAGGAAGAGTCTCATGGATGATTAGCCAATATTTAGCATAGCATTGAAGCTCAAATTCAACAACATAACCATAAGCACTATATGAGAACCACTCACTACGAGTTTATCAAATTTGACTAAGATTTCCACCATTAGAACCATCTATTATTTTGTTCAGCAGCAAAGCAACTAGTCCAAGTTGATAAAGAGTGAACTTGATGGTGTTATTAAATCATATGGTATACCAACTAAATAAAGCAATCATTTGTCACTAAGAAGAGCTTCAATCTTGTTTTCAAGGTGGGCCTCATGGTCCTCCAAGCGACCTTTCACCACATCATTCTCCCAACGGATCAGCGTAGGCACGCCAGTAAGCTTGAACCTGGAATCCACCCTCCACGGATGCTGCGGGTTCCTCCATGTTGGCCTGTCCCCAACATAAGCTTTCAGAATCCCAATATTGTCGGGTGAGGCCTCCAGCCTCTTGTAGATCACAGGCTCAGCTCTCACACAATCTAGGAATACGGAATCAAATATTAAAAAGAATAATTCTAATGATACATACAACACTTCACTAGGTCACCAGTCATATATATTTATGAAGGTAGAAACTCACATGCAATTATTTTCATACGAAGCTATTAGTTGAAAACTGTTAGATAATTTGACATGTTTGACTAAATTATTATCTAACGACTCTCAACTATTAACTTCACATGAAAATAACTGCATGTGAGTGTTCACCATTCATGAATTCTGCTACTGCCTGAATTTGTTGGAACTTGGAAATCTACCTTGTCTAAGCAACATAATCTGATCTTGGCTTTATTTTGTTTAATCTTAAAAATTTAAATCGGTAAATGGAAAATCACTTATCACTACCATAAACAAAAAGTCTTTTCTTCCCCCAACAAGCAGAAAAATATCTTCTCCCAGTTTTGGGGGTTAAGAGATTCTGTCTTTTTCTACCATTTTTAGGATTGGATTTAACTATTTTGTGCCCTAAGAGCATGTTAAGGTTACTATTAGAAGAAATTTTCAAACCTTTTATTTTAATAAATTCATATCCAATGCCATAGAAATTCAACTTTGCATCTTTTTCTATAAAAACTTTAATTGATAACTTTAACTTGTGCCCTAAAGGCACATCTTACTAAAAACCCTTTACGACTTCCTGCTGTGCTGAGAATTCTCACCGATGGTGTCAAATGCTTTATAGTAACACATATTTTGTTTTGTTTTATCTTAAATTTTAAATTGGTAAATGACGAATAGTGATCATTACCATAAGCAAAAAGCATCTTTTCTTCCCCAGCAATCAGAAAAATATCTTCTCCCAGTTTTGGGGGTTTAGGGTTTAAAAGATTCTGTCTTCTTCTCTACCTATTAGGACTTCCCTCTACTGTGCTGAGAATTCTCACTAGTGTCAAATGCTCCATAGATGGAAAACGGTGCATTATGAATGCACGATTTATTTTTTATTTTTTATGTTTTACATTTGATCGGTGTGTACGAAATTCAAGATTTCCCTAATAAAAGAATGTACACAAAATACAAAACAATTACAATTCTTTGAAAGATTCCATCTGGGTTGAACACAAGTATGTTATATGAAATTCATAATCTGGTAACGAACTGGAAAGACCGCCGGATAAAAAAAAAAAAGAAGAAAAAAGAAAAGAAAAGAAGAGGAATAATAATAGCATACCAGGGCACCAGCTGAGAGAGGTGGCAGGGTCCTTATCAGCCAAGAACAGGATGAGATTGGCTTTGTTGTTGGAAGTTTCTGATCGGAACTTCTCAAAGACCCCATCAAAGCTCGAAACTGTGGCCTCCAACACCTTCAGCGGCATCTTTCAACTCTGCAAACACAGAATAACAAGAAGCAAACAATCACAGAGGAATTGAATATGATGCGTTTCTTGAATGCGTCACCTTTCCTTATATATGTGTCTTATCTAGTTATCTCGTATAAGATTCGGGCCAGGTTCAGCTGAATAGCTGCACAGAGGTTAAAAAATGACGAGTAGAGTTTAAAAGGATTGGAAAGTTTTCACATGTACACCGAATAACTGTATTTTAATAATTCTAACGGTTAATTTTGATTAATATATATTACATATATTTTTTATAATTAAAATAATTAAAATTATTACAATATTAATATGTTTAATATACTTGAAATTCTTCTAAAAGAATTTTAAAGGATTATTTAATTATCTACAATATAAAAACATACAAACTCTTTATATGAGTTCTAAAGGTTTATTTACAGAAATAATAGTGAAATTAGTTCTTAAAATTGAGATATTTTTTAAATTTGTTCTATTTTTTAATTAAATTAGTCAAGTAAAAATTAAAAATTAATTATATTTGTTCTTCAGTCAATTTATTAATAATTTCTATCAATAATTGATACTATGAAATATTAATTAATAACATATATAATGTAAGATCCGGTTAATTAACGGCTAATTAACTCATAAATGAAAATTTATTCTAGAAAGTCAAAAATGTGATTTGTATGGCTAAAGATGATAGAGGAGATTGAGACGAGAATTTCGGTACCAATTTTATAGAAATCGGACCAAGATTGGACCGAACGGACCAAACCGGGCCAACCGGACCCAAAGTGGGCCCTTGGCCCAACTAAACTAAACCAAAACTCTAGTTTTCAGCACTCTCTCTCCTCACTTGAGACACTCACACGCTGAAAATGGAGGCCATGGTGGGAAGAACACTCTCTCAAGTTCTCTCCCTTGGTTGATCTTCAAACCACCATAACTTTTGATTTAGAGCTCCGATTGCTGCACCGTTTGCGGCCACGCGTTCACCGCGTAGAGCTCTACAAAACCCATGCAATCAACCTTAAGGTAAGCCACGTTTTGCTCTTCGAAATTCCAGCTCTTGTTTTCGAGTTTCATGGATGAAATATTGAGATTTTGGGCTCTTTGATGTTATAGGACCCAACTCTCTTGAAGGAGAAGGTTAATCTTGTCTCCTTGGACCTTGGGTGTGGTAAGATTCTCAACCCTAGTGTAATTTGTTGTTCTATGATGTTGGGTATTGAGATGTTGTGTATGGGTATGATGATTGTGGCTTAGGTTGTGTATATGTGAATATTGGAGCTTGATTGGTGATTTTGGAAAGCTTGGAAAAGGGTTTTGTGTGATAAAATCTGTTCTTGGAGGTGTTGATACCTTGAAAGCTTGTGGACAAGTGGTTTGGAAGTGCTCCGGTTGAGCTTGGAAAATCGGCTAAGGTATGGTCTCGGTTTCTCGTATCTAATATGTAATGTGGTAGGAAATACTTAGGCTAGAGGCCCTAAGATAGGCATTGAATGGTTGATGTTGTTAAATGGTTGAGATATATGATGTGATCATATATGTGATTATGAATATTGATGCCTTGATTTTGTGATATATAAGAAAATGCATGTTGTGATATATGCTTGATGAATGATTAAGGTTGAATTGGTGGGTGGTACCATGTTGATGATGAGTATGATGTTGATTATGTATAATAATGGTTGATTGGAAATGGTATTATTGGAAATTGGGATGAGGGAGGATGTATGACATGATATTATGTTTGTCCTTTAGCCATTTGATTGAGAAGTGTTAAAAGGGTTAGATGGTGATTTTAGAAAATTTGGTAAAATGTTAATGTGTGAGTTGAGGATGGCTTGATGTTGATTTTGGTATATTTTGGTTGATTTCAAAGAAAAGGGATGAAATTGGCATGTTTTGATTGATTTTGAAAAGAGTTGAAAGTGGCTTGTTTTGAAAATGGCACTTTATGGTTTTGTATGAAAACATGGTCTTTGGGCATACTTTGACGGGGCATAACTTGGACTACGGATCTTTGATTTGTGCCAAATCTATTTAGAAATGAAATTGGACCCGGGATGTCCATGCCGTTCGAAGAACGGGTGAAAAACGATTTAAAATGAGAAAGTTATGTCCGTCGGAAGATTGGGGGTTGAATCTGTGAATTCTGCAGCTTTTAACTTAGAAAATTTTTAGCAGAATGACCCTCCGCGCATAGGCGCACTTGGCGCGTACGCGCCGTTCTTCAAGAAAGCACCATCCACGCGTGCGCGTGGTGTGCGCGGGCGCGTCGATGCGCTGCACCAAATGCCCAGCCATTTTCCCGAGACTTGTGCCAGAGTTATGCCAGTTTTGTGCCTTGGGCGCAAGAGCACCCACGCGTACGCGTGGTTGACGCTCGCGCGTCGTTTGGCTATTTTTCAACCCACGCATCTGCGCATATGATGCTTGCGCGTCGATGAGATTTTGTGGCCATCCACGCCTGCACGTGGAGTGCGCGTACGCGTGGCCCTGTTTTCATCCCAAAGTTGATTTTTGAGTTTTAAAAGCCAAATTTCATACTTCTAAGCCTCCAATCTCACCACTTATGTCTTAAATCATTATAATATGTCTAGCAATGAGGCAAGGGGCTAGTAAATGTGGTAACTTGCGAGTGAAGCAAGGGAAAAATGAATGATCAATGAGGATCAAAGATGATTATGTGAGATGCGGAGGATGGCGGTGGAAGTGCTTGTTGTGCCATGGGCCGAAGGGCCGTAATTGTTAATGAATTGGCTGGTTATGGATTTAACCGTGAGTCGAATGACTAGATTATTGCCGTGTTACGGCGGAGCCATGATTATGGCTAAGTATAAATGCATATATGCTGTTGAATGAATTGTGAATGTTTGCACTTCCACCATCGGAGATGAGGGTTTCCCTGGGAGGAAGCAGTAGCTAGCCACCACGTGCTCCAAGTTGAGACTCGAAGCTCTTTTGACCCTATGTCGTAAGTGTGGCCGGGCACTGTGAAAGGCCCGGATGAGCTCGTCCCCGTAAATATTCACCAGTGAGGGTGATGGATATGGATCATAATTATGATCAAGTTTATGATGAGTATAACTCGAGTTGGGGATGCGCGACAGAGGGACTGTCCAATGGTTAGCTACCAGGACTTGTCGGGTTGGCTCTATAACCGACAGATGATATCATCAGCCACTAGGGACATGCATTCATCATATGCATACTATATGAATTGTTTGAGATTGCCTATTTGACTGCATATTACTTGCTAATTGTCTAAATGCCTTATCTATTCCTATTTGTAAATCTCTTGTCTGATATAACTGTGTTTGCTATATTACACTCCTGCTGGTGGTTGGGAGGTCTGAAGGAGTTGGAAAGGGAAGTATTAGTTAGACTGAAGGATCTTTAGTCAGTTGCCACTTACGGTTTAGTTTGTTTATAAGCTTTGCTATTATCTGGAGGAAGTTCTAGGATTGCCTTCGGCTTTCCTCTATTATTATGTATTATATATGTAGAAGCTGTTACCATGATGGGGACCTCTGGTTCTCACTCATGCGGATTTTGTGGTTTTCAGATGCAGGACGTGAGGTTTCTCGTTGAGGCATGCTGGAGACTTTTGGATTAGCGAAGATCCTTTGTTTTCTGGACTCTATTTTGGTTTATATATCTTGTTTAGATACTTTTATCTCCACTAAATAATACAAACTGTGATGACTCTTCTTATAGGAGATTTTTGGAGAATAGGGTTCTGTATTTGTGTTCCTTTGGGTTTCCTTATTTTACTTATATGTATATATATATTGCTATGCTCGGACCGGTTATCTTCGCATCCGGATTTGAGTTTTGATATTCCCGTTTTTGACACTCTTTTGTATATATATAATCTCGCGTTAACTTATCCTTTGCTCGTTGCGTTATCGATCGGAGTGTTGCGCTTTCAAGTTGCGATTTTTGTTTACCCCTTTTTCTACAAAGGCTCCTAGTTATAATCCTTATTCACACTACTATACGTACTAGATTTTTGTTTTAGAGGTCGTAATACCTTGCCATCTCTGGATTATGACTTAAGCATAAGACTCTGTATGGTAGGGTGTTACATCATAAAGTGGTGGCGTATGCCTCACGACAGTTGAGACCTCATGAAGTTAGTTACCCTACGCACGATTTGGAACTCGCTGTGGTCGTATTTGCCTTGAAGGTGTGGAGGCATTATCTCTATGGGGTTAAGTTCCAAGTCTTCTCCGATCACAAGAGCTTGAAATATCTCTTTGATCAGAAAGAGCTTAATATGAGGCAAAGGAGGTGGATGGAATTATTGAAGGACTACGACTTTGAGTTGAATTACCATCCGGAAAAGGCAAATGTAGTGGCGGATGCGTTAAGTCGGAAGTCGTTATATGCGGCTTGGATGATGCTTCAAGAGGAGAAGTTGCTCAAGGGATTCGAGAGTCTAAAAATTGATGCTCGAGAAGTATCTGGAACCTTGTGTTTGAGCCGATTAAAAATCTCGAGTGATTTTAAGTCCGAGCTCCTAAAGGCTCATGAAAATGATGAAGCGTTATGGAAGGTGTTATCGGCTATCGAGCAAGGAAAACAGTGGAGAGTGTCGGAAGAAAAAGATGGGTTATGGAGATTCAATGGTAGGATCATTGTACCGATGTTGGCACTTTGAGGCAAGATATCTTAAAGGAGGCACACAAAAGCGGATTCTCCATTCACCCGGGAAGTACTAAGATGTACCATGATTTAAAGGCGATGTTTTGGTGGCCAGGTATGAAGAATGATGTGGCGGAATATGTTTCAAAGTGCTTAACTTGCCAAAAGGTAAAGATTGAACATCAAAGACCTTCTGGGATGTTGCAACCTTTAGAGGTTTCACAATGGAAGTGGGAAAGTATTGCAATGGACTTTGTGTCGGGATTGCCAAGGACTATGACTGGTTTTAATGCTATCTGGGTGATTGTGGACCGACTGACGAAGTCAGCTCACTTTTTGCCCATTCGGATGACTTACACCCTTGAGGAGCTAGCTCGGTTATACATAAAGGAGATTGTGAGACTCCATGGTGTACCTGCTACTATAATCTCTGATAGAGATCCTCGTTTCACTTCGAGGTTCTGGGGTGCATTTCAGAAAGCTTTTGGAACCCGATTAAGCTTGAGTACAGCGTACCATCCACAAACAGATGGTCAATCCGAGAGGACGATCCAAACACTAGAGGATATGTTGAGAGCTTGTGTTTTGGATCAACCGACGAGTTGGGATCGGTATATGCCGTTAGTGGAGTTTGCATACAAAAATAGTTACCATGCGAGCATCGGAATGGCTCCGTATGAGGCATTGTATGGAAGGAAATGTCAATCTCCGCTATGTTGGTATGAAGCTGGAGAGAAAGGCTTATTGGGGCCGGAGATGATAGCTGAGACCACTGAACAAGTCAAGAAAATCTGAGATAGGATGCTTACGGCGCAGAGTCGCCAGAAGAGTTACACTGATCAGAGGCGGAAGCCCTTGGAATTTGAAGAAGGAGATCATGTTTTCCTGAAGGTTACTCCAACCACAGGAGTAGGTAGGGCGATTAAGGCGAAGAAGTTGAATCCTCGATACATTGGTCCATTTCAGATCCTGGAGAGGATTGGACCGGTAGTGTATCTGATGGCTCTACCACCTCATCTTTCGACCATGCACGACGTGTTTCACGTGTCACAGCTTTGGAAGTACACTCCTGATGCTAGCCATGTATTAGAACCTGAGTCGGTTCAGTTAAGAGAAGATTTGACGCTTCCAGCGGCTCCAGTTAGAATCGACGATACTAGTATCAAACGGTTGAGTGGAAAAGAGGTTTCATTAGTCAAATTGGCTTTGGAACACACTTGGGAACTTGAGTCGGAGATGCAAACGGATTATCCGCACTTATTCTCAGGTAATTGAATTCAAATTTTGTGGGCAAAATTCCCAACTAGGTGGGTAGGATGTAAGACCCGGTTAATTAACGGCTAATTAACCCATAAATGTGAATTTATTCTAGAAAGCCAAAAATGTGATTTCTATGGCTAAAGATGATAGAGGAGATTGAGACGAGAATTTTGGTACCAATTTTATAGAAATCGGACCAAGATTGGACCGAACGGACCAAAACGGGCCAACCGGATCCAAAGTGGGCCCTTGGCCCAACTAAACTAAACCAAAACCCTAGTTTCAGCACTCTCTCTCCTCACTTGAGACACTCACACGCTGAAAATGGAGGCCATGGTGGGAAGAACACTCTCTCAAGTTCTCTCCCTTAGTTGATCTTCAAACCACCATAACTTTTGATCTAGAGCTCCGATTGCCGCACCGTTTGTGGCCACGCGTTCACCACGAAGAGCTCTACAAAACCCATATAATCAACCTTAAGATAAGCCACGTTTTGCTCTTCGAAATTCCAGCCCTTGTTTTCGAGTTTCATGGATGAAATGTTGAGATTTTGGGCTCTTTGATGTTATAGGACCCAACTCTCTTGAAGGAGAAGGTTAATCTTGTCTCCTTAGACCTTGGATGTGGTAATATTCTCAACCCTAGTGTAATTTTTTGTTCTATGATGTTGGGTATTGAGATGTTGTGTATGGATATGATGATTATGGCTTAGGTTGTGTATATGTGAATATTGGAGCTTGATTGGTGATTTTGGAAAGCTTGGGAAAGGGTTTTGTGTGATAAAATCTGTTCTTGAAGGTGTTGATACATTGAGAGCTTGTGGACAAGTGGTTTGGAAGTGCTCCGGTTGAGCTTGGGAAATCGGCTAAGGTATGGTCTCGGTTTCTTGTATCTAATATGTAATGTGGTAGGAAATACTTAGGCTAGAGGCCCTAAGATAGGCATTGAATGGTTGATATTGTTAAATGGTTGAGATATATGATGTGATCATATATGTGATTATGAATATTGATGCCTTGATTTTGTGATATATGAGAAAATGCATCTTGTGATATATGCTTGATGAATGATTAAGGTTGAATTGGTGGGTGGTACCATGTTGATGATGAGTATGATGTTGATTATGTATAATGATGGTTGATTGGAAATGGTATTATTGGAAGTTAGGATGAGGGAGGATGTATGACATGATATTATGTTTGTCCTTTAGTCATTTGATTGAGAAGTGTTAAAAGGGTTAGATGGTAATTTTGGGAAATTTGGTAAAATGTCAATGTGTGAGTTGAGGATGGCTTGATGTTGATTTTGGTATATTTTGGTTGATTTCAAAGAAAAGGGATGAAATTGGCATGTTTTGATTGATTTTGAAAAGAGTTGAAAGTGGCTTGTTTTGAAAATGGCACTTTATGGTTTTGTATGAAAATATGGTCTTTAGGCATACTTTGACGGGGCATAACTAGGACTACGGATCTCTGATTTGTGCCAAATCTATTTAGAAATGAAATTGGACCCGGGATGTCCATGCCGTTCGAAGAACGGGTGAAAAACAATTTAAAATGAGAAAGTTATGTCCGTCGGAAGATTGGGGGTTGAATCTGTGAATTCTGCAGCTTTTAACTTAGAAAATTTTTAGCAGAATGACCCTCTGCGCGTAGGCGCACTTGGCACGTACGCGCCGTTCTTCAAGAAAGCACCATCCACGCGTGCGCATGGTGTGCGCAGGCGCGTCGATGCGCTGCACCAAATGCCCAGCCATTTTCCCGAGAGTTGTGCCAGAGTTATGCCAGTTTTGTGCCTGGGGCGCAAGAGCACCCACGCGTACGCGTGGTTGACGCTCGCGCGTCGTTTGGCTATTTTTCAACCCACGCGTCCGTGCGTATAACACTTGCGCGTCGATGAGATTTTGTGGCCATCCACGCGTGCACGTGGAGTGCGCGTACGCGTGGCCTTGTTTTCATCCCAAAGTTGATTTTTGAGTTTTAAAAGCCAAATTTCATACTTCTAAGCCTCCAATCTCACCACTTATGTCTTAAATCATTATAATATGTCTAGCAATGAGGCAAGGGGCTAGTAAATGTGGTAACTTGCGAGTGAAGCAAGGGAAAAATGAATGATCAATGAGGATCAAAGATGATTATGTGAGATGCGGAGGATGGCGGTGGAAGTGCTTGTTGTGCCATGGGCCGAAGGGCCGTAATTGTTAATGAATTGGCTGGTTATGGATTTAACCGTGAGCTGGATGACTAGATTATTGCCGTGTTACGGCGGAGCCATGATTATGGCTAAGTATAAATGCATATATGCTGTTGAATGAATTGTGAATGTTTGCACTTCCACCATCGGAGATGAGGGTTTCCCTGGGAAGATGCAGTGGCTAGCCACCACGTGCTCCAGGTTGAGACTCGAAGCTCTTTTGACCCTATGTCGTAAGTGTGGCCGGGCACTGTGAAAGGCCTGGATGAGCTCGCCCCCGTAAATATTCACCAGTGAGGGTGATGGATATAGATCATGATTATGATCAAGTTTATGATGAGTATAACTCGAGTTGGGGATGCGCGACAGAGGGACAGTCCAATGGTTAGCTACCAGGACTTGTCGGGTTGGCTCTATAACCGACAGATGATATCATCAGCCACTAGGGACAGGCATTCATCATATACATACTATATGAATTGTTTGAGATTGCCTATTTGACTGCATATTACTTGCTAATTATCTAAATGCCTTATCTGTTCTTATTTGTAAATCTCTTGTCTGATATAACTGTGTTTGCTATATTACACTCCTGCTGGTGGTTGGGAGATCTGAAGGAATTGGAAAGGGAAGTATTAGTTAGACTGAAGGATCTTTAGTCAGTTGCCACTTACGGTTTAGTTTGTTTATAAGCTTTGATATTATCTGGAGGAAGTTCTAGGATTGCCTTCGGCTTTCCTTTATTATTATGTATTATATATGTGGAAGTTGTTACCATGCTGGGGACCTCTGGTTCTCACCCATGCGGATTTTGTGGTTTTCAGATGCAGGACGTGAGGTTTCTCGCTGAGGCATGCTGGAGACTTCTGGATTAGCGAAGATCCTTTGTTCTCTGGACTCTGTTTTGGTTTATATATCTTGTTTAGATACTTTTATCTCCACTAAGTAATACAAACTGTGATGACTCCTCTTATAGGAGATTTTTGGAGAATAGGGTTCTGTATTTGTGTCCCTTTGGGTTTCCTTTGGGGTTTCCTTATTTTACTTATATGTATATATATATATTGCTATGCTCGGACTGGTTATCTTCGCATCCGGATTTGAGTTTTGATATTCCCGTTTTTGACACTCTTTTGTATATATATAATCTCGCGTTAACTTATCCTTTGCTCGTTGCGTTATCGATCGGAGTGTTGCGCTTTCGAGTTGCGATTTTTGTTTACCCCTTTTTCTACAAAGGCTCCTAGTTATAATCCTTATTCACATTACTATACGTACTAGATTTTTGTTTTAGAGGTCGTAATACCTTGCCATCTTTGGATTATGACTTAAGCATAAGACTCTGTATGGTAGGGTGTTACATATAATATCTGATATGTCTAATTAAACATTAATCAAATATATTTATGAAAATTTATTAATTTAAATTTTTTAATTATATAAATTATATTTTCAATATGACTTAGTGACTAAATTAATAGATTTCCATAAACATATTTGATTAGCATTCAATTAAACATGTTAAGTGTCATGTTTAATATCAATTAACATTTCACATAATCAATCGTAGACGAAAATTATTAATAGAGTAACTGAATGACAAATATGATTAATTCATAATCTTTGAAGGACCAATTTGATTGATAAAATTTTTCAGGGACAAATTTGGAGAATGTCTCATCTTTTAAGAACTAGTTTGACTATTAACCCTTATTTAGTCAACAAAAACGGCATTAAAATATAGAAAATTTTTTTAAAATAAAATAAAAAATGCTTTAGTTTCATAGAAAAATAAATCTCATTATTTTTTGAAATCCATTTTTTTTGTGTTGGAGGCAAATTTGCCATGCCCCTCGACAAACCTTGTCAATTTCACAAGGTTCGCCGCCCCTCAACGAATTTCACATTGTAAGTGATGTTCGCCGTATTCCTCGGCGAATTTTGTAAGGGGGGAGGGGTTGCCCAAATATATAAACTCGTGGTCCTCCCACCCCATCATCCTTACTTTTCACTTTTCACTTTTCAACTCCACTCTCTCAATTCCTCTGGTTTCTTATGTCTCTCATTTTTATTCTATTTCACTTTTTTATCCTCGTAACTCGTCAACTCCAGATAATTCTGTTCTTCTATTCGTTTTAAAGTAATTTTATTCTTATATTATTTTATAATTTTAACATATTTATTTAGTTAGAATAAATTTCATATAAAAGTAGTTTTTATAGAAATAATTATTTAGATAGATAATTAGTTCATGATTAACGATTATGTAGTTATGTTAGAAAATTAATAGATGTTTATGCAAAATTTTATTTAGATTAATGTTTCATTCGAATCAATTATGGTTTAGAGTTAAATTATGATATGATAGGTATTTAGATTAATTTATGTTTGATAAAAAATTATATTAGTTAATTTTAAATTATTTTATTCTAGTTTATTTTATTATAGTGTAGTTGGATGGTACAAAACTTGTAGGCAACAAAACACCTTTTATAGACGAGATCGGATTGACCATATTGCTGGCAGACTTGGCTGAATAGTATATCTTATAACTTATGTCTTTATATGTTTAAAATTTGTCTTTATTAGTTGTAACCTCAATTTTATATGACTCCTTGACTTTTTGTTAAGATTCTCAGATTTTGCCAACGAAAAGGAATTTACCAGCGCATTCGTCCGAGGAGATCAGGACACACCTCAGACGTGATGAATTTGAGCTCGTGGCATATATGTTAGAGTAGGACCATGACTAAGCAATGGTCTTTGCTTTAATCAAGAGATAATGTCCTGAGTCCCATACTTTTTACCTGCCCTGTGGGGAGATGACTATCACCCTACAAGATGTGGCGTATGAGTTGGGACTCAATATTGATGGAGATCCAGTGAGCGACTACATGGGTGGTTGGGAGCAGTTCTATGATGGATGTTTTATTAAGGACCTCTGTCTACAGCTGCTAGGTGTCGTACCCGGACCCAATGACAAACAGTCATAGAGCAAGTGGACCATCAACCTCACATGGTTTTGTGATACTATTTGTGGACAATTGGAGGCAGAGCCGATAGAGGAGCGCCTGTTGCGGTACACCGAAGGATACATAATGCAGATCATTGGAGGCATTCTGTTTCCAGACGTGTCTGACTCTCACGTTCACATGAAGTGGCTACCTCTATTGGAGGATCTTGATCGACGTAGGAGGTTGTCATAGGGTTCACCTGTGCTAGCGTGGTTGTACCGCCAAATGTGTCGTGACACGGATTATAAGCAGCAAAACATAGGTGAATGTTGTGGATTGCTTATCTCTTGGGCATATCATAATATACCCTTGTCGACTAGAGGGATTTGACCAGTGCCGATTTTTGCTGATTGAGAGGTAGTTTTGCCTTATGTGTTCTGCTTTATTGTTTCTTAAGTTAAGCATTATATTTGTGTGATTTCTAAATACTCATGATATTATACGTGGGTGGGGTTTGAGCTACTTAATGACAGAATAAAGATGAGGCTTTGACAATAGAGATGCATCCTCAATGGCATCAGTATTTATAATGTAAGTAATGTTTAAACTTGCATTTAATACTATTAGTGTTGTGATTGGGATTAGGTTTTGAAATCTTTTGTGATATTTATCAGGTTTCTTGGTAACCGTAAACAGATTGACTAGACGCTATATGTTGACCCACTTATCTAAGATATCGTTCTACAGAGGCTCTTAAGGATGAAGCCTCTTTTGCTGTATTGTGCCGACTATTATGTTTTGTTATTGTTGAGTGGCACTAGGTAGACCATATGGTGAGGCAGTTTGATGGGCTACAACACATCCCAATTAGGCCATTGAATATGACGAGATGCACAGGCATGATAGTCGGTTTGGTAGAGGCAAGTGGTACCTAAATTCTTGGGAGGTTGGTATGAGATGTGGGTAGCTCGGGGTGACCATCGACTGCAGATATATCATGCATTCGATCTGCACCTTCACAGCCATACTTGAGATGGTACTTCCAATAGGCACACATAGAGTTGGTTGGTTAGGGCGACCATTGCTTCACGGTGATTGGATACATCTCCGAGGATCTACCGATTCATCACCAGAGGGCTCTACAATTACATCAGCTCGAGGATGTAGAGCTTCCACCGGTACGGCATCGAGGAGGGAGATGTGGTAGAGCTCATCCTAGGCATGGTTCTGCTATGGCTTGCGTGGATAGAGCCTCTAATAGCCAAAATACAAGTGGAGACCATGCAGATATTAGTTTTGAAAGAGTAGAGGAGGCTGCAGTGTGATATGCTATCTCAAATAAGACAAAAAAAGAAAACAACCAAGCCTTCTTCGTCTCTCCCTCAACCACGACAAATGTAATAGACAATATGTTTAAATTGTCATCTTTGGCGGTAGCCATAAGCAAAATGCCTCTGTATTTACCATACAAGTGAGTACCATCAATGAAAATAAGTGGTTTACAATGTCTGAAAGCTTCAACATAAAGAGAGAATGTCCTAACCACTCGATGAAACATGACACTATCAACATCACTAGGGAAAGACTCTGTTACAAGTTGCACCCAAGTAACTAATTGCCATTTGTTGCAAGAACATATAAGTGTTTATTTAATTAAGCACACGAAACTAATGGCAATATAATGAATCTTACCAAGTAAGTACATCTGCATTGTAAATAACCAACGAGGAAGCTCATTGTATAATTTCTCCTAATCTTCATATATCCTAGCAGCGACTCTCTGCTTTGCAAGACAAACTTTTTTATACGATGCCTTGTAACCAAAATGATTCTCAATAGATCCTCACAGAACTCTTATGCTTATGGTTAGGTTTACTTTGACCATTGTGAATATAGGTTGAGCAATCACCTTTGAGTCCAAACTTTCATGGTCTTGGCCCATTGATGTTTGCATACAAGTATGAGAATAATTGTATCTCCTCACCTTTCATTTTTCTTGCCTTTGGCGATACGATATGCGAATGTTCCATTGACAACCCGACTCAAACTTAGTGCACTGTACAACATACTTTAATTGGTCACACTCTATTATATTATACTCTACACCCCTCCTAATACTATACATCTTAACTGCCATAATAACTTCCTCCTTGTTTTCATACTATTGCCCAATCTCAAACTCATTGGTGGGATCATCTTTGAGGCCTCCTTGACAAAAACGAACAATCTGGAGTCATTGCCTCGAGATTCAATATGAAAAAATGATTGAGCCAATCATATGGTTTGCAAATGGCAGGCTGTGTCAGCGTGTCTTGTGTGTTAGTGAAGTAGTTCATCTATTCCTCCTCCTTATTTGGAATTTCTATCTGTTCAACCTGTGTGAAAGTTTCAGAATGGCTTAGAGAAGGGGGTTGAATCTATAACCCCTTTTTAAATAATTTTTCTTACTTTTAATTCTGACTTAGTTACTAAAGTGTCTGATAAGTAGAAATTTAGGAGACAATTTTATTTTGTCTCTACACAACGCTTTCAGAAATAGAGCAATCCTTTTTGAATATCTATGACTTCTGAGATAATGCAGGATGTAAAACCTAAAAATATGATAAATAATTAATTAATAAATTAAATGAGAGTAAAAATGATTAGGAAATTAAAATTTTATATTTTAGGAGAGTAAAAATGGTTAAGATGAGAATAAAAGCATTAATCTTAAAGGTTTTGGCCCAAAGTTGGGCCAACAGGTTAAAACAATTAAACCGGGCTTCATCGGACCTAAGTCCACATTATTTAATCTCACACTTAAAACCATTTCAGCACAAAATCACCATTTGATAGAGAGAGAGGTGGATAGAAGGAGAGAAGGGGGAAGAAAACCCTAACAAGCACTATTTATCACCATCTTCATTCGTCCATAAATTTTGATCCGGAGCTCCAATTGACGATTCGTTTGTGACCACGCGTTCATCTCAGAATCTTCTTTAATTCTATTTAAACATTGTGGTAAGAAATCTTGAAATTCTTTCCTAGTTTTTTGTTCCCTTGAATTTTTCATTTTTGGGATATATGTGAGTTGAAATTTGTGATTTTGGTTATTTATGGGTACTCTAATATGGATTCCAAGTGAGTTCCATCTCAAATTCGAGTGAGTTAAGGTAAGAAAGCCTAATTCCTTCATTATCAATAATTTTAAATGAAATCCTAACTTGAAATGTGAATTAATTTGGTGTAACTAGATTACATGAAGAATGATGGCTTGCTTGGGTTGAGTTGTATTACGATTTTGTGGTTAATTTAGTTACGGAGTATTTATAGAGGCTTGATTAACGTTGGGTGAGGCTTGGAGTTGCCAGAAGGGGAAAGAATTCAATGGCGTGAACTGCCGTAAAAGACGTAAGGGTCTTAGTTTTGGATATGCACCATGTAACATTATGTGAAAATCTAGGATAGGATTGGATTGAAATTGGTTATTGTTGTGATTAGTTGATATGGATGTATGTATGAGTATGCATGATTTAAATTGTTGTGGTGTGCTTGACTATGACGGTAATTTGATTGCCTATTAAGGCGTTGGTATGGAAAATGGGCCAGAGACCGAGATAGGGTGAGATATCTCCTATTAGATAAGTCATGGTAAGTGGTGATTGCCATGTGTGAATTGATTTCTAAATTAACGAGCTTTGGATGAATTAAGAAGTGTTGTATGTTGTTGTTGTGAATGGGTGTATTTGAATGAATGTTCTAAATGAGTTATAATTGAGATGATTGGACTCGAAATGGATAGAAATTTATAAGTGAGTGTTTGAAGTATTTAGAAATAGTATTGGAGTGAATTATTGTTGGATTAATGAGGATTTGATTATGTAAATGGCTTATTAGTTTGATTATTGATGGAAAACTTATGGAATTGGAATTATTATGTTGGAGCTTATTTGATTAGGTTTGGGATGGGTAGGACTTGTTAAATGAGTATTGATATGCGTGGAATTGGCGTTGGAATGGTTTGAAAATGAATTGAATGGAGTTTTGGTGAAAATTGGCAATTTGGTAAAAAAAATGAATTTTGACTAATTTTAGTGTGCCATAACTTGGTGTTCGAAGCTTGGATTGCGGTAAAATCTATCTTAAATTAAAGCTAGTTAAATGATCTCTAAAATGGTTTAAGAATAGAAGGAATTGGAATTTTATAGAGAAAGATATGAACGAATGAAAACTGGTACAAAAAAAAAACTGAATTCTGAGATTATGCAGCAACCAAAATTTCTGGTATGTGTGCCCGCGCATAGTATGGTGTGTGCGCACGGAATAGAGCAAGGAAAAATGCTCGTGTGTACGAATGAGGAGTATGCATACGCATGTCTAGGAATTTTGCAAGTTGTGCGTATGCACAGGGGTCGTCATACATACGCACAAAGATGATGTGTATGCACAAGTTCAGTTTTCTCAATTAAACTATGTTTCTCAATTAAACTCTGGTTTTGACCATTTGACTTTCCCGGCAAGCTTGTAACCTACCCAAACCCCCAATTAAGGTCTGATACCTAGATTTTGGGCTCTGGAATGAGTGTGAGTATATGGAATGGATTAAATTAAATTATTCCCAAATAAACGCTTGGTTAAACCGAATGACGTGGTTGCGGGGATGGTGGTTCGTCCCGCATGCGATGAGAATGGTGATATTATCCTGCTTATGAGAATGAAATGGGTAAATTGATAGAGAATTTGAGTTAATGAACTTGAGACTTGATGAGTTGATACTGAATTGAGGTTAATGAGTTTAATAACTAATGATATTGTTGAAAGATATGGATGTAGACTGTTTACGGCCTGAATGGCTGGATTGATGAGGATGGTGGCATTTTTCCGCTCACAGATTAGGCAATTTAAGAATGAAGGATTTCCTCTCTTGTGTCATGATTGTGATTTGAGATTTGATGTTGAGCACAATCTCATAAGGACAGTGATATGTTACGCTCACTTGAGATAACGTGCATGAGACCCAGTGGAGAGGGCGATACGTAATGCCCACTTGATACCTAAAGGAGGGTTCTCATGAGGACGGCGATACATAATGTTCATGGAGGAAACAAATTTGATCAGTAGGGACAGTGATACATAACACTCACTAAACTTGAGATTGATGGCACAACTCAGTGGGGACGACAATACGTAATGCCCACGTGAGACTGCGGGTACGGCTCCGTGAGGACGGCAATACGTAACGCTCACTGGAGACTGGATGAATGATCCCCCATAAGGATGGAGATATGTAATGCTCATGGAGGGGATATTTTCTGAGATAAGGATGGCTATACGTAATGCCTATCTTAGGGAAGTTGTCGGGTGTAGGCAACCAACCAACACGTGAGATCATGGCATGTTTAGGGATAGACATGCATCATCTGCATTTGTGTGTATTGGTTGGGTGTGTATCTAGTATTTGGCTTGCTTTGTTGAATAATTGTATCTATATGCTATTTGAACTACTTGCTTTATCTGTTCCCTCTATTTGTGTATTCTTTGTGTTGTTTTGTATGTGTTTGAACAACTAAGAGATCCTTTATACTGGCGATGATAAAGCTGAGGGATGTTCTTGATGCGATGTTAATGATTGAATGATTGGATGATGGAAATGAGTATTGATTGAGATGATTTAAGCTCCCTGGGTAGATGCAAGGGTGTAGTTCGCCCCACTTACTTCGGGTTGAGAAATTGAGAGTACTAGTATAACTGATGACTTGTGTTGAGATTGTTGAGATTTACTAAAACTGTGGAGACTAATGACAATAATTGATACCATTGAGATTGAATTTTGTTAATAATAATTGTTAGAGACTGATGAAACCGGAAGGGCTTATTATTGAAAAATGAATAATAATGACATTGAGAGAATTAATAGTTTAGTGTTGAAAAGAATTAGGATTAAAGATAGTTGATAAGGGATGAGACTTACTAACTTAACTCTATTTGGATTAGAAAGGACCCTAGGATTGAACCTTGAATGATTGGAGTTTAGAATTGCCTAATGAATTCATATCTTTTTACATAGTCTCTATTTGGAATTATTACCCTACTAGGAACCTTCAGGTTCTCACCTGTTATCAAATTTTGTTTTTCATATGCAGGATGTGATATACCTCGTTGAGTGTGCTAATTTCCTCTTGGAAGCAAAGACTGTCTTTTGGATTTTCATTATTACGTTAGATGTTGTTGTTCTCCACTTTTGTATTTTGTAATTGTATATCCCTCTTAGAGATTGATTTTGGGAGAAACAGGTTGTATTTTGTTCACTTCTAGTTTGTATTATACTTTCTAGCCGACCTGTCTTCACAGGTCGAGACTAGTATTTGTTATGTATCTCCTTTTAAATTATATTTCTATCATTCTGTATATCGTTGGCGTTTCGAGTGCGATGCGATTATTGTTCTGTCATCTTTCTTCACAGGATCCTAACTATATTATATTTCTTTAATCCATACATATGTACTTTATTTTTATATATAGGCCGTAATGCCTCACCACCTTTGACTTACGACTGCATCGTAAGGCCTTGTGTGGTATGGTGTTACGCAGGAGACATTTTTGTTTTAACTCTCATGAAAGAAAAATAGAAGAAGAGTAGATAAGAGAGATTCACACAGCCATGTATCCTAGTTTATTCACCATGTGCAATGTGACTACATCCAGTCTTCCTATAATAGTGGTGGAATTTTTACTATCTTTCAAAGATTACAAACACCAATTTTCTTATGATTCAACACAATCCTATCTGGGGCAAATCTAGCTTCTACCCAAGCAAGATTTGGCTAGGTTTAGTTCCTAGACTTACAACCACTAAGTACTCACCCAACTTAGCAAAGAAATCCTCTCAAGATCATGTGTACAAAACAGAAAAACATACAAAAGAGCTTTGATATAATTTTCTGGATTTTTCTTGATAACTCACTTTGCTTTTTCTCTCAATGGCTTTTACTAATTCCTCACTTAATGTCTTTTTCCATTGAAAAGAAACAAAGAAAGATGAACACCGAAGAATAAAAAATTTAATGTAAAACTCTGAAGGAGAAGAAAGGGATAGCTTGTAAGTTATGAAAACCCAAACTGTGTTCTCACTCCTTAAATCAATCTCTGGCCGTTTCCCTCTTTAATAGAGGAGTAAAGCTTCCAAAGCTTGAACCTTGGCTTGAACAATTGACTTTTTTCTTCCTCAAATATCACAGCAACAGCAGCGCAAAAGACAACAGCTGCGATTAAAGCTTACATGCATCAAAATCTAGCTGCTTATCTTTCATCCTTTATCAATCTTCTTCAAGGATCTGAGCCGTATATAGAAACTTTGGCTCCAAGTTTGATTTTTGAACCTTGATATACATCAGAGCTTCATAACCTCCATTTTTCTCAGATTTCCAGTTCGGTGAGTGTAGGAGCAAAGTGTTTTCAACACGTTACCAATGTAGCACCAAGATGGAAAAGATTTTTTTATTTACCTTTTGATTTGATCTTACCTTCTGAATCCTAGCCTTTGACTTGCTTGATTTTGGTAATCCACTTTTTGTCCTTTGATTTGACCCCTAATTAGACTTTCTCTTTCTTGCTTCCCTTTTGGAGTTCTTCACGTGGGTGAAAGAAGAGAGAAGATAGAAGAGAACTAGTTCGGTGGCTTTGATTTGGTACAGATGGAAATGAAGTTTCATTTCTTAGTTAGCAACCATTCCCCTGGGCCTTGAGTGAGTGAATGGACTTGGATTATCAATTGGGCCTAAAGCTTGTTATTGGACCAGTTTTGATTGCTTATAATTCTGCACAATGATCAAACTAATCACACACATAATCAGCCTTTTAACTCAATAATAATGTTTAGTCATCATCAATTAATCTATTATTTCTTTAAACTCAATAATCCCCCATTTGATAACAAACATTATAAAATAAATTGTATATAAAAGAAATGAGTAGAGTTGAATGAACTTCTTTTTGATGATATAATCTTTAATTTGAACTCTCCCTTTCTTTCATTCACTTGGCTCCCCCTAAATGTGAGCTTTTCTTCAACCTGTGATCATTATTCAAACGATTTACATGCAAAAAAATAACTCACATGTAAAGCTAATTATCCAAAATAATTCGACTAGCCATATCTTTTGAATCAGCCTAATAGCTTGTTTTTTAGAAAGTATTACAAGCTATTTTAGTACTCAAAAAGATTATTCAACATCAACTAAGCAAATATTAGTCAGAAAAAAATGTCAATCAGAGCTAGTGATGAAAAATTATCAATCAGAGCTGCAAGCAATAAAATTAAAACAGCAACCTCAATCAACGCAATGCCAAATAATTCACAAAAATTAACCATGTTAAAAACAGCAGCACAAGCACAATAGTTCATGAATTGAAAAACCTAACAATTCATTTTCACTCACTCCCCCTTTTGTTATCAAGGAGAATTAGTAAATCCTACACAAAGTATGTTAAGCTTCCATATGCAAATCAGTAGTTCAAACAATTCATAGTTAGTTTCTATCAATAACTATTACAGTCATCCAAATAAAATGAAATGTATCAAAGTAATATAAATCAAAATTAGAAAACATTTTTTCATGAGCAGCAGCATCAACAAGGAGCTAGACATTAAATCCCTCATCCTCGGTTCCCAGAATGTCTTCTTCTTTATGCTCAGACATCATTTGATCATCTTCCAATGATTCAAGGTACTTTAGAAGTACTTCAACTCTACCTTGAGACTTTCTTAATGAATTTTCATTTTGAATTGTAAGTCTTCTAGCTTGCTGGCTAGAGTTGATTATGTGCATGGTAAGATTTACAAATTCTTGTAACACGTCTTTGACAATACCATTTACCAAGTACTTGTTGGAAGTTGATATACCAGCAGCAGATGGAGGAGGGATACTTTTGTCTTCGTCTTCTTCCATGATTGTGTCTCTGGCAGCCTTGGCCCCTTTTTCTTTAGTCTGTTTGACTACACAACCCCCCTTAAGAGATAAAATTCTATTCTCTTGGTACTCATTATTTAGATCAACACCAAAGTGCTCAAAGAAACAAGTTAAAAACATGCCATGTGGAAGTGAAACATTTTTATCACTTTTGATGTAATCATAGATATGACGCATTATAAGATATGCAAATGAAATCTCAGTTTTGTTAATGATGGCATAGAGAACCAATGTGTAATAGAAAGTAACCCGTTGATAAGATCCTCTTCGAGGTAAGAGAATGTGGGTGATGATGCAGTGTGATTGGGCTTTTACAGGACCAAGAGCTTGGTAGTTAGGGGTAACCCCATCCATGAGGGAAATATTCTCATAAATATTGGCCAAAATATCCTTGTCTGAAATATCTAGATCATTGTCCCACTTTTCAGTGATGTAGGTATTGATACCAACATCATAATAATCTAGGGATTCACCAATGACTTCTTTGTTTAAATGGATTTCACGGCCATTAAGATAAGAGTGAACGCTTTCTTCATGATAATACATGTTGGCATAAAATTCTCTAACTAAATCAGGGTAAACAGGTTTTCTAATTTCAAATAGTTTTTCCCAATTTAAATAAACAATGTTGTCAACAAAGTTTATCCCCTTTTTAGCAAGATTCTTGGTGCGGAATTTCGAATACCACAACTGAACTGGCAAGTGCACCGGGTCATACCAAGTAATATCTCAGGTGAGTGAGGGTCGAACCCACGAGGATTGATGGACCAAGTAATAATAGTTGAATGAATCACTTAGTCAGGCAAGCAAAAAATGATGTTTGGAGGGTTCAAAAGCATTAAATAGTAATACAGAGGTTAAGAAAGCAAACGGTAAAATTGGTGTAAAATGTATGTGAGAGGATAGTTAAGGTTTCAAAGTTATTTATTCTTCTGGATAAATATTTCTTACTAATTATTTTAATCATGCAGGATTCATTTCATGGAAAACTATAATTGACTAAACCCTAATTCTTCAATGATATAGTCTCCTCTAACCTAATCAATCGCCAATTCCTTGGTCACCTAATGTAGATTAGAGGGTTAGGTTCAATTCTAGTTTATTAGCTACAGAAATCCTAATTACCCAAATATAAGAGGATTATATGTCACGTATCCCATTATGTCCAAGTAATTAGTAGTTTAGGAGGAATTTACTTTCAAGATAGTATTCAAGTGAGATAACTTTTTCTAAGAATCAACAAGAATTCATATAGGACACGAGTTATTTTCCAATACACTTAAATTCATAGAGGAAGAACGAAAGTAATTCTTGAAATTAAATCAATACATTAATTAAAATAGATTGATAATAATGTTAATCCATGAAAATAAATAGATCTCCTATCCTTAACCAATGAGGTTTAGTTGCTCATGACTCAGAGAGAAAACTAGGATTCTGAAAATGTAAAAGTGCGGAATGAGGTCTGAGAGAAAAGATCCCAAAGAGCTAAATCTTTTCCCTTTTATATCTAACCTAATTTGATTTGAAAATAAAATAAAATAATAAAATAAAATATAATAATTAAAAGCCAAATCCAACTAAAGATGCTCCTTTGGGCGAGATTGATCCGCGTCACTGGCGCTAAACGCCAGATTCGGCGTTTAGCGCCCCAGGTGGCAAAAACTTCAATTTTAATTTTGTCTTCCTGGCGCTAAATGCCCGGCTTGGCGTTTAGCGCCTCTGATGGTAGTGGCTCCTATTTGTTTCTAACTTCCTGTCACTAAACGCTATGATTGGAATTCAGCGCCCCCAGTGGCTGAGGCTTGGTACGAATCACAAGGCTCCTGGTGCTAAATGCCCAGGTCCGCATTTAGTTCATATTGGAAGAGAACCGAAGAGGATCAAAATGAGATTGAGAGAGGTTTGTGGGTTCTTTCACAAAGTTAAGAAAGGGACTTCGGTTACCTTTGGGTGTGTGACTTGAGGGAGCAGAGCGTCCTTGAAGACGAGAAGAAGAACGAGGAGGTGGTGACAATGGTGGTTCTTCCTCTGTTATGGGCTTCTTCCCCTTGGCGGTGTTAGCCCTAGATGTTCCAGCCTCTGTTGGTGCCTGATGCACCACTATTTTGTAGTACATCTTGTGCTTAATTGAGTGGATTTTATCCACTATTCTCACACTTATTCATGTAAATTGTATGTTTTACATTTTCCTTCCTGATTTTGTGCTATGATTGAAAACATGTTTCTTTGGTCGTAATTTAGCTAATTGTAATCCTCTCTTATTACCATTCGATGCCATGATATGTGTGTTAAGTATTTTCAGAGAATACAGGGCAGGAATGGCTTAGAGGATGGAAAGGAAGCATGCAAAAGTGGAAGGAATACAAAAAATTGAAGGAACTGCAAAGCTGTCAGCCCTGACCTCTTCGCATTCAATCGATCGTAACTTGAGCTACAAAGGTCCAATTGAGACAGTTCCGGTTGCGTTGAAAAGCTAACATCTGGGAATTCGAAATGATATATAATTTTCCATAGTGGCCATGCAGCTAGGTGATGCGCATGCGCACTTGACGCGCACGCGTGACATGCGCGACGTACTGCCACTACAGAAATCACTGGGGGCAATTTCTAGGCTATTTTTGACCTAGTTTTTAGCCCAGAAAATACAGATTAGAGGCCGCAGAGTGGAGGAATCAAGGACGACACTTTTCATTATTCATAATTTAGGATTTCTCTCAGTTTTAGGATTACTTCTTCTCAATTCCAGGTTCAATGTTCCTTTAATTTAGTTTCTCTTCTACTTTTATTTGTTCCAACATTCTAGTTTATTTATTTTTATTGTTGATTCTCTTCTTTTCCAATTTGGTTTATGAACTCCATGTTAGATTTGATTTCTTTATTTAATGCAATTTGAGGTATTTCATATTTATGATTTTAATTTAGATTTTTATATTCTTAGCTTTGGTTGAGTAATTGGAGACTCTTGAGTTATCAAACTCCTTTGTTGATTGATAATTAAAAGTTGCTGGTTGATTTGGATACCTCTAAAGCTAGTCTTTCTAAAGGAGTTGACTAGGACTTGAGGAATCAGATTGATTAGTCCACTTGACTTTCCTTTATTTAGTAAGGGGTTAACTAAGTGGGAGCAATGAACAATTCTCATCACAATTGATAAGGATAACTAGGATAGGACGTCTAATTCTCATACCTTGCCAAGAGTTTTCCTAATTATTAATTCACTTTCTTGCAATTTACTTTTCTTGTTCCTTATTCAAAAACCCAAGAAGATACCTTTCCATAACCAATAATAAATCATACCTTCCTGCAATTCGTTGAGAGACGACCCGATGTTTAAATACTTCGGCTTATATTTTTATTGGGTTTGCTTTAGTGACAAACAAGGTTTTGTACGAAAGGATTATTGTTAGTTTAGAAACTAGACTTGCAACGAGAACTTATTTGTGAATTCTTTACTAGCAAAAATCCGTTAGTCAAAAATGGCGCCGTTGTCGGGGAATTGCAAATGTGTGCCTTATTATTGGTTATTGTAAATATTTGCTTTTTCGTTTCTTTGTTAGCGTTTCTAGTTTTAGGAGTTTATTTTCTTTAATTTTTATTAGTTTTTTATTTTTACTTGCTACTATGAATTCTCACCCTTTTGGCTATGAATTTAGTTCAAATTATGTTGCAGGCAATGGACGCTATAATGAGAACATGCATCAAGGTTGGAACAATCAAAGATGGGAGGAGTCACAAGGATTTGATCAACCCTCTCGGCAATAACCCCCTCCAATGCGCTATAACCAACAACCATTCTATGATGCATACCAAGACGATAGTTATGGTGGACCTCTTCGTGACAACCAACCTCCACCAAATTACTATGGTCAAGAGCCATTCCAAGGTGCATACCAAGATGATGAATATGGTGGACTACCTTGTTGTTACCAACAAGCCCCACCATGTGCTTATGAAACACCTCCTCACCATAATTTTGAACCACCACACTCACGAGCCCCTTACCACCAAACACCCTCATATGACCCTAATCCTTCTCCACCCTACCAACCACCATATGAACCATACATAGAACCACCCCAATTCCAAAACAATTGCCCCCTTCATCTTTCTATGACGAGATGCTTCAATCTCTTGCACAAGGACAAAAGACCATGAAGAACACACTTAACTCTACCTTAAACAGTCTGACCTCTGCTTTACAAGCTCTCGCCTCACAGATTGGATCATTGAATACTCCCAACAATCAACCCTCAAGCCCTAGTGCACCTCCTTTTCAACCACATAATGATCTCTCCATCCCATCACCGCCCTCCATGGAAGAATACCCACATTCATCAATCCAAGAGCAACATGGTCCTAATTATGCTACTGACCCAGAACAAGAGAGAAGGGATTGGTTTCGCGAATTCATACTTCACAAGAAGCTAGAGGAGGCCCTAAAGGTGGAGGTAGGAGAGACCCTTGAAGGAAGTTGTCAAGAGAAGGAAATCATCAAGGAGGAGTACGATTTTATACTAAAGCAACTGGACAAAGAAGTAATTATCGAAGAGGAAGAAGTGGTTACAGACTTAGGAGATGCTGAACCTCTATGGGAAAGTCCAGTCATAGAGCCTCCTTCCAAGATGTTTGATGTTGATGTTGAGGAGGGTGTACAACCTCCAAGGCATATCATGGTTGAAGACTTTGCAGAGGTTAATCAAGAGATGGAAATTAAAGAAGAAGAAGCACAACCTCCCATGCCCTTGGTAAGTAATGAAAAAGATATTGAATTGGGAGAAAGCTACCAAGAGGAAGAGGTTGAAATTGAAGAAGCTTGCAAAGAGGTGGAAGTTGTCAAGGAAGAGCTCAAGGGAATGGAGCTGGAAATCACCTTGCCAAAGTTGTTGGAGACCTTTCTCCCAAAGCCATCACCATCCATTCCTTCATTCAAGTGGGTAAATCTTTCATCTCTAAGCTTAATTAGCCCACTTGAATATGCTTTTCTTGAGACGGATGGGCAACTTAGAGTTCTTTATGGCTATAAGAGCAAGCGGGAGATGGTTAGTGGTAGGAATTGTCATGCAAGGTTCAATATGGTTGCATGCTCCAAATTAAAGTACAAAGGTTGGTATAATTCTCAATTGAATGGGTCTAGGAAGTTGTTTGGATGTCTCAGTGAGAATTCTGATTGTTCACCACCCAAGTGGAAAAATGATGATCAACAAGAAGACGGATGCAAAAGCAAGGTTTGGGACCCTGGAATTCATTCCAACAATCAACACTCATGGGGCCATGTCACTTGCTTTGATTTGCTTGAAGGCTTTATGTGCCTAGTTTGGGATCCTGGAGGTTATTAGAATTGCAAACATTGGTGGAGATTCCTGGATGAGTTCAAGCACAAGCGGCCATAACAAGGAGCTCACCAAACGTCCAACTTAAGGACTTTAACTAAAAGTGCTAGGTGGGAGACAACCCACCATGGTACGATCTTTCATTTTTCTTAGTTTTATTTTAGTTTATTTCTATCAGTGTTCAGTCATAGATTCTGCATTCTGCATAAAAAAAGAAGGGGATCGACGCGCCAGCGCCTAGTGCGCGTCCGCGTCCTTTGTCGATACGAAATGGGTTAGATTGAACAGAGAGTGGCGAGGGAGCTGGGCGAGAAATGTGCCTTAGGCACCATCCAGCCCACGCGCACGCGTACTGTACGCGTGCGCACCATTCCCACTCTTGATGACCCACGCGTCCGCGCCTAAGGCGCGTCCGCGTGGTTGGGGAAATCGGCGTAAAACCATATTTTACCTGAGAGTTGTGCGAGCGCGGGGCTGGACTCGCGCCTACGGCACAACTTGATGCAAGCGTCTGCGCACTGCGCGCTTCCGCGTCCTCTCCCCTCTCGCAATGCACGCAGGGGCGAAGCTAGACAATATTTATCAGGGGGGCAATATTCTTTTTAGCTTTTTATTTTAACAAAAAAAATTAAAAATAACTCTATATATAATTTTAATTAAAAATAACAACTAAAACTTAAAATTTAGTTTTTATAAGATAACTGAACATATTGTATATTAAAATAATTAAACACAAATATCTCAAAACTAATTTCAAATATTATAAATATAAGTTGTTACATACTTGTTTTTAGAATCTTCAAATACTATTCAATTCTTTTTTAGATGTTTCCTGTAAAATTTTTAAAAAAATGTATTATGCTTCAACCTTCATGTAAATAATTTAAATCACAACCATAACTTATGCAATAAAAAAATTAGTAACAATATTATTAGAACTGAAATAAATTAAAATTTACAACTTACATAGGCAATTGAGCTCGACATTTTTTCCTTGATTCAAAGTCATTTATTATTGAATCTGTACTGAAAGTAGCTGCAATTTCTTTCTCAATGTAAATGACTAAATTATCTGCAAGCAATTCGTCTGCCATTTTACTCTGAAGTCTTGTTTTAACAATTTTCATTACCGAGAAAGCTCTTTCTGTTGTTGCTGTAGATACTGGAAGAGTCAAGACATTGCGAATCAGTCTATCAACCAAATGATAAGTTCTTGATTTTCCTGTTTCCTTCAATCTTTGACATAACTCAGAAAGTGTCCCAACATCTTTTAGATGATTCGGTAAATCAAATGCATAATGTTGCAATTGAGCATTCAAGAGAATCATTTCATGATCAGAAAAATCTGAAAGATAAAACTTTTCAGCTAACTTGCATATATTCTAAATATTAAACAACTTAAAATTGTCTTTATGGTCCAAAGCAGTACTTAAAGTCAAAAGCTCCATGGTTTCCTCATTGAATCTACTATTTAACTCTTGAATTTGAGAGTCAATTGCTACCAAAAACACATCAACTCGATAATGATGCTCGATTGTTATCTTTGGTTGACGAGATCGACCTCTTCCAACCGTGTATTATGTACTCATATCAGGGATGTCAATTTCATGTTTCTCACAAAACTTCTTAACAATCTCAAGTAAA
The DNA here is from genome assembly GCF_059453495.1 of Arachis ipaensis. Taxonomy (NCBI): domain Eukaryota; kingdom Viridiplantae; phylum Streptophyta; class Magnoliopsida; order Fabales; family Fabaceae; genus Arachis; species Arachis ipaensis. Next base: position 117,501,543 of record NC_142443.1, on the reverse strand, counting down.
TTGCACCAACCATTATCCCTCAATTTTTGAAGAAGTAGTTTTGATGTGGAAACAACATGCATTGCATTCAAAATATCTTGAGATTTTTGTTGTAATGCTTGGCACAAAATGTTAGTAATCCCCATAATTTCCTTCATCAAATGTAACGAAAAAACAAATTTAAACGAGGATAGCATTTTGTTGACACCATAAGCCTCACCTCTTTGAGCAGAAGTTGTACTATCATCAATAATGTTATTAAGAACGGTTTGAGTAGCTGCAAACATTCTTATCAAGCTACAAACAAAATAAAAGTGAGAGCTCCATCTTGTATCTCCAACTCATCGAAGTCAATGCCTTCCTCTTGATCATATCCTTGAGTCACTAGTCTTGCTTTGTTTCTTGCAATGTTTCCATCGTCACCCAATTTGTTCCGAAAGATCCACTTGGTACCAGTCACCTTCTTCCTATTTGAGCTTGCCATCAATGTCCACACTTCATTTATATCAAATTAGATCAGCTCTTCTTCTATTGCTTTAATCCATGATGGATCATCAAGAGCTTCCTTTATATTTTGTAGTTCTAATTGAGAAATAAAGGCAAGGTCATTTTGTTCCATCCTTCTTCTACTTGAAGACCTTGGGTGACTCCATGTGATGGATTTCTAATTATAAATTCCTGAGGATAGTTCTTCAGGAACTTTCATTCTCTGGGATTGGGTGATGCAAGAGCAAATCTGGTATGGTTGGGCTCTGCACTGTTGAGATTCTCAAATCTCTCAGCTTCGGTAGGAGATAAAACAGATTTATCTTCTGCAATTTGGTCTGTAGAATTAAAAATAGAAATTTCTAATGAGGATTCTGATTTATCTTCATCTTAGGTTCCACTTGAGTTTTGTTCAGCTTCATTTCCTACATCATTTTCTTCTATAACACTTGAAATTGAGTTAGATTCACAAAATGTAACATATATGGTCTTTTCAATAGTCCTATGTTCATTGAGGTATATTCTGTAAGCTTTGCTTGTAGTTGAGTATCCTACAAAAGTGCATTCATATGACTTGGATCAAATTTTTCTAGATTGTATTTCGTATTTAAAACAAAATATTTACATCCAAAGGTATGAAAAATACTTAGATTTGGAGGGATTCCTTTCTGTAGCTCATAAGAGATTTTCTTTAGACACTTTTGAACGATGGTTCAATTTAAAATATAACAAGCTGTGTTCATAGCTTCAACCCATAAGAATTTAGGTACATTACTCTCGCAAATCATGTCCCGAGCCATTTTTGTAGGCTTCTATTTCTTCTTTCAACTACCCTATTTTGTTGAGGTTTTCAAGGACATGATAAGTTGTGAGATATACCAAATTCATCGCAAAAAGATTCAAAGTCTTGGTTTTTAAATTCTTTACCATGATCACTTCTAATAGAAGCAATTTTCAAATCTCTTTTATTTTGAATCTTTTTGCATAAAATATTGAAGGCTAAAAATGTATCATTCTTGTGAGCAAAGAATAGAACCCAACCAAATCTAATGTAGTCATTTACTACTACTAAGCCATAGTGTTTACCTCGTAGACTTTGAGTTCTAGTAGGACCAAAAAGATTAATGTGTAGAAATTCTAATGGTCTCTTAGTTGAAATATCTTCCTTGGGTTTAAAAGAACTCTTAGTTTGTTTACCCATTTGACAAGCATCATAAGTGATGTCTTTGTCGAAAGAAATTTTAGGAAGATCTCTAACTAAGTCCTTTTTGTCATTTTTTGAAATTTGAAACATGCTAGCATGTCCTAACTGTTTATGCCATAACTATTTTTCGGAATCTATTGAAGTGAAACATTGCTACATTTTGTTCTTTTAGTTCCTCCATTTTAAGACCATAAACATTATTATAACTTTTAGCAACAAACAAAATACCACCAAATTTTTCATCAACCACTTAGCATTCCAACCTTTTAAAAATATTACCCAATAGCCCAAATCACATAATTGGCTAATGCTTAGAAGGTTGTGCTTTAATCCTTCAACCAAAAATACATTGTCTATGAATGTAGAGAAATTCTTACCCACTTTACCAATTGCAATTATTTTTCCTTTTCCATCGTCATCGAAAGTCACAAAGCCTCCATCATACTTGTTGAGTTTGATAAAGAATGTGGACTTTCTGGTCATGTGTCTTGAGTATCCACTATCCAAGAACCACATGTCCTTCTTTTTCTTGGATGCTAGGCAACTCTACACGACACTTTAGGTGACCTTAGGTGTCCAAATCAATTTGGATCCTTTAATGTTAAACCATCTTGGTTGTCCAAGTACATTAAAATCTCTAGCAACCTTGTAAACTTTATTTTCAATTTTCTTTTCAAAAAGAAACATTGTTGAGATAAATGTCCATATTTTTTGCAAGTTTGACAATGATTCTTTTTCGCTGATTTTTCAAAATGATGTGAGGTTTGAAATCTTTTGTTTTGGAAGTTGAGGCTTCATTTTTAAAACTTGATTTTTGAAAATCAGATTCATTTTTATCAACATACCCCAGCCTAGATTTTTTAAACAAAGGTCTTTGACTAGCTAGTAATTTGTCCAAGTTTTTGAAACTTTGAGCAAATTTAGCTATGTCTTAATTTAAAATCTAATAACTTTGTGCAACATATCATTTTCATAAATTCGGTCCCATAAATCAATAACCGAATGCTTTCCTTTAAGTTTTTTAATTTCAGGTTTAAGCCGTTTATTTTCTTCAAGTAAATCCACTGCATTTTCAGCTTCACTTAGTTTTTCTTTGAGATATGCATTTTTAGATTTTAAAGAATCAATATTAGCTTCAAGTTCATGATATTTATCCAAACCATTTTTAATATATCCAGCTAAATCATCAATCATTTGGCATCATTCATCATTAGTTAAGATAGAATGTTCTACCTCATCAGATGGATCTCGGTCATCCATGAAGCAAGCATGGGCTTTATGTTTAGAATCTTCTTCTTTAGAATCATTCCCCAAGTCCTCCCAAGATGCCATCAGGACCTTTATCTTGTCCTTCTTTGTTTTATCTTCTTTTTTAAACTTGGGACAGTTGTACTTGTAGTGACCAGCCTCCTTGTAGTGATAAAAAATTATCTTGCTAAGGTCTCTCTTTTGATCTTTCGAACTTGATCATTTGCTCCTTCCTTTGCTTCTCATGAGCCTCCTTAGTCTTCTAGCAAAAAATATAATTTCATCATCAGATAAATCATCATTAGAATAATCTTCCAATGACTCAACAGTAGATTTCAAGGCCACTCCTTTCTTTTTACATCTCAGTTCAGGTGGGTAATTTCATATGCAAGGAGTTTTTCTCTTAGCTCATCATAGAACATTTGTTTTAAGTTACCACTCTCAACAATGACTGTAGCTTTGGTTTTCCATTCTTTGGTAAGGCTTGTCAATATTTTTCTCACTAGCACTTATTTGGAGTGAGTCATCCCTATAGCATCCAAGCTATTGATGATGACAGAGGACTTCTCGAACATTTCATCAATTGTTTCTCCTTTTTTCATAGCAAACATCTCATATTCTTTTCTTAGCATTTCAATCCTTGTTTCCTTCACTTGTTATGTGCCCTCATGTATGACTTGGAATTTATCTCAAATCTCTTTTGCTGTTTTGCACCTTGATACCTTTCAGTACTCCTCAAAACTAATTGAGCAATGCATCATGTTGATTGCTTTGGCATTTAGCTCCACCTTTTTCTTGTCTTTATCATTCCATTCAGCTTCTTCTTTGGGTGTCACTACTTCTTCTGGACTTATTTTTGTTGGAATTTGTGGATCATTCTTGATGATCTTCCAGATATTATAGTCAATAGATTGGACAAAAATTTGCATCCTTTCCTTCCAATAGTTGTAGTTCTTGCCATTGAAGAAGGGATGTCTGTTGTTGGACTAACCTTTAGTAAGTGTGTAAGCTAAGACATTAGAAACCTATTTTGCCATTCGGATCTTTTCTCCAAGTTGTGAAGCTTGATCTCTTAAGACCAAGCTCTGACACCAATTGAAAATTTTAGAATGACCTAAAGAGGGAGGTTGAATTTATGGCCTCCTTTTGAACACTTTTTCTTATTTTTAATTCTGACTTAGTTGCTGAAGTGTCTGACTAGTAGAAATTTAGGAGATAATTTTATTTTGTCTCTACACGATGCTTTCAGAAACAAAGCAATCCTTTTTAAATATCTGTGTCTTTTGAGAAAATGCAAGAGATATTTTTGTTTTGTCTCTTCGCGAAAGAAAAACAGAAGAAGAGTAGAGAAGAGATTCACATAGCCATGTATCCTGATTCAATCACCATGTGCAATGTGACCTACATCTATTCTTTCCCACAACAGTAGTGGAATTTTCACTATCTTTCAAAGATTACAAACACCAATTTTCCTAGGATTCAACCAAATCCTATCTAGGACAAACTTTGGCTAGGTTCACTCCCTAGACTTGAAACTACTAAGTCCTCACCCAACTTAGCAAGTGAATCCCCTCAGAATCATGTGTACAAAATAGAAAAACATACAAAGAGCTTTGACATAATTTTCTGGCTTTTTCTTGATAACTCTCTTTGCCTTTTCAATGGCTTTTACTGATTCCTCACCTAATACCTTTTTCCATTGAAAAGAAATAAAGAAAGATGAACACTAAAGAATAGAAAATTTAATGTAAAACTCTGAAGGAGAAGAAAGGAATAACTTGTAAGCTATGAGAACCCAAACTTTGTGCTCACTCCTTAAATCAATCTTTGGCTGTTTACCCCTTTAATAAAGGAGTAAAGCTTCCAAAACTTGAACCTTGGCTTGAACAATTGACTTTCTTCTTCCCCAAATATCACAGCAGCAACAACACATAAGATATTAGCAGTGATTAGAGCTTACATGCATCAAAATCTAGATGTTTTGCTTTCATCCTTTATCAATCTTCTTCAAGGATCTGAGCCGTATATTAAAACTTTGGCTCCAAGTTTGATTTTTGACCCTTGATATATAGCAGAGTTTCATAACCTCCATTTTTCTCAGATTTCCAGTTTGGTGAGTGTAAGAGGAGAGTGTTCTCAAAACGTTTCCAATAAAGCACCAAGACGAAAAATATTTTTTGATTTATCTCTTGATTTGATCTTAACTTCTGAACCCTAGCCTTTGACTTGCTTGATTTTGGTAATTCACTTTTTGTCCTTTGATTTGAACCCTAAAAAGGCTTCCTCTTTCTTGCTTCCCTTTTGGAGTTCTTCACGTGGGTGAGAGAAGAAAGAAGAGAAGAGAATAGATAAGAGCACTAGTTCAGTGGATTTGATTTGGTTCAGATGGAATTGAAGTTTTATTTTTTAGTTAGCAACCATTCCCATGGGCCTTGAGTGAGTGAATGAACTTGGATTATCAATTGAGTCTAAAGCTTGTTATTGGGCTAGTTTTGATTGTTTATAATTTTGCACAATGAACAAACTAATCACACACATAATTAGACTTTTAACCCAATATTAATATTTAATCATCATCAATTAATTTATTATTTTTTTAAACTCAACACTCTGCACCATCACCGTCATCAGGGTTAACTTGATAGGGATCCATCCTTGGGTCTTTAATCGCAGAATCCTTATGGCTTTCAAAATTTGTTTGCATCATACTATCATTAGAATCCTCGACATTTGACTCCTCTTGACTACCCTCAAGTGGCATATTTAGGTCAACCATCATCATTCTAATAATTCTTCTAACTACCCCACTTGAAGCAGTATCATCACTAGTATCCATAGAGGTCTCTCCATACAAGTGGACTAGAAAAATCAATAACTCCAACAGATGGACATTTGCCTAACAGTTGTGCCAAACCCTTATAAGACGTATGTCTTCGTCATCACATAACTGATACCTAATTCATAAAAAATATAAAACTTTATCAGAATTATGATCAAATAATAGAATAAATGTGATCTATGAAGCATAAAATAATTAAAAAAATTAATAAACGCTAAAAATAATACGATTATACCTTTTGTAAAACAAAATGTCATTTACATCCGTTGGATATCTATAATAAAAATTTTTCACACTCTTTTTGTGTTCTTGACCAATTGTGTGCACCATAAAATTCTTCAAGGTTGTTAGAATTTCCACTTTGGATGTCATGTATGCAAATATCGGTTCAGCAGAACTAAATACAATACATCCATTTTGATTATATACTATTTCACTATCATAATGAATAGATAACAATAAAATTTCAAACATTTTATAGCATAAATGGAAGATGAAATGAGTAGAACGAGAGATGAATGAATAAGTGGTGAACGGGATAAGAGTGATTTTTGTTACTGAGCATCTTGGGTGGAATTTAAATGGGATGGTCGTATCTCAAAGACTGTCAAAGGTGCAGCGAACTTCACTTACAATGTGAAGTTGGCCGAGGAGCACGACGAACTTGCTCCAGTACAAAAAAAAAATAGATTTCAGAAAATAATGCAAGATTTATTTTTCTGTGGAATTAAGATATTTTTTATTTTATTCCAGAAAAAAATCCTTAAAATATACCAATAGCAAATAAGATTTTGAAAATTTTAAAAATAAGATAAGAATAATAAAATATTAAATATAAGTTAAAAAGCTTTTAAACATTAGATTTTGATACAATGTTTTTAAATATTATTAAAAAAATAATTTTTTTTACCTTTATATTTAATAATTTTATGCCAAGTGAATTTTTTAAAAAATATATTACGGATGATTAATTTTTTTTTGAAAAATAAAAAATTTAGATATTAAATTTTGTTTCATTTTTTATATGTACCTTCTAAATAGTTATCCAAATTTAGCCACAAAAATTTGAATCAAATAGATAAATCATTTGTCAAACACAGATCCCTCCCCTCATAAATTAATTATTTTTTTGTATTTTCAAATCTTTCAAGATCTTATTTGTCATCTATATCTTTAAGCAATACTTCTGTTAGCAGTATAAACTTTTGGATATTTTAGTAATTTAATCTAAATTAAATTACGACCTATACTTCATATCATAGTGATATTTTAAACTAATTTTGAAGAGTAGACTATCATTTCTAAAAATCAGACTTTAACATGCTGATAAATCTAACCATGAATGAACAAAACTAGTTTTGTGCTCACGAAAGATGATTTTTATGGACAAAAATGCCCATACGTCAATTTTTTTCATGAGTAGATTTGCCAATATTTCAAATTTTTATGGATAGAAAATGATAGTTTTTCATCTTTCATAAGCACAAAATTTTTTGAATTATGGATAAATTTATCAATATTTTGAATTTTTTTTGGATAAAAATAATAATTTACTTAATTTTTAATAATTTTATATTGCGAATAATTAAATCTGTATCAACAAAAAATCAATAAATTAGTCTTTAATTTATTTTATAAATAAAATAATAAGACTATAAATAAATTTAATTCTCATTTGAAGACACATGCGGATGAGAGCATCTTTGAAATTAGACTTTGTTCCTCTCTCTTTTGTTAGTGTTTTCTGAGAGGTAGGATTTTACTGTCTCTAGGCTAGCCTGGATTCTAGTTTAGGGGCTCCTGTGTGGGCCAGGTACCAAGAAATCGTATATATAATAGTGGCATGTCTTATATTATATGTATATAAGTCTATTATGTATGAACTCTAGCTGTCGAATTATATGTATTTCTGGGTTGAGTATTTATTATGACTTCTATGTTTTCAGTTGATGTATAAACTGAGCTATCGAGGCAATCTATGTATGATAGTTGTTTTATTTTATATTTTGTTGTATGAATGTATGATTTTATTTATATGTGTTCTTTAATTCAACTACGAACTTATAAAACTGAGTTAATTTACTCGATTTTGATAGCACGACAGGCTCATATCTAAAAACATAATACAAAGTCTAGAGTCTCATAAGTCGACTGAATGGTAATGTCTAACTATTGGTATTTGTCTGGATATGCCAAATTTAGATTGTTACAGATCCCGCCGAGAGCTAACCTGCATAGGGTGAAGACATGGAAACTGGTGATTAAAAAGGTAAAGGAGAGACTCAAAGGTTAGAAAGGGAGATATCTATCAAAAGTGAGTAAATTGATGATGATAAAAGTAATCCTAAATAACCTACCAATAATGTACTATCTAAGTTTATTTAAAAGAAGATCATGTTGCTGCAAATTAGATTTTTCTAAGGGAAGAAGGATGGAGAGAAAGGTTTGACAAGGATACGGTGGGATGAAGTTCAGAATCCTAAAAATTATGGTGGCTTAGGAGTACGGAATATTATGATACAAAATCTTGCTCTTTTATTTAAATGGTAGTGGAGCTTCGATGAAGAGAAATGCTCCCCTATGGAAGGAGATGATTTGTTCGTGTAATAATCTGAGGATAGCAGAATCAATAGCAGACAAAGAGAGTGGGATGAAGGGTGGCGTGTAGTTTGAGATTATGAGCATTAAAGGGTATGATAATAGAGTGACAAAGGTCTTTTAGGAAGGCTTGGAGGTTGTGGTAGGAGATGGCTCTAGAAGAAAATATAGGAAACATAGATGGTTACGATAAAAAAGGTTGAAAGAATTATTTCCTCAACTTTACTTTATCACGATGGACAAGAATTGCACGATTAGAGAGTGTGGGTGTTGGGATGGCTTTGAGTGGGTTTGGTGCCTTCATTGGAGAAGAGTTCTTAGGAAATGGGAGGAGAAAATGTTAGAAGAAATGAGGTTCCTGTTAAGAAGAGTAAACTTGAGTGATGATGAAGCTAACTAATTTTAATGGTGTTTGGAGAAAAATGGAGATTTTTCAACTAAGTCTTTGGTGAAAGGTTTTTATGATCTCAGAGCAGATGAGAGTGATAGTAAAGATGAGCATAGGTTTGCAAAGTTGATTTGAAGTAATTTAGCACCCATTCGAGTAGAATTACTAAATTGGTTTATGATGAAGGAAAAAATTAAATACAAAGGAAAGGCTGGCCTTTTGTGGTGCCATCCCAAAGAATATGATCAATTGCGTGCTTTGCGAAAGAGAGGTTGAAATCCTGTACCACCTCTTCTTCAACTGCAGTGTTTTGAGCAAGTTGTGAAACTATATCCTCAGCTGCTATAGTAGAGCTTGGGTATAGCTAGGTAAGGCAAAAAGAGTGCTTGGATTCTTGGGCAGCAATTTACAGAATAAAAAAAGACAGGGAGTTTTGGATATCTATATTTTTTGCATCTATTTGGTATATGTGGAAAGTGAGGAATGAAAATATATTTTTTTGAAAATAAATAGCCAAATGTAAAAGAGATGAAGTTGAAGGTGTATCACTTGATGAAGGTGTAGGAGAGAGACCGTGATGAAAGGAAGGGAGTCATTCACTAACTCTTCGGGTGGTCTTTTTGCAGGGCCACTCCTATGCTTCTAAGAGGGTGTTAGAGTGTTGTGTTGTTTTGATTTTCTTTTGCATTGATGTTCTTGTTTCAGCTTTTATGGCTAGTTTGTTATGAAGCTCTGGTGTTTGTTTTTTCATACAGCAAGCATTGCATGTAGGTTGGGGTCTTGTTACTGCGGTTGTGATGATCCCCTTAGTCTTGTTAGTTATTGCCTCTTATAGATTCTAATTATCAAAAAGAAAAACGTAGATGTGTGCTATACGTGCTTGAGATGTGTGTTAATTAGTGTTGACTTGAGTGCAGACCGATGAAATCCAACACCATGAATGGTAGTTAGTATGTTATTCTAGTGAACGAGATTTGTTATAGTTCCTTAGACCAGATTGTGATATCTTGATATCAATCTATAATGTGAATGATGATGATGGAGAACTCAGTTATCACATATAGTTGCTGTTTGTGTTTGTGAACGTTTAGGTGTGCAAACGACTGTAAGGAATGTGAATGATTACCTACTAGGATTTTATGTATGAAAGTGCTGAGAGGTTAACTCTAATAAGAAACCCCAAGTAGGTGTAGACTGGTAGAATTAAGAGTGAACTAAACTACTGAAATCGCGTAAAGACTCCACAACTTGGTAAATTCATAAGTGTAATTTTGCTAGGTAACCAACTAGGGATGCAGCCAACTGCAACCAACTAGTAAAAAAGGAAGCGCATTAATGAAAAAATAGAATTGGGCCTTTTATTAATTTTCTCTTTGGAGAAAACAGGAATTCAAATTATCATGAGAAACATCCAAAACCAAATGGAAAGAAACATTCAAAATCTAAAAAAAACATATAAAACTAAATGAAAACAAAAATCTAAAATCATTGTCAAAACGAATATAGAAAACCTAACCAAAAAAAAAATCTAAAATGTAATAAAAAGAAACATGCAAAATCTAACACTACAAGATTTTGGAGCTGAGACAACATTTAAAAAGTGTTGCCTAAAAGTTGATAAAAAGTTGTCTTTGATCTATAGCAATATTTTGGAACTTGAGGCAACATTTTTGGGGGGCCTTGCAGATGCAGCCGTTGCCTTAAGTCGAGACAACAATTTTTTGCTTCAAAAGCAATGCTTCTGAACTATGTTTTAAGCAACACTTTACACTTATTCTTTTAGCTGTCGTACTTCAGCTACTAGCAAAAAGTGTTGCCTCTTCTTCTGAGAATGCAACATGTTGAAGTGTTGTCTATCAATTTCATATGCAACCGTTGGAAGCATTGCCTATTCTTCTAAATATGCAACCCATATAAGTGTTGCCTCTAAACTAAATATGCAACCATTGAAAGGATGTCTCTTTGGCTAAAAATAAGGGTTGTTTTTGCAGTGAAAATACAAAAGAGACATGTGTAATAATTTTAATTATTAAATAAATTTGTACACAATAAAATTCAGAAAAGAGATAAAACCTTAATAACTAATTTAGTTCTAATTAAAATAGATATTAAAAGATTCGACTAATGTAACACCCTATTACCATAAGTCTTACCTCATGCCGTAAAGCGAAGGATAACAAAGTGTCACAACAGTTCTAAGGTTCTTATTATAAAATATATTTTCAAGAATTTATATAACTAGAAGCCCGATGAAGGAATAAAATCTCAAACTCGCATAAAGCGGAATTACAAAGCGCGAAATGTTCACACAAGATAACTAAGCGCGTAGGCACGAACAGAACAAGACATAATATATATAAAACCTTGTAGATTGCTTCAGGATACACAAGGTAATAATTAAAATAAACAAGATATATATAAGTATGATATACAAAAAGAGGACTAGTCACAGCCTGCGGAGTTTAGGCCGGCTAGTCAAACTGAATACAACAGACTTTTGAAATCTAAAACAGCAACAACCTATCTCTCTAAGGTTAAAGCAAAAGCCTCTAAGGCAACAAAGTTAGATAAATACAAAAGGTGAGAGAATAACTACAACAAAAGTAAAGTAGATTAAAACAAAGGAGAAACCATCCTCCGCTCTGTCACCATGTTCGCAAAACTCGCCGTGGTGGGTTGCGACCTGCATCTGAAAAACAACAACATATGGTATGAGAACTGGAGGTTCTCAGTATAGTACCAATGTCCAATATATAAGATATAAGGTTCTGGGATGTCAAAGGCAACCCAAGAACTTCACATCGATACACCTATTCAAGCTTAATAAAATATGATACATAAACCATAAATAGGGTGTTCTAACTTAAGGGATTTCTAAACTAACAGTCACGGCTGTCCCACAGCCTTTGCCAACCTACCCTCCATGCGATCTCATCGCCACCACCTACCGATCCTCCTCAACGCCAGTAAAACACATATAATGCAAACAAGTAAAGCACAAATAGTATACATATATAGCAGGTAAATCAACTAGCATTTAGGCATGTCATTCAAATAGGCATAACTCAAGTAATCAAAGCAAGCAAGCATTTAAAAGATGCATATGATGAATGTATATCCTATTTGGCTCGTGATATCACTGGTCAGTTTAAAATGCCAATTCGACACATCCCCGGGATGTTGCCTTTCTGCCATGACCAGGGATATAGTGCATGCTCAATATTATATCATGCGTATCCCAGGGATGTAGTGTCTGACACACTCTTTCGGGTTATAGTGCCCGAGTTCACTCTAGCGGTAGAAAGGTTATGTGAGTGGGAGACTGTCTCGGTCCTCACATCTCAACGTAGGCAGAAAACTGCCTTGGCCACTACGCCGGCACCGGTACCTTGACAAGCGGGAGACTGCCACAGCCCTTGTCCGAGGCGCATAGCGACTTACCAGATAAATACTTATCATGTGAGCGGAAAACTGCCACAGCCCCTACGACGAAGAACAATGCATATCACAATCACATACTCAATCTCAGAGATCACTGCTCATAGCACAAGTCCGCTTATACTCGTCTCAGTAACGATAACCATTCATGTTTCTCAATTCATTGTCACCTCAACACTCCGCCAAGACACTCAAGCTATTCCATCCATAGAACTTCCCAAGTCTAAGCCACCGTCTTCTAAACTTATGACAGAAATCCATCAATTTAATTTACTAACTCATCTCTAATAGTCTTAGGGCCTAATTACTATATAGAAATCTTAAATGATAATTAAAGAAGTTTAGAAAGTTATAGAATCCTTCAAAAAGTGAAGAAAATAATTTTTCAACAAAACATGGATTATGCGTATGTACACCCTTGTCGTGCATACGCACACGTCGAAGAAAACGAGTCCGCATAGACGTTCCAACGTGCCGCGTACGCATCCAAGTAAAATTGGACCATGCCGCGTACGCTTCCATGCGCCGCGTATGCAAGCCTTAGCAGACTTAGAAAATTTTAAAGCTGCAGAATTTTAGATGTTTGCACCAAATTTCAAACACTCATAACTTCCTCTATAAAATTTTATTTTCCTCAAACTTTATATCATTTTAAAGCTTTTAAAATCACATTTAATTTAAAAGAAAAATCATTCAATTTTAATGTCTGAGGCTCAAGTTATAATCCGTCAAAGTTCATTAAAAATAATGTTTTACAAAACCATGCAACATTCTCTAGTTTCCAAAACTTCCGAAACCCAATCAATCCAAACCTACTCAATTTCATAAAAACACTATCACACACTACAATTACCATTTCATTGCATTTCAATAGTTTCCATACCTATTTTCACTCGATCTTTCAATCTCTTTTCACCATAATTCAACAAAACCCACAACTTCCAAATCAAAATATCAATATTAACAAATTTGTACAATTCAACCATTCATAAACCTCATTCATCATATATCATCTTCAATCCTTATAAGTTATATCATTCAACACTAATATCAATACTCAACATCATTCAATAACAATAACATCATAATCTCATCGATCAAAATCATCACATCCAACAAAATCATCATACATAATCAATCCAACAATTATCAACAACCAATTAAATCCTATCCTAAGGTCCACTAGCCTAAGTGTTACGAAACATTACATATTACATAGAGAAAACCAAAATCATACCTTGGCCGATTACCAATATGCACCAAAATCACCAATTGATCACAAGCAAGCTCAATCAAGCTACCAACTCAACTTCAATTGCTCCCAATATCACAATTATCAAGCTATACACAATTAATTCATAAAAATCAATACCTGGAGTTTCTAAAAACACAATTTCACAAGGTTTCAGAGTAAGCTTACCTTATCCAACATTGTTTGGGTCAAAATCCAACAGTAACCCGCTACTAGATCACACCTAAACAACTAAAATCACAAAATCTACTCAAAAACCAAAACTAAAATCGTGGATTTGTTATGGCTGGAAACTGGAGCATAGATTTCCAAATCTTACTGGCTAGAATTGAAGAGCTCGTTGAGAGCTTCGCGTGGTCGGAAACGGCTCGTCAATCAGAGCTCCATAGCTCAAGTTATGAGCTTGGGAAGATGAATGTGAATAGTAACAATGGGGTTTTCCTTCTTCCTCTCTTGACTCACCGTGTTCTCTCTCTTTGGATGAAGGGAATGAGTTAAAATGCTTATTTAAGTGTGTTATAAGAGTTGGGCTTGGGCCCAATTTGGATTCGATCTAATCCATTAGCATTTTTAACCTATTTGACCCAACTTTAGGCCAAACCTTTAGAATTAGCACCCGATTTTCAACTTTAATTATTTTTCTAAATTTTTCTACAGTTTTTATTATTCTCACGCAGTACTGGACATATTTAAGCCAGTACTGCCGGCTAATTTACTGGTACGTGTCTTTTCGTAATTGAGTTCTATCATATAAATTAAACAATAATATAAATTATAATTTTAAAAAATTTAAAAGATTTAAATTTTAAAATAACTACTATATTATTTAGTGAAATTTAAAATATTAAATTTTTAAATATATAATCAACAATAATTTGATAAACTCATTTAAATAAAAAATTTCACTATAGAAAAAACTGACAATTTAAAAATTTAAAACTTTAAAATACAAATGACAAAATAATTTTATAATAATTTAATTATTTTTATTATTTTATGTAAAGAAAATTTTGTTTATTAAGGTTTAAAAATAATGTTAAAATTAGTACATTAAAAAATATTTTAAATTTAATATTATGAAAAAAATTATATAAGGACTACTTGGATTAATTTTTAAAATTTTAGAGATGAAAATGACTTACGTTTGAACTTTTAGGGACTATTTTGATTATAAATATCTTTCTTACATGTCAAGTGACACATGGTGTGCTAGGTGTGATAAACTCCCTTTGTAGGGTTTATCTTGTGCTTGATTTAGGGGATTTTATAACCTTTTACCCACATTTATTCAATGAAATAGCATGATTTCATGATTGTCTCCTAATTTGTGCTTAAGAGTGAAAACATACATTTTAGGACTTAAAATAGCTAAAATTTAATTCACCTTGATTCCATTAGATGCCTTGATATGTTTGTCAAGTGATTTCAGATTTAGGAGGCAAAGATTGGATCAAGGGAATGAAGAAAAATTATGTAGAAATGGAGAACTCATGAAGAAATGAAGGAATCGCGAAAGTTGTCAAGCCGACCTCTTCGCACTTAATCGATCATAACTTGAACTACAGAGGTCCAAATGATGCAGTTTCAGTTGCGTTGGAAAGCTAACATCTGGGGCTTCAAAATGATATAAGATTTACAATAGTTGCATCACTTTTAGGGATGCGCACGCGCACTGTACGCGTACGCGCCGATGGTTGCACATGATTCACTTAATGCAACTCGTAGCCAGCGATTTTAGGAGCCTTGTGGGCCCAATCCAACTCATTTCTGATGCTATTTAACCCAAGGATTGAAGGGGAATTAACATACTTTGGATCATTAGTCATAGTTTAAGTTTGAGAAGTAGTTAGAATTAGTTTCTAGAGAGAGAAGCTCTTTCTTCTCTCTAGAATTAGGATTAGGTTTAGATCTAGATCTAGTTCTTCTTCTCTCTTCTAATTTTCTTTTTCCTTCCTTAATTGTTCTCTTGTAGTTGTAGAATTCTTCTTCTTTTGTAATTCCTTTGTATTGTTAGTTGTAGTTTATGAACTTTCTTTTGTAGATCTACATTTCTTCTTCAATGCAATTGGTAAGTTCTTTGTTGTTTCATAATTTTTTTCCTTTTCTATTGTTGATCTCTTGCTATTCTAGTTATATCTCTCTTTAATTCTTGCAATTCATGTTGTTTATTTTTATTGCCTTCTATGTATTTGATGAAATGCTTCTTCTAGTTATTAGTTAGATTTTGTTCCTCTTGGCCTAGGTAGAGTAATTAGTGACACTTGAGTTATCAAACTCTTTTGTTGATTGATAATTAGAGATTGCTAATTAACTTGGATACCACTAAAGCTAGTCTTTCCTTAGGAGTTAGCTAGGACTTGTGGAATCAAGTTAATTCATCCACTTGACTTTCTTCCATGGTTAGAGGTTAACTAAGTGGTAGCAATGGACAATTCTCATTACAATTGAGGAAGATAGTTAGGATAGGACTTCTAGTTCTCATACCTTGTCAAGAGCTTTGTTAGTTGTTAGTTTATTTTTATTGCCATTTATATTTCTTGTTCCTTATTCCCAAAACCCCAAAACATACCTCAACCAATAACAAGAACACTTTATTGTAATTCCTAGGGAGAACGACCCGAGGTTTAAATACTTCGATTTATAATTTTAGGGGTTTGTACTTGTGACAAACAAAATTTTTGTATGAAAGGATTATTGATTGGTTTAGAAACTATACTTGCGATGAGATTTCAATTGTTAAATTCTATACCATAAAAAATTCTCTCATCAAAATGGCATCGTTGCCGGGGAATTGAAATGGTGTTATGTTATTGGTTATTGTACATATGTGAATATTGTGAATAGTTTGCTTGTTTGATTTAGTAGCTAGATTTTATTTGTGCCTTCTATTTTTGTCTTTGCTACTATGAATTCTCACCTTGCCTATGAGTTTGTTCCTAATTGTGTTGTAGGAGATGTGAACTTCAATAACAACATGTATCAAGGATGGAACAATCAAATATGGGAGGAGCCTCAAGGAATTGATCACTCCTATTGGCAATAACCTCCGGATACTTATAGGTATAATCACCATCCTAATACATGTCAATTCAATGGCTATGGTGAGTATTCTTGTGACAATCAGCAACCACCATCATATGCCTATGAATCTTATCCTCAACATGAACCTCAACCATACTCACAAACCTTCCCATACCAAACATCTTCCTATGATCCATATCCATCATATGACCAATCACCCATACCATATTCTTATGACTATTATGAGCAAGAACCTTTAGAACCACCACAACCCTATCAAGATTACTACCATGAACCACCTCAATACTCACCATCTCCATACCCCTACCAAAACGAACTACCTTCCTACCATGAACCCTTCTTCCAAATTGATGAACCCTCTTATCCTTCCCAAGCCCCAGTAGATGATTCTCTTACCTTGCTACTTTAAGGACAAGCGAATATGCAAAGGAACACCCTAGAGTTTGTGACTAACTTGACCAAGGTAGTGCATACTTTAGCCTACCAATTCTTGAACACTCAAGGTGCTTCCATAGCCACATGTGAAGAATCCGTTGAAGATCATAGCATGAAGGAGAGATTGGAAACTCCGGTGGAAAATGAGGGATGTTATTTTGTATTGGAGCAACTAGAGGAAGCCATGATTGTTGAAGAAAATGAAGAAGTGGTTGAAGATTTAGGAGATGTTGAAAGTCCATGGGATTGTAGCATCATGGAGCACTCTTCCAAGAAGCTTGATATTGATGTTGAGGAGGGTGCGCAACCTCCAAGGCATATCGTCGTAGGAGACTTGGAAGAAGTTTATCAAGAGATGGATTCAATCATAGATGAATTTCTATCTACAATTGAATCCTTTCCCATTGAACATGAAGTTGAAATTATAGAAGAATGTGCACAACTCCCATACCCTTGGTGAACAACGAGGAAGTGAGTGAATTAGAAGAGAGCTACCAAGGGGAAAAAGCGGACATGGTGTATATCTAATTTGAAGAATATGAAGAGGTTGATCAAGAGATGGATTTATTCATCAATGAATTCCTATCCAAAATTGAATCACCTCCCATTGGGCAAGAAATCGAAGTTCTTGAAGACAACACCAAGCCAAGTGATAAAGGGAAAAAGGTTGAAATTGAAGAAGCTTGCGAAGAGGTGGAGATAGTCAAGGAAGAGCACAAAGGAGTAGAGCTTGCAAGATCATTGGGACCACCCCTTCCTAAGTCACCATCTTTCAAGTGGGTAAAATTCTTATCCCTAAGCTTTACCTTCTCACTTGAATATGGTTTGATTGAAAAT
This sequence comes from Arachis ipaensis, assembly GCF_059453495.1. NCBI lineage: Eukaryota > Viridiplantae > Streptophyta > Magnoliopsida > Fabales > Fabaceae > Arachis > Arachis ipaensis. The sequence continues at coordinate 117,483,797 of NC_142443.1, read as the reverse complement.
GATGGTCAACTTAGAGCTCTTTGTGGAGTTAAGAGTAGGAAAGAGTTGTGTAGTGGTTGGAAACATCACTCTAAGCTCATGAAGGTTGCATGCTCAAAATTCGAAAACAATGGTTGGTGTGGAACCAAATTGCATGGGTCTAGAAAGTTATTTGGAAACTTCTTTGAGAATTCTAAGGTTACGCCACCCGGGTGGAATAATGATGACCAATTTAAGGATGGGTGTCAAAACAAAGTGTGGAATCTCGGCTCGCACAAGAAAAATCAAAATTGGGAGCTCATGGTTTGTGAAGAACTCCATCAAAGCTTGAAGATATTACAATTGAAGAATGGAACTTATTGGAGATTCAAGCATTGGTGGATGTTCAAGGATAGCTTCAAGCACAAGCCACCTTGAGAGGAGCTCCCCATAAGTCCAACTTAAGGACAATAAACAAAAGTGCAAGGTGGGAGACACCCCACCATAGTAAACTCTTTTCATTTTTTCTCTTTTCTACATACTAATAGAATTAGCTTAATTTCATGTTTTGTTGAGTCTAATTGGTAGTTTAGTATGTTAAATAAAGTTTTATGGTGTTTTAGTAGCTGTTTGGAGGTTTAGAATGCTTGGATTGGTGCAAAAACATAGAAAAAAAATTGAAAAATAGAGCACCATCCGCGCGTACACGTGCATCAAGCATTTTCGCCTACCCACGCTGTAAGAACCCGCATTTTTACATAAAACCATTTTAATAAAATAATTTTAGTGCCCGGAATAGATTCAAATTTTAGAAGTTTTAATTTGAAAATATAAATGAGAAATTTGGTTTCAGTGAATTTTTTTGAGTTGGAAAATGTATTTCTTTCGGACAGTTTTTGCAAAAATGCGTACAGGCGATTAAGCTGGCAGTACCAGCTCTAGTCTGTCCAGTATCGCGTATTTTGGAAAATAATATTTTGAAGATTGATTTATTATTTTGAAAGGAGAAAAATACTTTAGAATCGAAAACCGGACACTAATTTTTGAAGGTTTTGGCCCAAAATGGATCAAACGGACCAAAAATGTAACGGGTTGGACCGGGCCCAAACCGGGCCCAATGCCCAACATATATAAGCTCATTTAATGAGCTTTGAGCTCATTTTCCAACCCTAAAGGGGAGGGGACCGCGGTTTTGAGAGGGGAGAGGAGAAGAGGGATGACACTATTCACTTCCACCTTCCGGGAGCCATAACTTTTGATCCGGAGCTTCGATTGACGAGCCGTTTGTGGCCACGCGAAGCTCTCGTTGTGCTCTACATTTCTATCTAAGATAATATGGTAAAATTTCTCTCTTTATATCCCAGTTTCCAGCCCTAGAAATCTGCACGTTTTGGGTTTAGATTTTGAACAAGTTTTGTGGTTTTGCTTGTTTAGGTGATCTCTAGTAGCGGGTAAATATTGGATTTTACCCCTAATTACGTTGGATAAGATAAGATTTCACTAAATTCTTGTGTTTAGTTGCTTTGTGTATCTTAGGTTTTGATGTTGGTATGTATATGTGATGTTAGATTGAGTTTTGGTGTTTGTTGGAGTTGATTGAGGCGTTGGAGCAAGTTTGGTGGCTTTGTTTTGATGTTTGGAATGTTTTGAGAATCGACCAAGGTATGGTTTCGGTTTTCTTTATGTAATATGTAATGTTCATGGACACTTAGGCTAGTTGACCTTAAGATAGGATTGAATGTTGTTGGTATATGAATATTTAAATGTGAATTGATGTTAATTGTTGGTTGTATGGGATTAGTGTAGTTGATGATGAGTAATGAGATTTGTTGGTATTAATGAGTATTGATGATTGGGGTTGTTGATGGGGATTGATTGATGTTGTGGTGGTGTTGTGTGGAAGGAATTGGAATAATAATGATAATGATTATATGATTTGATGATGATCGTTGGTATTTTAATTATTATGAAAGTTGGTGATGAATGTGGGATTTATTATTGTTGATAAAGGTTTGTTGATATGGTTGATGATTCTGATGGATATTAATGTTGTGGGTAAGTAGGGATGAATGTTTAAGAGTTGATAAATTGAGATATTGAATGTTGAGATTTGTTATGGTTATTGAGAATTTGAATGGTGGTATTAAGGAATTTAGATGTGAATTAGGTTGGATATAAGATTGTTGAATGATTTAGAAGGGTGTGATTGAGGAAATGGTTGAAGTAGTGTTTGGTATGAAATTGGGCTGTTTTGGTATGGTTGAAATGTGATTGAATTGGTTGTGGAATGAGATTTGGTTAAAAATTGAGTGTTTTGATGTTTTGGGTAAAAATGAATTTTTGGTGAACTTTGTCTAATCATAACTTTTGCCTCGGTTTTCAAAATTGGTTAAAATTGGTTTAGAATTGAAGATCTTTGAAAACCCTTTAAAACAGTATAAAGTTTGTGAAATTTGGATTTTTGTAGAGGAAGTTATGATCATTCAAAGTTGGGATTGAAAATTTGAAATTCTGCAAAGTTACAGAATTTCAGGATTTTCTGATATGTGCGCACGCACAGCCTTGTGCACACGCATAACCCTGCAAAAATGTTATTCTGTGCAGACACACAGATCTGTGCGCACGCACAGGCAGGGAAGGGCGTGCTGTTGGCCGCGTTGGCATAGGTTGAGCGCGCGCACATCAATGAAGCATTACGACCTGTGCGGACGCACACCCCTGTGCGCACGCACAAGTCGGGAAGGATCAGTACCTGCTGTGCGTACACACACTTTGAAAATCTTCCTGGGCGTGCGCACGCACACACCCTGTTTCACAAATTTAAACTTTGTTTTCAACTATTTCACCTTCCCGACAAGGTTGTAAGCTTCTATAACACCATTTTAAGACTCTTGGGCTTATTTTAGAGCATTGAAATATGGGAAAGGTCCTAGGGGTTTAAGTTGGGTTTTTCCTTGAAAAGTTAGAAAATGGAGGTTTTAGGTTTCTGGTGTTTTGAGGATGAGTTAGTTGAGAGAGAAGGAAGAGTGGTGCATATTGTGATTGTTGATAATGAATTGAGAAAAATGAGGAACTAATGAGTTCGGAATGGAATTAAGAACTGATGATGGTTATTATGAGCTTGATGAGTATGGAAGGAAAGTGTGCAGGGCCTATATCCCTGGCGTAGCAGGTTTCTCTGCTGCATGAGTAGATATTATTGAAAGTGATTTGAGATGAGGAATGGTGATGTCTGGTGGTGATTTGGGGATGAAGTTATTGGATTGTTGATAGTGTGCGGAGCCTATATCTCCGGCGTTGCATATTGTTCTGCTGTATGACCAGTTGTTGTTGATAGTGTGCGGAGCCTATATCTCTGGCGTGGCAGATGTTTCTGTCGCATGACTTGTTGAATGTTGAGAGTGTGCGGGGCCTATATCCCCGGCGTGATAGATTGTTCTACTGCATGATTTGTTGTGGTTGGTTCCTTCTCTGCTGCAGGAAGTGTGCGGGGCCTATATCCCTGGCGTAGTAGACTCACTACTACATGAGTGTGCAGGGCACTATATCTCTGACGTAGCAGAAGAGCTGCTGCATGAGTGTGCAGGGCACTATATCCCTGGCGTGGCAGAAAAGGCTACATCTGGGAGGATGTGTTGGGTTGGCATTTACGGACCGACAAGTGATATCATGAGCTAATAGGATAGGCATTCATCATATGCATATCTTATTTAATTGGTTGCTTTGACTACTTGGGTTTGCCTAATTGTATAATATGCCTACTTGCTTCTTGAATTAATTGATATATATGAATATTACCTGTGTAATACTTGCTTGCATTAACTGTGTTTGTTATGGACTTTGAGGAGGTTAGGAAGGCGGTGGCGATGGGATCGCACGGAGGTTAAGTTGGCAACGGCTGTGGGATACAGCGGTGTGAACAGTATTAGTTAGAATTCCCCTAGGTTTAGACAATCCTGGTTTATGGTTTAAGTTCTTTTTATATTTATTTATTTTGTTCTAAGCTTGAATATCAGTATGTGATGTGAAGTTCTAGGATTGCCTTCGGCGTCCCGGGGCCTTACATCTTACATCATTGGACACTGTTACCATACTGAGAACTTCCGGTTCTCATTCCATACTTTGTTGTTATTTTTCAGATGCAGGTTGTAATCTACTTCGGTGAGATTACGGATATGGTGACAGAGCGGAGTATGGTTCGTTTCTTGTGTATTTCTGTTTTACTTCGTCATAGTATTCTCTCACCTTTTGTATATTTATCTTTATGGCCTTAGAGGTTTATTTGAGAGAATAGTTGTATAAGCTGTTTTTAACTCCAAACTCTGTATGTCTGAATATACTAGTCGGCTTAAACTTCGGAAGTCGCGACTAGTCCCCTATGATTATTATTCTATTATATATATATATATATTCTATTCTTTTGCATCTATATCTTGTATCTTATGCGTTAGCTTCGTGTGAACGTTTCGCGCTTCTGAAATTCTGTCTTTGAGCTATATCCTTCATCAGGCTTCTAGATTATATTATTTCCTTCTATATATATAAATATGTATAAGCCTTAGAACTGTCGTAACCTCTGATTAACCTTTGCTTTACGGCTAGAGGTAAGGCTTAGGGTAGTTGGGGTGTTACACACGCTGATGCGCCATCTACGCATACGCGTGGATTGAGAAATTCCACCCCAAGCCAAAAACCCGAGAGTTGTGCGAACATTGCGCGCGCATTGTGCCTTTGGCACAAAACCACTCGCGCGTACGCGTACATGACGCGTACGCGTCACTCTCGAAATAAGCCATCGACGCGGACGCGCCATGTACGCGTACGCGTCGCGTCCATTGCACCACCATCCGCGCGGGCGCGCCATGCGCGCGTACGCACGGATGTCTTTCCTTCAAAACATCTATTTTCTTCTCCTCTTTCCATTTCTTTCCTTCTCCTTTCTTCTTTCCTTCTTCTACCCCTCATCTAACACTCCAAAACACCATTGATAACCATTTATTTTAGTTAACTAATTAGTTAGTTAGTTAGTTTATTAGTTAGTTTTATTTAGTTTTCATTTCATTTTGTCTTTTTCATTGTAAGTGTTGGATTGTTATTCTTGTTTACCATTAATTGCTGCTGAGTATTAAAAAGGGATGTTATCTTAACATCATTATGTTTATAATCTTTGTTGGATTCTATTGTTGAGGTTATATTTTGCTACTTAGTTTTGAGTTTTTCATTCTTACCTTTTAAGAATACCAAGTGATGAGAATTGCCTTCGAGCTTGTAACTCTTCTTGAATTGCATGATTTGACCACCATGTGATTTGAACCCTATTCTTTGATTAGGCAATCTCTTGATATTGGATGTTGAGCATTTACTTCAATGCATTGTGTTTCATGATTATATGCATCCATATGCTTTTAGCTTGAATGCTCTCATACTTCTTTAATGCTTGTTTTACCTTACAAGTTTACTTAAAGCATTTCAGGCACACAAGAATGAGTAAAGTACATACTGCTTTTGTGACATAACTTTTATGCTAATGTGTGTTCTAAACCGCCTAATTTAGAACTCACATCCCTATTTTTCTAATGTCACACTAATTCACTCACTTAATTCTAGTGATTAGTACCTCATTCCCAACAATGTATGCTTCTTTTTTTTTGTGTTCTCTCATCTTATGGTGTTGTATTTTTGTTTTTCATGAATGATGCACCGCAAGCAAAAATGGAAGCGGAAGAAAGAACGCACAACAACTGGGTGATCTACCAGCTGAAGGTAGCAATCCGGAAAGTCGCCAAACTCCCTTGCTCATCTTTGAGTGCACCGAGGACGGTGTAAACTTTTAAGTGTGGAGAGGTCATCCGACCATTCGGCGATTTTGGGTGACAAGTTTCTAATCCCAACACTTTTGCATTTCATTTTCTTAGGTCTTTTAGGATTTTTACTTGCATTTTCTTAATTTTGCATATATATACATAATAAGCTTAGTCAAAATAATGAGATTCTTCAAGATTTCTATCTATAGGGTACCAATTGATTTGAGTGAACTTTTCATAGGACTTGCTTGAATTATATATATATTGTGGATCATGTTTTTGAGCTAAGAACACAAGCAAGTGAGATTTGAGCCTAATTGTGTGGTTACATTATATAGCCACTTATTTTTCCTTCTTGTGTGCATTATTCTCTTTCTACGATTGTAATCCTTGATTTGTTTGATTCTTTATGTCCGTTATTTTGTGTATTCATGCATTTATATGATTGAGACCATCATTTCATTTAGCTCACTTACCCAAATAGCCTTACCTTTTATCTTCCTTTGTTAGCAACTTTGAGCCTACGATTAACCCACTTGTTCTTAATTTAGCACATTACAAGCCCTAAAGCAAAAAACAATAAAAGTCCTCTATTTGGATCTTTGATTGGCTTAGGCTAATGTGTGTGTATCATTCAAGTGTGAGAAAACTTGGGACATTGGGTGAATAAAAGGGTAGTTTTATATTTTTGTTGTAAATATTGAAAATTGGGTACATGCTTATGTGTTAATTAAAATGTATAGACCTTATGCTTTGATGTTCTTGTATATAGTTTGAAAGAAAAGAAAAAAAAATGAGAAAAACAAAAGAAAAAAAATAAAAGAGAAAAAAGAAAAAGAAAAGAAAAAAATGAAAAAAAAAAAGAAAAAAAGAAAAAGAAATAAAAAGGGGACAAAATGCCCCAAAGCAAGTGAAGCTCAATAAAATCAATGCATATGTGTTGTGAAATGAAAAGAGAATGCATGAGCATGTGAAAAAGTGAAAAATGGGTAGTTAGATTAGAACTTAATTGCATAGGATGTCATAGGTTAGGTGAGAATTTTAAGCTTATCAAAGATTCAAATTTCAAGCTCAATTGACCACATGTGCATCATACCTTAACCCTAGCCCCATTACAACCGATGAAACGGCCTCATGATAATTGTATGCATGCATTGAATATATGTTGATTGTTAGATGAAAAACAAGTCTTGAAAAGCATAAAATAGAGGAGAATCGAGTGAATCAACCCTAAACACTTGAGCGAATAGAGTGCAAACACTACCGGTGAGGGTTCGATTACTCAATTACATGTTTTCACCAATGATCATCTTTTTATGCAAGTTTGTAAAAATATTTAATAACTCAATTCAATTGTGGATTAGACTTGCTAGTCCTAGGCCCTTGTGTATATACGCTCCTTGGAAATTGATTTATTTTGACTAAGCAATTACATTCATTTAGATAGTTGCATATAGGTAGATTGCATTTAGTTAGAATTCATTGAATAAATGTTGATCCCTTTGCTTTCTCTTGGTTTAAGCATGAGGACATGCTTGGTTTAAGTATGGGAAGGTTGATAAACCCCCTTTGTAGGGTTTATCTTGTGCTTGATTTAGGGATTTTATAACCTTTTACCCATATTTATTCAATGAAATAGCATGGTCTCATGATTGTCTCCTAATTTGTGCTTAAGAGTGAAAACATGCTTTTTAGGACTTAAAATAGCTAAAATTTAATTCACCTTGATTCCATTAGATTCCGTGATATATTTGTCAAGTGATTTCAGAGTTAGGAGGCAAAGATTGGATCAAGGGAATGAAGAAAAAGCATGTAGAAATGGAGAACTCATGAAGAAATGAAGGAATTACGAAAGCTGTCAAGCCGACCTCTCCGCACTTAATCGATCATAACTTGAGATACAAAGGTCCAAATGATGCGGTTTCAGTTGCGTTGGAAAGATAACATCTGGGGCTTCGAAATAAAATAAGATTTACTATAGTTGCATCACGTTTAGGGGTGTGCACGCGCACTATATGCGTACGCGCCGATGGTTGCACATGATTCACTTAATGCAACTCGTGGCCAGCGATTTTAGGAGCCTTGTGGGCCCAATCTAACTCATTTCTGATGCTATTTATCCCAAGGATTAAAGGAGAATTAACATACTTTGGATCATTAGTCATAGTTTAAGTTTGAGAAGTAGTTAGAGTTAGTTTCTAGAGAGAGAAGCTCTTTCTTCTCTCTAGAATTAGGATTAGGTTTAGATCTAGATCTAGTTCTTCTTCTCTCTTCTAATTTTCCTCCTTCCTTAATTTTCTCTTGTAATTGTAGAATAATAGAATTCTTCTTCTCTTGTAATTCCTATGTATTGTTAGTTGTAGTTTATGAACTTTCTTTTGTAGATCTACATTTCTTCTTCAATGCAATTGGTAAGTTCTTTGTTGTTTCATAATTGTTTTCCTTTTCTATTGTTGATCTCTTGCTATTCTAGTTAGATTTCTCTTTAATTCTTGCAATTCATGTTGTTTACTTTTATTACCTTCTATGTGTTTGATGAAATGCTTCTTCTAGTTATTAGTTAGATTTTGTTCCTTTTGGCCTAGGTAGAGTAATTAGTGACACTTGAGTTATCAAACTCTTTTGTTGATTGATAATTAGAGATTGCTAATTGACTTGGATACCACTAAAGCTAGTCTTTTCTTAGGAGTTGGCTAGGACTTGTGGAATCAAGTTAATTTATCCACTTGACTTTCCTCCATGGTTAGAGGTTAACTAAGTGGTAGCAATGGACAATTCTCATCACAATTGAGGAAGATAGTTAGGATAGGACTTCTAGTTCTCATACCTTGTCAAGAGTTTTGTTAGTTGTTAGTTTATTTTCATTGCCATTTATATTTCTTGTTCCTTATTCCCAAAATCCCAAAACATACCTCAACCAATAACAAGAACACTTTATTGTAATTCCTAGGGAGAACGACCCGAGGTTTAAATACTTCGATTTATAATTTTAGGGGTTGTACTTGTGACAAACAAAATTTTTGTATGAAAGGATTATTGATTAGTTTAGAAACTATACTTGCGACGAGATTTCAATTGTGAAATTCTATACCATCAAAAATCCTCTCATCAAGGTGTCACTGACCTGACACGTCAACCAATCATCTGGTGACACGTGGCACTTAACATGACACGTCATCATCTAACTAACGGAAGGACCAATTTGACTTACGTTTTATCTTTCAAGGACTAATATGACTAAAAAGAATCATTTGAGAACTAATGAGCTAAGTTTATTCAGCTCAAGCTCGGGTCATTTAATTTATGAGCTAAATTTCAAACTCAAGTTATGCTCATCAGCTCACGAGTTCAGCTTATCAAGTTATTAACGAGTCAAACTCAAACTGGCTCATGAGTTGGCTTGACTCACTTCTTGTCCTAATTAAATGGGACCTAATTATAATTCTTTCAATATTTCTTGAAAATTACTAAAGTAATATAACTCATATAATTATTTGTATTGAAATTGCTCGCGATCCAACAAAACGGACAACCATAATTGATTTTTTTTTCTCGTAATTGTGAATACTTGTAAATAGTAAATTTATTTAAATTCGCATGAACTTAAACATACAATTTAATATATGTTACACTGTTACTATAAAAATAAATGAAATCTTACATAAAGAATAAATCAATCGTAAAAATTAAGTAGTAAGAACATATCGCTGTTGAGATAGATACATAGATCAATACGCGCTACAAGCGTGAGGGATAATAATTGACTGGGAAATAAGAAACTACAATTGGAAGTTTTGATGACTTGCTCTTTGGTTTCTCCGAAGAAGATGCTGATGATTTCGAATGATCAGAACCTTGCCCTTCACCATAATCTGACACTTGTGCCGATGAGGATGAGGTTATAACAAAGCAATTCAAGAATGGTGACATCAGCCCCATTTTTTTTTCCCTCTCACACTATAGTTTAATTTGGTTTTGCTAAAGTATCTTCGTCACTTGGCTTCGTTTTGGATATCGTTTCTGTTTGTAAGACAAAGAGAATACAGATTACTGTCTTGGTGCTTGTGAGTTATAAGTGAATGGAATTACTCGAGTATGGGCCTCTCTATATATAGCAACGTATATCACATGATTTTGAAAACTAAGAAATTGCCGCGTTGGTCATTTAGCTTAGGGAGCAATCTCTTTGAACATTCATGCATGCGTGTAATGGGGTTCAGTCTTTTATGGCTGCTTTACACAACTTTTTATTCCAGTCAAACCAAATATGTGTATGTTTCTTACTATTGGAGAGTTTTGGTGCCTGGAACCTTCTTCGATATATGCTCATAAGAATTTGTCGCTATCATACACTAATTGCCGATGGAAAAAATTTTTCTTTTTTGCATCTTCACTAGTTATGTGGACTAAATTGTTTTGGTATACTATGAATAATTAAGCATATCTGCATATATAACAAATTTTACTACAAATTAAAGTTATCATCGGATTTATATTAAAAGATGATTATGAGTAGTCTTAACTATTTGTGAGAATAGAGTTCTTTCTTTAATTAAAGGAGCTTTTTATTGTCGGAAGGCTTATAACTTATAAGTATGACTATGAGATTTATTTAGATATAAACTAAATAAATAAATATTAAACTTCTTATATTTAAATCGATAAATTGTTATTCTTATATATACGTCATACGTGCGTGTAATTTTGATTTTCTGAAAAATAATATCTTAAGGCCAGGTCTGTTTGATTCTGATCTTCATCACTTCTGTTTAAAACAAGTTATTAAGTTTTGATGTATACATACTAAAAGAATTATTAAGAAGAAAAAATAATCTTCACTTATACAAAACAAACAAACAGAAAAAAATGAGGCAAAAAAATCACGGCGGGTACATAAACAGATTTTTATTCTTTTTATCTTTCAATTTTTCGTCATATAAATATTTTAAATCTGTAATCAAGATTTTAAAACGGACAAATATTAGAGAATTATCTGAATTTATTATTGTTGACAATCAATTAATTATCAGTCTAATTTTTTAATTTAAAAATATTATTATATTCTTGAAATCGTTACTTTGACTTTAATACTAATTTTTTAATTTGTTTAAAATTTAAATTTTTAACAAAAATTTTATTAAAAGATTGTTTTATTATTTTATTAATTTTTATGAATTCTGTAATATTATTCTTCTACGTTTATTTTATTATCATTTTGATTTTTTTGTTTTGCGAATTTAATAATTTTTACAAGTTGAATTTTTATTTATAATTTATTTGATATTTTTTTCTGAATTTTTAAGATCTATATTTTAGTCTACTAATTTTTATTGCTAATTGTTCTATTTTTAATCTAGTAACTCGTATTTATTTTTGAATTTTTTGAATAAAACTTATTGTGAAATTTTAGAAAAAAAATTATTTTGTATAAATTTAAGAAATTCAATATCGTTTGAATTAATATTAGTTAAAATCATTAATATAAAGGTAAAGTATATTTTTTATATTTAAAGTTTGCTAAAAATTTTAAAGATACTCCTAATAAGTTTAAATTTGTTTTAATTTTATCCTTATCTTCAAATTTTTTAGCCAAATTATGGTTAAATTTTTTTTCCGTTTTACCCTCCAAAACTTAGTCACTTTCATCACCATCTCTAAAATATTATTTTCTCTCTCTTCCAAATATCCATCACTAAACTCCTTGTAACACCATTACTCTTAACACCTCATCATGATCATACTAACAGTTCAAGTGTTACTTACCTCTAATCCTTTAATTTGATACTATATTTATTTAATATTGAGCCTTCACAAATATGAACCGAATGTTTAATTACGAAAGCGAAAAGTCTTTACTTTAAAATTACATAGTCACATATCATATTCTTATAATAATAAATACATAGACTTATCCAAAACTTCTTAACATACATGTCCTGCCCCTCTAAAATTTAAAATGACAAATGACAAAGGATAAAATAAAATCTGAGACTGAATCAAATACAGAAAATGAAAACATATATATACATAAAGCTCCGTAGTTCAACTGCGGTTTCGTGCCAAAGCTTTGTGAACTTGTCACGGAAAAGAAATTTTGTAGGGGAGTGAGAATATCGTCTTCGAAAGGATTCTCAGTAGAGAGTTTAAGAATTGTTATAAGAAAATACGTTTAAAGAGAAGAATTGATTTCAAGGCAGTGATTATCGTTTGTCCTATGAATCTTTTGAAAACTAACGACTAATAACTATCCAAAACCTTTTAAAGAAACAATATTTAACTTTTTTAGAAATATAAAACATTTCTTTTCTTATAAGAAAATCCTAATCAGTTTCCTCGACGGTATGAATGACCAACTTATTCCAAGCATAGGTTCATTAAGTCTATGCTGAATCAGCTTGATTTTTCATACTTTACTAATACCTCAATCAAAAATCAAGCACAGCCCCAACTCAAGCAACTCAACCAAATCAACATTATATTCTCCGAAAAACAACCTTCAGCTTTACTACCACCAGTATGAGAGATCTCTCAGTTGCACACACATACAATACAAATAAGAAAAACATAGATAGGATGCAAATACAGCAAGTAGGCCAAATAGCAGATTAGCATAGTTGAACAGATAGGCAAACCAAAACAATGCATACCCAAGTAAAACATACAAATGCATATGATGTATGTCTGTCTTATGGCTAATGAGCTCATCTATCGGTTATACAGCCAACTTGACATGTCCTGGTAGCTAATCATTGGACAGTCCCTCTATATGTGCATCCCCAAGCTCAATAATATCCATGAAAAAAATCTCAAGCTCATCTATAAGGAGAGACAAAACCCCAAACTTAAATTCATATATATATATATATATATATATATATATATATATATCCCCATGAAGGAACCGGTGAGTTAAAGTGCCCAAACACATCTTACGTACAGAGAATTAACAATTTGTCTCAATTTTGCAAGTCTCATTTACTTTTAGTTTATTTTCATCATCTGTTCAGATCTCATTGAAATCTCAAATTCATCATTCCTCATTCCTCATTATCACACCTACCATTTGGTTCATCAATAATTTAAACGCAAAACATAATTCATTCTTTTCTAAATAAATCAAACTTAAAACATATAATCTTTAAAACCAAATCTTTCTAAATAATCATTTCAAACGAAGCTTTCTGATTTTTATAAAAATTTTGGCAGCATCTCCTCTAAAACTCGGACTCTGTCACCCTTCTCAGGTCCCATCCAAACATTCCTCAAACCCTTCTCAACCATTTTTAAACAGTAACTAATTTCTAATAATTGAACTGTTTCTAATATCAACTCCGTTTCAAATTTGTTTTAAACCAAATTTCAATATAAAATCTTTTCTAATACCAAATCATTTTCAGAATTAAACTAAATTCCAATATTAAATCTTTTCAAAAGTCAACTCATTTTCAATAACGAAACATTTTCAAATCTCAAGAAAACCAATTTGGCAACTACTAATTTAACAAAATCAATAACTCAGAATATTCAACCTTCTCAAACAGTCAATAATCCCACTAGACAAACAATCACAATTATCCATAGCAACTCAGTTCAATCCATAATACTCTCATAATCACTAAAATATATTTTTGCATCAATATCGATTTATAACAATTCTCGAAAATAAAATGAGTATAAGGAAAGCGCCCCTACCTCGGTCGTGACTTAAATACGTGACAAATTCTGTTTCTATTCTTATCTCGCAGTAGCGGCATCAAAATCGACCATCCCCGCAGCAGCCACAGCCTCTAAACACAGCATGCAAGAACCATAACTCAGTCCTAAGATATTAACGTCAGATAAAACTCAATAATCGATAACGGAACAGCGACAAAAAGGGGTTTTTGGAGCCAAAACAACTTACCGCACAAGAAGGAACTAAGAACGAAGCAGTGACAGCTTCGATGATAACTCTTGGTGGTGAGACTTACAACGAAGAGCTCTGACAGCAGTGGAAACCCCTTCTCCGGTATCACTCTCGCTTGCTTCCCCTTTTTCAATGACAACGACAGCGACAACCTCCAATAACAGCAGCAGCAGCAAACCGACTGTGATTGAGGCACGGCACTGACAGGCTCAACCTTCCTCCGCGACAGCTGTAGCAACGGATGCAAACTCTCTCTCTCTTCCTGGTCTCCCTCTACCTGGAAACCCTGTGGGGGCGACCGTGGAAGCTCGGCAATGAAGCAACTCGACGGTGACGGTGCTGGCATGGAGCCTCGACGGCAGCGGCTTGGCGATACGGAGGCAACGCGAGCTGGATGATGCGTGAGCATCTTTCCTATCTTTTTCTAGTGAATTTGCATCTAATTTGTTGAGTTTAATAAAAAATTAATTATCTTTTAGCCAATATGGATGCTACTTTGAGTCTTTTGCAATTTTGTTTATTTTAGGTAGCATTCGGCAGAATTTGATGGAGTTTCTGTAGCACAAGAATCAAAGGAGATGGCAGCGAGGAGCGACGCGTACGTGTGATTTGAAGATTTGCTCAACAACGCGTACGCGTGACTGATGCGTACACGTGACACACGGAAAAAGGCCATCGACGCGTACGCGTGACTGACGCATACGCGTGACATACACCACGTACAGAAAACGCAGAAAAATGCTGGGGGCGATTTCTGGGTTGTTCTGACTCAGATTTTAAGCCCAGAAAGCACAGATCAGAGGCTGCAGAGTGAGGGAAATAAGTCCCCACCCATCAACTGAAGACTTACTGATTAATTCTAATTTAAATTCAAATATTATTTTTAGGAAAAGATATTATTTTAGTTTTAGATAGATTTTAAATTTATTAGGATTAGATATAAAAGGGGATGGGAATTAGTTAACTGGCGATTCCATCTCAACACAATATTATTCCATTCCAATTTACAATCCTAGTTTTCTACTCTGAACCATAAGCAACTAAACCTCCACTGTTAAGGTTAGGAGCTCTGTCTATTTGTATGGATTGATTTTATTGCTTTTTCTATTTTAATTCATGTATAGATTTATAATTTAAGAATTGTTTTCACTCTTTATCTTATAAATTTGGGTGGAACGGAAGTATGACCCTCTTTCTATTTGAGTTCTTGTATAACTTGGAAAAGCTCTTTACTTGAACAACAGTTTGAAAACATATTCTCCTAAATTTTAATTATCTGGATTTAACGAGATGCGTGACATATAATCCTTTTATTTTTTGGGTAATTAGAGTTTTTGTGGCATGTAAACTGGAATTTGATCATGCAGCTTCTAATTGGAATTAATTGACCAAGGAATTGGCAGTTAATGAATTTTAGAGGAGACTAGAAAGGTTTAAGGAATTAGGGTCTAGTCACATATAGTTTGCTATAAATTAAATCCTACATGATTAAAATAGTTAGTAAGAAAAGTTAATCTAGAAAAATAGATAATTCTGAAACCTTAACTGTTTTCTCCATATTTTCTTCCCAACCCATTTACTTTACTATTTTACTTTATGTACGATTGTTTAATGCTCTTTGAATATTCAAATACTCTTTTCTATTTCTCTAACTAAGCCAATCAATCAATCATTATTGCTTAGTCCTTCAATCCTCGTAGAATTGACCCTCACTCACCTGAGGTATTATTAATTTTTATTTTTATTTTCAATTTTTTTCTTTTTCTTATTTTTTCTTTCATTTTTTTTGGTGCTTTTCGTTTCGTTTCCCCTGGCGTGTTCACCCTGTTTGATTTTACTTCCTTTATATTTGTTTTTCCTTTTCAAAACTTTACGTTCTTTTTTTTCCTTTTTATTTTTTATTTTCTTTTATTTTCGTGTTTTGTTTCTGTCCGTTATTAATTTTTTTATTCTATATTTCATTAATTTTATTTTATTTTGTCTTTAATAACTAATATATATATATATTTTTTTTTCTTTAATTCCTGAAATTAAGTTTGTTTTCCTCTATTTATTTTTATTTTAATTGTTCCTGTTTATTTTTCTAATTACTTTCGAATTTTTCTGTCTTAATTCTACCTATAATTTTCGAAATTTATTTATTTATTTTATTTAGTACTTTTATTTTATATTTTACACAGGTTATCTCACAGGGACTTCTTTGCACTCTGACGTAGAGAATCACATCTTTTCTTGTTTTATGCTTGTTTATGCACAGGAACAGAAACAAAGAACATCTTTTAGACTTTGACCCTGAACCTGAAAGAACTTTCAGGAGATGTTTGCAACAAACAAAACTTTACAAGGCTGCAGAATCCACTATGGATCACAATAATGCTGTTAATGCCAATGTGGCAAATTCAAACGGGGATGATCAACAAATGAGAGTGCTTGGCTCTTATTCTGCCCCTACTGCGGATCTTTATGGAAAAAGCATTGTGGTACCCCCTATAGCTGCAAACAACTTTGAGTTGAAGCCACAACTGGTCACCCTGGTGCAACAAAACTGCCAGTATCATGGACTTCCTCATGAAGATCTAAATCAATTTATCTCTGATTTTCTGCAGATATGTGATACTGTGAAGACAAATGGAGTGAACCCAGAGGTGTACAGACTCATGCTCTTCCCTTTTGCTCTGAGGGATAAAGCAAAGCTATGGCTAGATTCCCAACCAAAGGAGAGTCTGAATACTTGGGAGAAGGTTGTTACAGAGTTTCTTACTAAAATTTTCCCACCAAAGAAACTGATTAAGCTTAGGTCGGAGGTTCAGACCTTCAGGCAGAAGGAGGGTGAAACTCTTTATGAAGCTTGGGAGAGATACAAGCTACTGACTAGACAATGCCCTCCAGACATGTTCTCCAAATGGACTCAACTAGATATCTTTTATGAAGGCTTGGGTGAGATGTCTAAGATGAGCTTAGATACTTCTGCAGGCAGTTCATTACACAAGAAGAAGACACCAGAGGAGACTATTGAGCTTATTGAATTGGTTGCAAGCAACCAATATTTATACTCATCTAACAGGAATCCTGTGAACTCTGAGACCTCTCAAAAGAGAGGCGTGTTGGAAGTAGAAGCTGTGAATGCTCTTCTTACTCAGAACAAGCTTATGTCTCAGCAAATAAATCTACTTACTCAACAGATGGGTGACATACAAGTCTTAGCTATCAACACACAAAATCCACCTCAAGAGGCCTCATATGACATGGCAGGTAATTTTGTGCAAAATAATAATTATGATTATACTCAATCCCCTTCTGAACAGGTCAATGACATGGGGAGTGCTCCTAGAAATCCCAATAATGATCCCTATTCTCAAACCTACAATCAAGGATGGAGAAATCACCCAAATTTTGGGTGGAGAGACCAACCTAAGAGACCTCAGAACTTCAACAATAATTCTCAAGGTGGCTTCCAACAGAATAATTACAATAACCGCCAATTTCAATCTCAGCAGGAAAACTCTAAATCCCAAGAAGATGCTAATTGGGAGATGATGAAGAGTTTTGTGTAGGAAACCAGAGCATCGATTAAGAATTTGGAGATTCAGATGGGTCAAATAGCCACAAGAGTTAATGAAATTGATCAGAGGACCATTAATAGCCTTCCTGGTAACACAATTCCAAATCCAAGAGAGGAATACAAGGCTATCACCTTGATAAATGGACAAGTGGCAAGTATGGAAGTACAAGTTAGTGAGGAGCCCATTGAAAAAGAAGCTCCAGAGGAGAAGAAGGAAGAAGTAGAGCATGTCCCTCCAAAGCGTGCAGACAACCCATTTCCAGACTCTCTTGACACTTATCCTACATTACCAAAGGCTCCTGAGTACAAGCCTAAAATGCCATATCCTCACAGACTTCAAAAGGAGACCAAGGACAAGCAGTTTTCAAAGTTCTTGGAAGTCTTCAGAAAGTTGCAAATCAATATTCCTTTTGCTGAGGTTTTGGAACAAATGCCTCTCTATGTCAAGTTCATGAAGGAGCTGTTGTCAAAGAAGAAGCCTTTAAAGGGAGATGAGACAGTGGTCTTGACTAAAGAATGCAGTACCATCATTCAGAATCACTTACCAAAGAAGATGCCAGATCCAGGGAGTTTTCAAGTTCCATGCACCATTGGGAGCACAACCTTTGAGAAAACATTATGTGATCTGGGAGCAAGCATCAATTTAATGCCCCTATCTGTGATGAAGAAGCTGCAAATTCAAGAGGCATAACCCACGAAGATAGCATTACAGATGGCAGACAAATATATGAAGCCTGCATACGGATTAGTGGAGAATATCTTAGTCAAAGTGGGTAAGTTCTTCCTCCCAGCAGATTTTGTGATTCTTGACACAGGGGAGGATGAGAACGCCTCTATAATTCTATGAAGACCATTCCTAGCCACTGGAAGAGCTCTGATTGATGTAAAAGTGGGTGAATTAGTGCTTAGAGTGCATAATGAGCAACTGGTCTTTCATGTCTTCAAAGATATACATTCAACAGGTGAAGAAGAGATGTGCATGCAGATTGAGCTTATTGATCCAAACCTTCAACAACCCCCTGATGACGGACAGCAGAATCTGCAGCTCCAACCTCCTTTGGTGACAAACAATAAAATTCCTCCTGACATCAAACCTAAGTTTGGTATTGGGAATGCATCATCCACCAAGGAGGAGGTTCCCAAAAAGAAGAAAATGCCCAGGGGATGGAGAAACAAAAAATCTCCACTGAAGGATTCTCCCCAGGAATGAAGGTGGTGTTGACTAGCAATCCAGTGCGGACTTATACAGTAAACAAAATCCTCTCTCTAGAGCATATTGAGCTACTTTATGAAGGCATAGGAAAGAAGTTCAAAGTAAGGGGTGAAGAGCTGAGCCCCTATGATCCTCCTCCCTAGAGGAGCTGACCGTCAAGCTAGTGACGGTAAAGAAGCGCTTGTCAGGAGGCAACCCAATAATTTTGTATCCTTAGTTATTTTTCGTAGTAGTGATTTTCTTATTTATTTGATTTTTATTTAGTTTTTACTATTTTTCCTTTGTTTTACATGTGTTTTGATCATGCAGCTATTTAGAACAGGAATTGGATATTTCCAAAAAAAAAGGCTCACAACGCGCAAGCGTCGCTGACACAGGAACTGGATATTTCCAAAAAAAAAATGGCTCACAACGCGCAAGCGTCGCTGACGCGTACGCGTCAGATGGGTGTGCGTGAAAAATAAAAGTGAACAGAGAGTTGCGCGGGAGTGGTGCAGGAATGATGCCTTTCGCACAAACAAGCCGCATCGCGCGTACGCGTAACCCACGCGTGCGCGTCGTTTGCACTTTTGGCACTCCATGCGTACGCGTCACTGACGCGTATGCGTGACCTTGGAATTCGACGTAAATATGTGTTTGGGCAGAGAGTTGTGCTGGCTCGGGGCTAGAAGTGTGCTAGAAGCTCAAAACTTGCTCACGCGAACGCGTCCCTGACGCATGCGCGTCATCTACACAAATGGCCATCCACGCGTGCGCGTGCATGACGCGCACGCGTCGCATGAAATTATTGGTTCCCAAGCCACGCGAACAGAGAGTTGTGCGTGCACGCGGCTGGCTTCGCGTGAATCACACAAAACCCAGGGCATGCGGACGCGTGCCTAACGCTTACGCGTCATTAAGAAAATCTCGCGACCCACGCGTACGCGTGCCGTACGCGTACGCGTCGCCTATGCCGCACAATTACACTAGTTTGCCGCTCAGTTTTAATTTTATTTCTCCCTCTCCCAATCCTAATTCTCTCTTGTTCTTTTATCATTTTCTTTTTCTTTCATCATAATATTTGTCTCTTTCTATTTTCATTTCTTCTTTGCTTGAGGACAAGCAAACCTTTAAGTTTGGTGTTGACGCTTCGCTTAAGGGTTTTTTGTTTATTCCTATGGCACCAAAAGGGAGGCGAATCATCTTCCCTGAGGAGCAAAACCTAAACAATAAAACGACCGCTAGGATAACTAAGGTGGTTTAGTTCCTTTCATTTTTTATTTCCTCCCCTCTTTTTCTATATTATGTTCCGATTTTTTGCTATTTTTTATTTGTTTGTTGCATGATCCTTTATTAGTTAGAATCCTAGGTCTAGTTTAGTTTTCTCTTAATTGCTTGAATTCTAAAAAGATGTCTCATGTATTACTCACTGATCTTGAATTCAAATAAAAAATACAGAAGTGATGTATTGCATGAGAAATTGAGTTAATTTTAAGAGTAGTCTTATTTACTTAGATGTGGTGGCAATACTTTTTGTTTTCTGAATGAATGCTTGACTAGTGCATATTTTTGATAGTGAAGTTTATGAATGTTAAAATTGTTGGCTCTTGAAAGAATGATGAAAAAAGATAAATGTTATTGATAATCTGAAAAATCATAAAATTGATTCTTCAAGCAAGAAAAAGCAATGACAAATACGAAGCTTGCTAAAAAAAAAGAATCTAAGGCTTTGAGCATTAATGGATAGGAGGGCCCAAAGGAATAAAATCCAGGCCTAAGCGGCTAAATCAAGCTGTCCTTAACCATGTGCTTGTGGCGTGAAGGTGTCAAGTGAAAAGCTTGAGACTGAGCGATTAAAGTCGTGGTCCAAAGTAAAACGAGTGTGCTTAAGAACTCTGGGCACCTCTAACTGGGGACTCTAGCAAAACTGAGTCACAATCTGAAAAGGTTCACCCAGTTATGTGTCTGTGCCATTTATATATCTGGTGGTAATACTAGAAAATAAAATGCTTAGGGTCACGGCCAAGACTCATAAAGTAGCTGTGTTCAAGAATCAACATACTGAACTAGGAGAATCAATAACACTATCTGAATTCTGAGTTCCTATGGATGCCAATCATTCTGAACTTCAAAGGATAAAGTGAGATGCCAAAACTATTCAGGATTGCAATTGTAAACCCCATTATAAGAAGAGACATGAGCTTAATCGAACTCTCATTCTCATGCAAATTCACATCCTAAGCTTATAATAGTTCTGGTTGCTTGAGGACAAGCAACAGTTCAAGTTTGGTGTTGTGATGCGTGAGCATCTTTTCTATCTTTTCCTGGTGACTTTGTATCTAATTTGTTGAGTTTAATAAAGAATTAATTATCTTTTAGCCAATATGGATGCTACTTTGAGTCTTTTTCAATTTTGTTTATTTTAGGTAGCATTCGACGGAATTTGATGGAGTTTCTACAGCACAGGAATCAAAGGAGATGGCAGCAAGGAGCGATGCGTACGCGTGATGGACGCGTTCGCGTGACTGACGCGTACGCGTGATTTGGAGCTTTCCATGGCAACGCATGCGCGTGACTGACGCGTACGCGTGACATACACCACGTGCAGAAAATGCAGAAAAATACTGGGGGCAATTTCTGGGCTGTTCTGACTCAGTTTTTAAGCCCAGAAAGCACAGATCAGAGGCTACAGAGTGAAGGAAACAAGTGGTCCCCACCCATCAACTGAAGACTTACTGATTAATTTTAATTTAAATTCAAATATTATTTTTAGAAAAAGATATTATTTTAGTTTTAGATAGATTTTAAATTTATTAGGATTAGATATAAAAGGGGATGGGAATTAGTTAACTGGGGATTCCATCTCAACACAATATTATTCCATTCCAATTTACAATCCTAGTTTTCTACTCTGAACCATGAGCAACTAAACCTCCACTGTTAAGGTTAGGAGCTCTGTCTATTTGTATGGATTGATTTTATTGCTTTTTCTATTTTAATTCATGTATGGATTTATAATTTAAGAATTGTTTTCGCTCTTTATCTTATAAATTTGGGTGGAATGGAAGTATGACCCTCTTTCTATTTGAGTTCTTGTATAACTTGGAAAAGCTCTTTACTTGAACAACAGCTTGAAAACATATTCTCCTAAATTTTAATTATCTGGATTTAACGGGATACGTGACATATAATCCTTTTATTTTTTTGGGTAATTAGAGTTTTGGTGGCATGTAAACTGGAATTTGATCATGCAGCTTCTAATTGGAATTAATTAACCAAGGAATTGGTAGTTAATGAATTTTAGAGGAGACTAGAAAGGTCTAAGGAATTAGGGTCTAGTCACATATAGTTTGCTATAAATTAAATCCTACATGATTAAAATAGTTAGTAAGAAAAGTTAATCCAGAAAAATAGATAACTCTGAAACCTTAACTGTTTTCTCCATATTTTTTTCCCAACCCATTTACTTTACTATTTTACTTTCTGTACGATGGTTTAATGCTCTTTGAATATTCAAACATTCTTTTCTGTTTGTCTAACTAAGCCAATCAATCAATCATTGTTGCTTAGTCCTTCAATCCTCGTAGGATCGACCCTCACTCACCTGAGGTATTACTTGGTACGACCCGGTGCACTTGTCGGTTAGTTAGTGGGTTAGAAATTCTGCACCACTGGATGGCGGCGAAGCGTGGCGGGTTCGGCGGCTCAGTGGGACGGCGCAGCTGGCAGCGGTGACGACAAACGGTGGCGACCAGCTGAGCGGCAGCTCGCTGACTCTCCTCGCTCACTCTCCTCTTCTTCTTCCTCCGATCCCTCCCTTTTCTCTTTTCCCCTTTCTTTCTTTCTTTCTTTCTTTCTTCCCTTTCTGTTCTCCTTTTCCCCTTTTCTTTTTTTTCTTCTTCTATTATGTGTTGTATTCATGTATTGGTTGTTGGGGGTGAGTGAAGTGAGTGGTGGTGAGGCTGTGGGGTAAAAGGATTAAGGTTAAGATTTTTAATTTGAGAATTAGGGTTTGTTTTTGAAAAAACATGTGAAATTAAGAATTTTCGGATAAATCGAAATTTAATAATTTTAATTAAATTTGGGAATATTATAATTAATTAAAATTTAATTTATTCTCAAATTTTTTTTTAAAAAAATATTATTTAATTATCAATTTTTTAATTAACTCTCATCAAGTATCCTAATTTTAAATATAAAATAATATAATTAATTTTTTTTATTTATAAAAATTAAAGTATTAAATTTTAAAATTTTAATTATTTAAACTAAATTATATAAAATTTTTATTCTTTTATGATGGTTAAATTTTATAATTTAAATATAAAAAATTATTTAATAATTATAAAATTAAATAAAATTTTTAATAAATAAATAAATTAAAATTAGCTCATAAAATTTTACGAAAATTTTGGGTCTTCCACCCGTTACCACCACGCTACCATTATTATCATCATCTCTTTAGTCTTTCCTTTAATTTTATTTCTAAACAGAAAAAAAAAAAGAAGAAATAGACAAATATCAAAAAACTGATTCAAAAAAAATGACAAAAGAGCATAACCTTTATCATCATCAACAACAACTACCCAACAATTCAGCTGTCGTTCACGTTCCAACTCTGGTCACTGCAAGTGGTGTATGTCAATTCTACCACCACCATCCAAACCTAGTAATGCGACGCCGTTACTCCTTACGGTTCCAATTCATTGAAACAGTTCTCGCCAGACACTTCCTTTTCCGAACGGAGGGCCAAGAGGCACTTCTTTGCTGTGACCAAACTTTATGTTCTTTCATCATCATCAGTTTAATTTCTTGTGTTCTCTTTTCTTTGCTTTTTGTTTTATTTTTCATTTACCTCAAAAAAATTTATTACACAAACTTGTTTGAGACTTTTTATATTATTATAATGATGGTTCCTAGATGGTTAAAGAAAGTGTGAGATTTTTTTAATGGAGTTGTGATGGTTTTCTTCTAAGATATCATATATGGGTAATAAAAAAGAGGAGGTGAAAGTAGTTAGTGTGTGTTTGGATTTACGTTATTAAACTGGAATTTGAATAAAATAAAAGTGAGTTTGTAAAATTGATTTTGGATAGAAGTGAGTTTGTGTCAACATGATTTATGTTTGTCAATTTTTATTAAAATTAATTTTGATAAAATAAATATTGTTAGAATAATATTAATTAAATTCATTTCTAGGTAAATAATTAATTAATTACTAAAAAATATAATATTAATTTATAATATTATTTTTTTAGTATATTTAATTTTTTTTATATTTTAGTAGTTTTTAAAGTATTTTATTTTAGTATATTATAATTTTTTATTATTATAATAAAAAGTAATATTTATTTATGAAATTAAAAATAACATATAAAAAATTGACAACTTTTTAAATATTTTTTATAGTAAAAATTAATATTTATTTATTAAATTAAAAATAATATATAAAATAACATATTTTAGTATTCTTTTTAAGTACTATTAATAATCTTATTTTTATTATTATTTTAGGTTTTAGGTTTCTAGTGTTTTGAGGATGAGTTAGTTGAGAGAGAAGGAAGAGTCGTTCATATGGTGATTGTTGATAATGAATTGAGAAAAATGAGGAAATAATGAGTTCAAAATGGAATTAAGAACTGATAATGGTTATTATGAGGTTGATGAGTATGAAAGGAAAGTGTGCAGGGCCTATATCCCTGGCGTAGCAGGTTTTTCTACTGCACGAGTAGATATTGTTGAAAGTGATTTGAGATGAGGAATGGTGATGTCTGGTGGTGATTTGAGGATGAAGTTATTGGATTGTTGATAGTGTGCAGAGCCTATATCTCCGGCGTGACAGATTATTCTGCTGCATGACCAGTTGTTGTTGATAGTGTGCGGAGCCTATATCTCCGGCGTGGCAGATGTTTCTGTCGCATGACTTGTTGAATGTTGAGAGTGTGCGGGGCCTATATCCCCGGCATAGCAGATTGTTCTGCTGCATGATTTGTTGTGGTTGGTTCCTTCTCTGCTGCAGAAAGTGTGCGGAGCCTATATCCCTGGCGTAGTAGACTCCCTACTACATGAGTGTGTAGGGCACTATATCTCTGACGTAGCAAAAGAGCTGCTGCATGAGTGTGCAGGGCACTATATCCCTGGCGTGGCAGAAAAGGCTACATCCGGGAGGATGTGCCAGGTTGGTATTTACGGACCAACAAGTGATATCACGAGCCAATAGGATAGGCATTCATCATATGCATCTCTTATTTTCCTGGTTGCTTTGACTACTTGGGTTTGCCTATTTGTATAATATGCCTACTTGCTTCTTGAATTAATTGATATATATGAATATTACCTGTGTATTACTTGCTTGCATTAACTATGTTTGTTATGGACTTTGAGGAGGTTAGGAAGGTGGTGGTGATGGGATCGCACGGAGGTTAGGTTGGCGACGGCTGTGGATACAGCGGTGTGAACAGTATTAGTTAGAATTCCCCTAGGTTTAGACAACCCTGGTTTATGGTTTAAGTTCTTTATATATTTATTTATTTTGTTCTAAGCTTGAATATCAGTATGTGATGTGAAGTTCTAGGATTGCCTTCGGCGTCCCGGGACTGTACATCTTACATCATTGGGCACTGTTACCATACTGAGAACCTCCGGTTCTCATTCCATACTTTGTTGTTGTTTTTCAGATGCAAGTCGTAATCTACTTCGGTGAGATTGCGGATATGGTGACCGAGCGGAGTATGGTTCGTTTCTTGTGTATTTCTATTTTACTTCGTCATAGTATTCTTTCACCTTTTGTATATTTATCTTTATGGCCTTAGAGGCTTATTTGAGAGAATAGTTGTATAAGCCGTTTTTAACTCCAAACTCTGTATGTCTGAATATATACTAGTCGGCTTAAACTCCGCAAGTCGCGACTAGTCCCCTATGATTATTATACTATTATATCTAAATATATATATTCTATTCTTTTGCATCTATATCTTGTATCTTATGCGTTAGCTTCGTGTGAACGTTTCGCGCTTCTGAAATTCTGTCTTTGAGCTATATCCTTCTTCAGGCTTCTAGATTATGTTATTTCCTTCTATATATATAAATATGTATAAGCCTTAGGACTGTCGTAACCTCTGATTAACCTTTCCTTTACGGCTAGAGATAAGGCTTAGGGTAATTGGGGTGTTACACACGCCGACGCGCCATGTACGCGTACGCGTGTGACGATCGATTTTTCTATCGGTAAAGAAATATAAAAATATGATTGCGTTGTAAGTATAGCTTCTAAACCAACAGAAAATCCTTTCGTACAAACGTTTTCAAGTAACAAACCCCTTTAAAATTGATAACTGAAGTATTTAAACCTCGGGTCGTCTTCTCAAGGAACTGCAGGGAGGTGTTCTTATTATTGGTTATGAGTTTTGTAAATTGGGGGTTTTGAAAGTAAGGAACAAGTAATTTAAATGACAAGTAAAATAAATAAATAACTGTAAAATAAACTCTTGGCAATGTATGAAAATTAGAAGTCCTATCCTAGTTATCCTTATCAATGGTGATGAGAATTATATTTTGCTCCCACTAAGTCAACCTCTAACTATGAAGGTAAGTCAAGTGGATAAATCAATTTAACACCTAAAGTCCTAGTCAACTCCTAAGGAAGGACTAGAGTTATAGGAATTTAGATCAATCAGCAAAGATAACAATTATCAATCATGATGAGTTTGACAACTCAAGAGTTACCAATTAATCAATTTAAGCCAGGAATATAAAAAGCTAAATAAGAATCATAAATCTGAAATACCTCAGTTTATATTAAATAAAGAAAATCCTAACATGAATGGTTCATAAGCCAATTTGGCAACATAAGTAATTAAATGAGAGCATTAAAGTATCTGAAAGTAAAAGAGAAATATAAAGTAAAAGAAATATTGAACCTGATGAAGAGTTGAAATCCTAAATCCTTTAAGAGGAATCCTAATCTTAAAACCTAAGAGAGAGGAGAAAACCTCTCCCTCTAAAAACTACATCTAAACTATGAAAAGTGAATAATTGAAGGCCTCTTCATGAATGGATGCATTCCCCCACTTTATAACCTCTAATCTGTGCTTTCTGAACTTGGATCTGGGCCAAAAAAGGGCTTCAGAAATTGCTGGGAGCATTTTCTGCAGTTTCTGGTACGTGACATCTGTCACGCATTCGCGTGGGTCACGCGGTCGCGTCATCTGGGAGTTTTCCTTATCACACGTTCGCTTCGGTCACGCGTACGCGTCATCTGCATTCTGCTCAAGGCGCGCGTCCGCGTTAGTCACGCGTTCGCGTCACTGCCTTTTCTCGCTAGGCACGCGGCTGCGTCGTCTATGCGTCCGCGTCGCTGCCAGTTTCTTCACAAACTCCATTTTTTGCTTTCCTTCCATTTTTGTATGTTTCTTTTCCATCCTTTAAATCATTCCTGCCTTAGGAGATATGAAAATACTCAACACATAAATCACGGCATCGAATGGTAATAAAAGGTAATTAAAATAATTATTTTTAAAGCATAGGAAACATATTTTTCACATACATCACATGATAAGGAAGGGAAAGTAAAACCATGCAATTTCACATGAATAAGTGGATGAAGGATTGAATAAATCACTCGAACTGAGCACAAAATATATCATAAAATATGGGTTTATCAACCTCTCCACACTTAAACAATAGCATGTCCTCATGCTAAATCCAAGATAAAGAGTAAGGTAAGGTTAAAGTGGTGGAATCTCATGCAATGCAATCTATTCTAAATGCAACTACCTAAATGAATCATGCAATTCTAATTGTTATTCACTTGTATATAAAGCTTACATGTAGTTAAATTAATTCATATCCTCAAGGAATCATATATGCATAGCCAAACCTTAGATAATGTTAAAGCACTTTTACAATTGAGATGGGTAAAAATATTTCACAAGCTTGCAAGACAATTAACAATTTAACCATAGATATATGGTGATGAGCTATTGAACCCTCACTGGATTTTGTGTTTACTCTCTAGTCACTCAGTGTTTATTGGGTTAATCACTCTATTCTTTTTCTAACCAATCAACAATTATAGAATACAGACATACAAAAATCATGAGGTCTTATTCAAGGTTGTAATGGGGCCAAGGTAAAGGTAAGGGTATATGTATAAGGCTAAGTGAGCTAATAAGCGAATCCTTGATTAGTCTAAGATCTCACCTAACATACATACTTTATAAATCAAAGTTTCTTAACCTATTTGCCCAAAATTTCCCTCTTTGTATTGCCAACTCATGTATTAAATTTAATTTTGTCCCATGTGCATTGATTCTTTTATTTTGCATTTGGAGAATTTTTGTATCCCCTTATTTAAATACTGGAAAATTTTTTTTTAATCAATACACATGGTAATTCAATTGTTTTGATTTCACATGAGCATGCTTCCTAAATTTTTGTTTTTGGAACAACTTATTCTTTTTAAATTCCTACTTTATTTCTATCATCCCATGTTCCCATAAAATTCTCCACACTTAAACAATACACAATTTCTATCTTAAGCTAACCAAGGATTCAACTTGGGATTTTTTATCTTGTTTTTCTATTTAAGGCTAATAATGTGGTTAATAGAGCAAGAGGGGATTAAAAAGCTCAAGGGGGCTAACAAGGGTGATGTAAAAGGTAGCTAATTTGGGATAAGTGAGGAAAAATTCAAATGATGGCCTCAATCATCTCTTGGTATGTATCTATATTCTATAATTGGACATATAGATTAAAACAAAGTAAAGAACATCAGAATGAAAAAGAAGGGCAAAACACACAGGAATGAAAATTATGGTCTGAATGTAACCATGCAATTAAGCTCAAGACTCACAGGCTGTGTGTTCTCCAGCTCAAAAATCATATATCAATTATACATGTCATGCAAGTAGAAATTAAGAGTTCCCATTATTCTCAATGTAAATTTTAGGGTGGCCCTTAAAATCTTAGTGTTGTTTCTTGATGAAATGTTGTTAACTAACTAACATGTAATGCTATATATACAAGGTGTGTGGATTGTTTTAATTTACTAAGATTTCTAGTTTACTCCTTTTATTTTCAATTAAACCAAACTATCATATGCTAAAAGGGTAAACTATACTAATTAATCCACATATTCTATAACTAATAAGTTTAGAATTGCAAACTAAACTAAATGGCTAAGATATAAACTAAAGTGCAAAATGCAGAAATAAAGTAAAAATACAGCAAAAGAACAATGTATAAATACTGAAAAATAAAAATAAAGATAAAAATAAAAATACAGAAAAAATAACAAAATAAGATAAAAGAGTCTGTAGTGGTTCACCAAAAAGATACGCCAGGGATGGCGGCCTCCCCACACTTAAAATAAAGCATCATCCTCGATGCTCACTCAAGCTGGGTGTGAAGAAGTGCCATCACCGGAAGGATGGGCTGCTGGAGTCTCGGTGGAGGCCTGAAGGTCTGCAGACTGGATAAGGGTAGGAGGATCTGTCTACTGCAGTGGAGGCTCTGACTGTATAGGAATCTCTGGGTCTGCAGCCTGAATCTGGTGTGGCTCCTCCTGCTGTGGCGCAGCCTGCACTGGTCCTGCTTGCTCAGCCTCTCTCTGTGCATGTGTCTCCTCCTCATGCTCGTCCGCCTCCTCCTCGGATGGCTCTGATGGTGTGTCAGGCTCGGAGGGGATGTCGCCGCCAGATCAGATCATCAACTTGAGGTGCTCATAGCGTCGCTTGTTACGATGCTCAGATCTCTCATATCGCCGTCAGTTGCGGCACTCCATCTGGTCCAGCTGCTGAAATAAGCGGTGCACGAGGTGATAAACGGGCTCTGATGCAGGTGGAGGTGCAGTGGTGGTAGTTGGGGCAACAGTAGATGAAGAAGGGGCAGCTGAAGGTGTGGCTGTCTCATCAGGAGCGGTGAGGAATAGAGGTTTGTAACCCAAAGCCTGAAACTTCCTGCTGTGAGGGATAATCTTCTTGCAGTCTGCAGCAGGTGGCTTCTCATCAGCCAGCTCCCAAGGCACGTCAGCTCGACGGCCGAGCTGGGTAATCAGATATGGAAAAGGGAGAGTGCCTCTGACATGGACCCTGGCCATGTAATACCGGATGAAACGTGGAAGATACAAGTCCTTACCCTCCATCACACACCAGAGGAGGGTGATCATAGCAGCAGGCAGCTCCGTCTCATGAGTGCTCGGCATAACAAAGTTGCTCAGGATCTGGTGCCAAAGCCGAGCCTCATCATTTAGATACATCAGCTTGATTCCCTTAGGCATTGCTGTGTTCTTTCCCATGACCCATGGGGCAGTAGGATCAAGGGCTATCCTTTGCTTGACAGCATCCCAGTCAAATCTCAGAAAGCGCATGTCCTCTTCAGCCTTTTGGTAATCATCAGGCTGATCTGACTTAGGCTGAAGCTGCAGAATATCCTCAATGGCTTCCTCAGTTACCAATATCTGTTTTCCTCTGAGGTGCACTGCATCCAGGGTAGTCTTGAAATAGTTGCAGTAGAACTCTCTGACCCAGGAAGAATTGACCTTTGTCAAGTTTCTCTCTAAGAAGAACCAGCCTCTCTGTTTGATCTAATCGGAGGTGTACTGCTGTAGTTCTTCTGGAATTTTCAGAGTTCGCTCCAGGTACAGGTTCCTGGAGGTGGCAAACACTGGATACTTCAGCTCAGAGTATTTGTTTGCAAATTTTACCGGATCATTGGCAGTGAAGAGCTGGTCAGCCTTCTCCTGCGGGGTAAAGTGCTTTTCCCGCCAGGAGTCATCATGCATAATGTCCAAGATAGACATAGAGGATTCACCTCTTTTCCTTTTACCAGTGGTTGCCTTGCCTTTTCCTTTTCGTTGAGGGTCAGACATCCTGAAAAACAGAAATGCAGGATATAATTGAAGAACAAAAGCAGGAAAACAAGTAGGCAAATAGAATAATAGTAAGATAAGCACATATTCGCAAAAGAGCATTAGAATAAAGAAATGAGTTAAATAAATGTACATTTTGGATTGTTTCGGAGTTAAAAATCTGAGATGAGAAATCACAATCCAAAATATATTATAAGTAGAATACCTGTTAATTAGGAGAAAAAATAATCATGCCATGAGTTAAAAAGTTGAAAGAGTTGGTTAAAAAACAAAGGGAGAAGTTAGAAAGTTAAAAGTGGTTAAAAGTGAAAAAGAGGTTAGAAAGTGGAAAGCAGTGAGTTAGGGGAAAGAAAGTTAAAGTAAGTGGCATGATAAATGTTTCCTAGGTAACAATAAATTCACAAATTTAAAGAATAAGCAACTCATATTCAAGCAAGGATATCAGGTTGATGATGATTCATATAGAGATGAGAGTAGCAAAAATTAGAAGAAAATCATCAATAATGCGATTTACTAGCCAGGGAATTAAGAAGGAATAAGAATGCTATCCCGTGCATTCATGAAATGGTTTGGTAAAAGCTCAGTAATGCAAAATTTAAAATTGCCAAAACCAATACATGAATGGGAAGGAAACCATTTGCAGAAAATTGGGCAGCATTCCGGCTAAAATTGGATGTTCCTGGGTAATAAACAGCAAGCAGAACAGTTCATATAAATTAAAATAAAGCTGCAAATAGACATAAGTAATATGAACATGAAAGAGCAGTGTAATAGCAGCATGAAACAGTGAAGAACAGCATATGAACAGTATAAATATCACAGCCAGACAAAAATAGCAGAATAGGTAAAACAAGCAACAAGTACGGCGCAATTATCAAGCCTAAATCCACTAACCACATCCTAGCTACCTAACCACCTAGAATCCACTACAAACATGCATCTCTAACTAGCTAAATTCGAACAAAATCTAAAAAAAATATGCAACTAACTACGAATGAAAGAAAAGTGGCGTTCGGCAGAACCTGGTATGCGTATGAACTAAGGTAGGGATCAGAGAGATGGCGGTGGTGAAGTGGCGGTGCTGGGAGGGGGCACGGCGGCGCTGTGGCGGAACAGGGCGGGGCGGTGGTGGAGCAGGTTGGGTTGGAGGGTGGGGTTTGGGTTGGGTGAAGGGTTGTGATGGTGGGAGGGTTGGCGAGGGTTGTGGATTGGAGGGGGATGGAATGGGAGGCGGCGCTGGTGGCACAGTGGTGGTGGCTGGCCGCGGTGGGGACAGCGGTGGTGGAAGGAAGAAGAGAGAGAAGAAGGGGAGGGAAGGAAGAAGGAGAGAAAGGGGAGGGGGGGTGTCGCGGTGGGTCTGGGTGGTTGGGGGTGGTGCGGCGATCGGAGGTGGTCGGAGGTTGTCGGCGGTGGTGATGGCTGCAAAGGAGGGAGTTGCAGAGAGGGGGAGGAGAAAAGGGGGGGTATGGGGGGCGCGATGGGGTTAGGTTTCGTGTGACTGGGGGTTAGTGGATTTGAATCCACGCGAACGCGTGGGACACGCGATCGCATGGCTAGGGTGAAATAGGTTTCATGCGGTCGCGTGATTGACGCGATTGCGCGGGTTGGGTACAAGATGGATGATGCGGACGCGTGAGGCACGCGACCGCGTCACTGGAAATTGTGCTAAACGCACAATTCCAGCGTCGTTTCAGCGCAACTCTCTGTCTCTATTAGGGTGCCATGCTATCCACGTGACGCGGACGCGTCGCTCACGCTTTCGCGTGGGATGGGTGTTTTGCAAGTGACGCGTTCGTGTCAGGGACGCGGACGTGTGGGCCGTTTTGTGCTAAACGCACACCAGCCGCACGATTCCAGCCCAGATTTCTGGACGTTGGATTTTTACGCCGATTTCTAGATCACGCTTTTGCGTGAGTGACGCGGACGCGTGGGAGGTGTGTTTCGCGACTGACCCGAACGCGTTAGCGATGCGATTGCGTGGAACAAATTGTGCCAATGGCACGCTTCCAGCCACGCTTTCGCGTGACTTTCTGTTCACTTTCCTTTTCTTCCTAATGCACAAGTGACGCGGATGCGTCGGCGACGCTGTCGCGTCACGTGCGATTTTTTTTATGCAATTATGCAATTATGCAGTATGCAATGCTAATGAATAATATTCAGGTTCAATGAAAATAATATAATATAAAAACAAACAACACGAACTAAAATTGAAAAAGAAACGACCATACCATGGTGGGTTGTCTCCTACCTAGCACTTTTAGTTAAAGTCCTTAAGTTGGACATTGGATGAGCTTCCTGTTATGGTGGCTTATGCTTAAATTCATCCAGAAATCTCCACCAATGTTTGGAATGCCAACAACCTCCGAGGTCCCAAACTGGGCATGTAAAGCTATTGAGCAGCTTCAAACAGGTTCTCAGGCTCCCGGGGTGACGAATGTCAGAATAGATTCTAGGATCCCAAACTTTGCTTTTAAATCCGCCGTTGTCTTGATCTATATTCTTTGATCCGGGCGGTTTAGAAATTGTATTCTCACCAAGATGACCAAATGTCTTCCGAGACCCGTTCAATTGAACTTGATACCAATCCTTGCACTCTGAATCAAAACGCGGAACCTTATTGAACCTTGTACACCAGCTCTGAGTACGAGCCATTTCTCTCTTACTCTTAAAGCCACAGAGAGCTCTAAGATGGCCATCTGTTTCAAGAAAACCATAGTCAAGTGGAAAGGTAAAGATAAAGGTTAAGGATTGTACCCACTTGAAGCTTGTATTAGGTGGTAATGGCCTTGGGATAGGTGTTTCCAGTGGTTCTGTAAGTTCTACTCCCTTGTATTCTTCTGTGAATTCCTCCACTTCTTTGCAAAATTTTTCAACTGCAACTGCGTCCTGATCAAAGTCTTCTATGTCTTCCTCGTCACTCAAGTCATATGTTGGAGGTTGAGAGAAATCTACCTCGACATCATCTTCGTATTCACTTGGATAAGATTCTTCAGGCTCAAGGAGTTCAGTTGCGGATGTGAGTTCGTGATTAGGAGAGCTTGATTCATGATCATTACTGCTTGTGAAATCAATTTCTTGGTCTGTTCCGTCCAATTTTTCACAAGGTATATGCTTTGGAGGTTGTGCATTGTCCTCTTTGGCATCAATTTCGAACTTCTCAGCAGAATTCTTTATAGCTCTCGATTCCCATGGAGGTTCAGCATCTCCTAAATCTTCAACCACTTCTTCCTCTACAACTATCATGGCTTCCTCCACTTGTTCCAATACAAAGTCATGCTCCTCATTGTCCATCGGAGTTTCTAGTGTTTACTTCATGCTATGCTCCTCTTTTGATTCACCACATGCAGCCATGGGAGTATTTTGAGTGCTCAGATGTCGGGAAGCTATTATATTTACTACCTCAGTTAAGGCAGTAGTGAGTTCTAATACGCCCTTTTGCATCCTCGCTTGCCCTTGAAGAAGAACACAAAGTTTGTCATTTATTGGAGGTTGGGGTGGGTATGAGGGTTCATTGGTTGGGGAAGAGGGTTCAAAATAAGAATGTGGTGGTTCTTAGGAGTAATTGGATTGGAATTGTGGTGGGTAAGGGTCATACGGTGGTGAATGGTGAAAAGGAGCTTGTGAGTGTGGTGGTTCAAAGCTACGTTGAGAGGATGGTCTATAAGCACAGGGTGGGGCTTGTTGGTAATTACAAGGGGGTCCACCATGTCTATCAGCTTGGTATGCATTGTAGAGTGGTCCTTGCCCATGATATCTTGGAGGGTGTTGTTGCCTAAAGGGTTGATAAGGGCCTCTTGGCTCCATCCATCTTTGATTGCTTAGACCTTGATGCATATTCCTGTTGTAGCTTCCACTCCTTTCAACAGATTTAGAACCAAATTCAAAGCGAGAGGGGTGAGAATTCATAGTAGCTAATAGAAATAAAATGGAAAAACAAAAACAAATAAACAAATAAAAGAAAAATATTAACAATAACCAATAATAAGGCACACGTTTGCAGTTCTCCGGCAACGGCGCCATTTTGACGATCGGTTTTTCTATCGGTAAAGAAATATAAAAATATGATCGCGTTGTAAGTATAGCTTCTAAACTAACAGAAAATCCTTTCGTACAAACTTTTTGGTTATCACAAGTAACAAACCCCTTTAAAATTGATAACTGAAGTATTTAAACCTCGGGTCGTCTTCTCAAGGAACTGCAGGGAGGTGTTCTTATTATTAGTTATGAGTTTTGTAAATTGGGGGTTTTGAAAGTAAGGAACAAGTAATTTAAATGACAAGTAAAATAAATAAATAACTGTAAAATAAACTCTTGGCAATGTATGAAAATTAGAAGTCCTATCCTAGTTATCCTTATCAATGGTGATGAGAATTATATTTTGCTCCCACTAAGTCAACCTCTAACTATGAAGGTAAGCCAAGTAGATAAATCAATTTAACACCTAAAGTCCTAGTCAACTCCTAAGGAAGGACTAAAGTTATAGGAATTTAGATCAATCAGCAAAGATAACAATTATCAATCACGATGAGTTTGACAACTCAAGAGTTACCAATTAATCAATTTAAGCCAGGAATATAAAAAGCTACATAAGAATCATAAATCTGAAATACCTCAGTTTATATTAAATAAAGAAAATCCTAACATGAATGGTTCATAAGCCAATTTGGCAACATAAGTAATTAAATGAGAGCATTAAAGTATCTGAAAGTAAAAGAGAAATATAAAGTAAAAGAAATATTAAACCTGATGAAGAGTTGAAATCATAAATCCTTTAAGAGGAATTCTAATCCTAAAACCTAAGAGAGAGGAGAGAACCTATCCCTCTAAAAACTACATCTAAACTACGAAAAGTGAATAATTGAAGGCATCTTCATGAATGGATGCATTCCCCCACTTTATAACCTCTAATATGTGCTTTCTGAACTTAGATCTGGGAGCGTTTTCTGCAGTTTCTGGTACGTGGCATCTGTCACGCGTCCGCGTGGGTCACGCGGTCGCGTCATCTGGGAGTTTTTCTTATCACGCGTTTGCTTCGGTCACGCGTACACATCATCTGCGTTCTGCTCAAGGCGCGCATCCGTGTTAGTCACGCATTCGCGTTATTGCCTTTTCGCGCTAGGCACGCAGCTGCGTCGTCCATGCGTCCGCGTCGCTACCAGTTTCTTCAAAAACTCCATTTTGTGCTTTCCTTCCATTTTTGTATGTTTCCTTTCCATCCTTTAAATCATTCTTGCCTTAGGAGATCTAAAAATACTCAACACACAAATCACGGCATTGAATGGTAATAAAAGGTAATTAAAATAATTATTTTTAAAGGATAGGAAACATGTTTTTCACATACATCACATAATAAGGAAGGGAAGTAAAACCATGAAATTTCACATGAATAAGTGGGTGAAGGATTGAATAAATCACTCGAACTGAGCACAAAATATATCATAAAATATGGGTTTATCAGCGTGGATTGAGAAATTCCACCCTAAGCCAAAAACTCGAGAGTTGTGTGAACGTTGCGAGCGCATTGTGCCTTTGGCACAAAACCACTCGCGCGTACGCGTACATGACGCGTACGCATCACTCTCGAAATAAGCCATCGACGCGGACGCACCATGTACGCGTACGCGTCGCGTCCATTGCACCACCATCCGCACGGGCGCGCCATGCGCGCGTACGCGCGGATGTCTTTTTTTCAACACATCTCTTTTCTTCTCCTCTTTCCATTTCTTTCCTTCTCCTTTCTTCTTCCCTTCTTTTACCCCTCATCCAACACTCCCAAACACCATTGATAACCATTTTTTTAGTTAACTAATTAGTTAGTTAGTTAGTTTATTAGTTAGTTTTATTTAGTTTTCATTTTATTTTGTCTTTTTCATTGTAAGTGTTGGATTGTTATTCTTGTTTACCATTAATTGCTGCTGAGTATTAAAAAGGGGATGTTATCTTAACATCATTATGTTTATAATCTTTGTTGGATTCTATTGTTGAGGTTATATTTTGCTACTTAGTTTTGAGTTTTTCATTCTTACCTTTTAAGAATACCAAGTGATGAGAATTGCCTTCGAGCTTGTAACTCTTCTTGAATTGCATGATTTGACCACCATGTGATTTGAACCCTATTCTTTGATTAGGTAATCTCTTGATATTGGATGTTGAGCATTTACTTCAATGCATTGTGTTTCATGATTATATGCATCCATATGCTTTTAGCTTGAATGCTCTCATGCTTCTTTAATGCTTGTTTTACCTTACAAGTTTACTTAAAGCATTTCAGGCACACTAGAATGAGTAAAGTACATACTGCTTTTGTGACATAACTTTTATGCTAATGTGTGCTCTAAACCGCCTAATTTAGAACTCACATCCCTATTTTCCTAATGTCACACTAATTTCACTCACTCAATTATAGTGATTAGTACCTCATTCCCAACAACGTATGCTTCCTTATTTTTGTGTTCTCTCATCTTATGGTGTTGTATTTTTGTTTTTCATGAATGATGCACCGCAAGCAAAAATGGAAGCAGAAGAAAGAACGCGCAGCAACCGGGTGATCTACCAACTGAAGGTAGTAATCCGGAAAGTCGCCATACCCCCTTGCTCATCTTTGAGTGCACCGAGGACGGTGCAAACTTTTAAGTGTGGGGAGGTCGTCCGATCATTCGGCGATTTTGGGTGACAAGTTTCTAATCTCAACACTTTTGCATTTCATTTTCTTAGGTCTTTTAGGATTTTTACTTGCATTTTCTTAATTTTGCATGTATATACATAATAAGCTTAGTCAAAATAATGAGGTTCTTCAAGATTTCTATCTATAGGGTACTAATTGATTTGAGTGAAAACTTTTCATAGGACTTGCTTGAATTATATATATATTGTGGATCATGTTTTTGAGCTAAGAACACAAGCAAGTGAGATTTGAGCCTAATTGTGTAGTTACATTATATAGCCACTTATTTTTCCTTTTTGTGTGCATTATTCTCTTTCTATGATTGTAATCCTTGATTTGTTTGATTCTTTATGTCCGTTATTTTTTGTATTCATGCATTTATATGATTGAGGTCATCATTTCATTTAGCTCATTTACCCAAATAGCCTTACCTTTTATCTTCCTTTGTTAGCAACTTTGAGCCTACGATTAACCCACTTGTTCTTAATTTAGCACATTACAAGCCCTAAAGCAAAAAACAATAAAAGTCCTCTATTTGGATCTTTGATTGGCTTAGGCTAGTGTGTGTGTATCATTCAAGTGTGAGAAAATTTGGGACATTGGGTAAATAAAAGGGTAGTTTTGTATTTTTATTGTAAATATTGGGAATTGGGTACATGCTCTTGTGTTAATTAAAATGTATAGACCTTATGCTTTGATGTTCTTGTATATAGTTTGAAAGAAAAGAAAAAAAATGAGAAAAACAAAAGAAAAAAAAATAAAAGCGAAAAAAGAAAAAGAAAAGAAAAAAATGAAAAAAAAAGAAAAAAAAAAGAAAAAGAAAAAGAAATAAAAAGGGGGACAAAATGCCCCAAAGCAAGTGAAGCTCAATAAAATCAATGCATATGTGTTGTGAAATGAAAAGAGAATGCATGAGCATGTGAAAAAGTGAAAAATGGGTACTTAGATTAGAACTTAATTGCAAAGGATGTCATAGGTTAGGTGTGAAGTTTAAGCTTATCAAAGATTCAAATTTCAAACTCACTTGACCACATATGCATCCTACCTTGACCTAGCCCCATTACAACCGATGAAACGACCTCATGATAATTGTATGCATGCATTGAATATATGCAGTGACGGATCCAGAAAATTTTGATAGTGGGGGCAAAATATATATAATATAATAATAATTTTTATAATAAAATTATTATGTGTACATAAAAATTAGCTATTAAATTATATATTAATTATTATGTAAACTTATATGTATTGTTTAATTTATTTTCAATGTGTATTTTGTATTTCAATATATATTCTATACAGATAATTCTTTTTTACAAACATATAGTATGATTATTATAATTATATTTTGTTATTATAAAATATGATTAATCTTTAAAATAACTAATTTATAAATTAAAATACTAAAATAGTAAATAATAACACATAATTTAGAATTTTATCTTTTAGGTTTTATATTTTAAAAAAATTGAGTAATCTTTTTCTTAACAATACAATTGAAATAAGTTTTTTCAATTAATGCAATTGCACAGAAAAAACTAAAGCTAACTTAAAAGAAGATAAATACTCTTTCAAGTTGATTTTTAAGAAAGAACAACAATCTCATTTAAATTGAGAATTAATTATTATAATAGACATCTAATATGAAATTTTTAAATTAACTTTTAAGTATCAAAAATTGAATAAAAAATTATTGTGGGGTCAACTTTAATAATTTAATGGGGGCAAATAAATATTATTATCATATACTACTCAAAAAAATTTCAAATTGTAGTGGGGGCGCTTGCCCCCACAACCAGGAACATAGATCTATCCCTGAATATA
The DNA here is from genome assembly GCF_059453495.1 of Arachis ipaensis. NCBI lineage: Eukaryota > Viridiplantae > Streptophyta > Magnoliopsida > Fabales > Fabaceae > Arachis > Arachis ipaensis. The sequence goes on along the minus strand of NC_142443.1, from coordinate 117,445,015 downwards.
TGTTGATTGTTAGATGAAGAACAAGTTTTGGAAAGCATAAAATAGAGGAGAATTGAGTGAATCAACCCTAAACACTTGAGCGAATAGAGTGCAAACACTACCGGTGAGGGTTCGATTGCTCAATTACATATTTTCACCAATGATCATCTTTTCATGCAAGTTTGTAAACATATTTAATAACTCAATTCAATTGTGGATTAGACTTGCTAGTCCTAGGCCCTTGTGCATATATGCTCCTTGGAAATTGATTTATTTTGACTAAGCAATTGCATTCATTTAGATAGTTGCATATAGGTAGATTGCATTTAGTTAGAATTCATTGAATAAATGTTGATCCCTTTGCTTTCTCTTGGTTTAAGCATGAGGACATGCTTGGTTTAAGTGTGGAGAGGTTGATAAACCCCCTTTGTAGGGTTTATCTTGTGCTTGATTTAGGGGATTTTATAACCTTTTTACCCACATTTATTCAATTAAATAGCATGGTTTCATGATTGTCTCTTAATTTGTGCTTAAGAGTGAAAACATGCTTTTTAGGACTTAAAATAGCTAAATTTTAATTCACCTTGATTCCATTAGATGCCTTGATATGTTTCTCAAGTGATTTCAGATTTAGGAGGCAAAGATTGGATCAAGGGAATGAAGAAAAAGCATGTAGAAATGGAGAACTCATGAAGAAAAGAAGGAATCGCGAAAGCTGTCAAGCCAACCTCTTCGCACTTAATCGATCATAGCTTGAGCTACAGAGGTCCAAATGATGCGGTTCTAGTTACGTTGAAAAGCTAACATCCGGGGCTTTAAAATGATATAATATTTACCATAGTTACATTGCGTTTAGGGGTGCGCATGCGCACTGTACGCGTACGCACCGATGGTTGCACATGATTCACTTAATGCAACTCGTGGCCAGCGATTTTAGGAGCCTTGTGGGCCCAATTCAACTCATTTATGATGCTATTTAATCCAAGAATTGAAGGAAAATTAACATACTTTGGATCATTAGTCATAGTTTAAGTTTGAGAAGTAGTTAGAGTTAGTTTCTAGAGAGAGAATTAGGATTAGGCTTAGATCTAGATCTAGTTCTTCTTCTCTCTTATAATTTTCCTTTTCCTTCCTTAATTGTTCTTTTGTAGTTGTAGAATTCTTCTTCTCTTGTAATTCCTTTGTATTGTTAGTTGTAGTTTATGAACTTTCTTTTGTAGATCTACATTTCTTCTTCAATGCAATTGGTAAGTTCTTTGTTGTTTCATAATTATTTTCCTTTTCTATTGTTGATCTCTTGCTATTCTAGTTAGATCTCTCTTTAATTCTTGCAATTTATGTTGTTTATTTTTATTGCCTTCTATGTGTTTGATGAAATGCTTCTTCTAGTTATTAGTTAGATTTTGTTCCTCTTGGCCTAGGTAGAGTAATTAGTGACACTTGAGTTATCAAACTCTTTTGTTGATTGATAATTAGATATTGCTAATTGACTTGGATACCACTAAAGCTAGTCTTTCCTTAGGAGTTGGCTAGGACTTGTGGAATCAAGTTAATTCATCCACTTGACTTTCCTCCATGGTTAGAGGTTAACTAAGTGGTAGCAATGGACAATTCTCATCACAATTGAGGAAGATAGCTAGGATAGGACTTCTAGTTCTCATACCTTGTCAAGAGCTTTGTTAGTTGTTAGTTTATTTTCATTGCCATTTATATTTCTTGTTCCTTATTCCCAAAACCCCAAAACATACCTCAACCAACACTACCACAAATATGGGCTTTAGCAACGCCAAATTTGTAACGCCTTAAAACCGTTATCTTAGATGATTTTAGACAACGGTTTTTTAAAGTGTTGCCGTTAAAGTTCAATTTTACACTACTTTATAGCAACAAAATAAAACCGTTCTCTTTGATTATTTTAAAGAACGGTTTTATAAGCGGTACAATAATTTGTTTTTAGGCAACGATTTTTTATTGTTGTTTAAATATTTGTACAAAGGATACGCATAAAAACCGTTGCCAAAATGGTAACACTTTAAAACCGTTCTATTAGATAATTTTATAGAAGGGATAAGTACTTTTTTCGTCCCCAAGGTCTGGGGTCGAAATCAAAATCGTCCCCAACCTTTTTTTCTTATTAAAATCATCCTCAACGTTACAAAACGTTATAAAATCGTCCTTTTTTACTTCAATTTTATTTTTTACCAAATTACCCTTTATTATTAAAAAATTATAAAATAAAATAAATATAAAATAAATAAATAAATAAGAAGAAAAGGGGGTGGGGATTGGGGAGAGAAAGAAAAGGGGGAGGCCGCGAGAAAAAGGGGGGAGGAGGGGGGAGAGAAGGGGAACCGCCGCCCTGCCGTCCTGCCGCACCGCACCGCACCGCCGCCCTACCGTCATGCCGCACCACCGCACGACCATCTTCTTCTTCTTCTTCTTCTTCTTCTTCTTCTTCTTCTTCTTCTTCTTCTTCTACATACCGTCGCACCACCGCCCTGCCGCCCTGCCGTCCTGCCGCACCGTACCGTACCGCACCACCGCTTCTTCTTCTTCTTTTTCTTCTTTTTCTTCTTCTTCTTCTGTGAACTGGATTTTTGATGAAATTTGTTGTTGTTGATGAAATTTGTTGTTGTTGAAATTTGAATTTCTAGATTTTTGATGAAATTTATTGTTGATGATGAAATCTGTTGATGATGATGATGATGACCATGAAGAGAGGGGCATGAGGAAGGGGGTGGGGGTTACAGTGAGGGAGTGGGGTGAGGGGGTGGGGGTTATGGTGAGGGGGTGAGGGGGTGAGGGGTGGGGGGTTACGGTGAGGGGGTGAGGGGTGGGGGGTTACGGTGAGGAAGTGGGATGAGGGGGTGGGGGTTACAGTGAGGGGGTGAGGGGGTGAGGAGGTGAGGGAGTGGGGTGAGGGGTGGGGGTTACGGTGAGGGGCTTGATGGTGGTGGTGGTGGTGGTGGTGTTGGTGTTGATGGTGGTTGTGGTGGTATGGTATTGTTGCTGTTGTTTGGTAGTCTTGGTGTTGGTGTTGGTTGGTGTTGGTGGTGGTGGTGGTGGTGGTGTTGATGGTGGTTGTGGTGGTAATGTTGGTGGCAGTGGAGGTGGTGGGGTGAGGAAGGTAAAGAGGAGAATGATGATGATGAGGGTATTTTGGTCCAAAAATTCGGGAAAGGATGATTTTAAAGCGTTTTTGAACGTTGAGGATGATTTTAATAAAAAAAAAGGTCGGGGACGATTTTGATTTTGACCCCAGACCTTTGGGACGAAAAAAGTACTTATCTCTTTATAGAACGGTTTTTACAACGTTGCTGTTCAAGTTCAATTTTTCACTATGTTATAGCAACAAAATAAAACCGTTCTTTATGACTATTTTAAAGAATGGTTTTATAACTATGACATCAATTTTTTTAATATTTTTTATTAAAAAATAATTTTATTATAAATCAATTATAGTTTATTTTAAGCTCTTATAAATTAATTTATTAGAAATGATTAAATTAAATTTTTTATAAATACTTTAAGTTTAAGTTAATTAATCTTTATGTACAATTTTTATTATAATTAGTTATTTTATACAAATTGAAATTAAAATTTTAGTAATAAAAAATAATAAAAAATTATATCAATAATTTAAATAATTGATATTTTCGGATTTAAACTGTATTTTATAAAATATAATTAATACGTTCATTTTATAATTTAAATTAAAAATAATTATTTCTGATAAATTAATAAATAAAATTATATGTGTTCTAAAATTAATTTTTATAATATTATATTTAAATTCTAAATTATTATTTTATCTCAAATATTTTGTAAAATTATTATATCACTCGTATATATTTTATCCTAACTCTAAATTCCCAAATCACAACCAAATTTTCACCTAATATAACAAATTTCCTATTTTCTTACCCTAACTTAAACGCGCACACACAGAAGAACGAGGAAAAAAGAGAGAAAGGGTAATGGAGAGGGGGAAAACGGAAAATCAGAGAAGAAAGGAACAAAGGAGGGAGAATGAAACGGAGAGGAGAGGGGAAAAAAAGGAGGCAGCGACGGTGGATGTCACTGTCACCGTTGCCGTTGTCGTCGCGGAGAGGAGAGATGGAGAGAGAACGACGCCGCAAGAACCAGAGGCGCGCGAGAGAGAAGACGATATCGACGAGGGGAAGGAAGAAAGTTCTACCGTGTCCTGCTGCCGCCGCCGTCAGTGGGGTGATCCAGCGCTGCGTCCTTGCCGCTCTGAGTCACCAGCGCCGTTGCTACTCCTCCAACTTCACCTCTGTTCCATTAAAGTTTGCCCTGTTTTTGTTCTGGGTTTTCCACCATTGAAGTTGCCACCATGATCGCCACTCTGTTTCTATTGCAACTCGCCACTGTCCTGGTGAGCTTTACCCTCTTTCTGATTTTTCTTTGCTCGCCTAAGTTATCCTGTTATTGCTGTGAGGGTTATTGTTAGTGTGTTTATGTTAACTGACGCTGTCACTGCCACTGGAGGTAGCTGCTGGAGTTGCCGTTGGTTCTGTTTGAAGGAATAAAGCTATTGCGTTGTTGGTTGCGGTTCAGCAAGTGTTCATGCTACAACTCCGCCTTCAGTTCGGTTTTTCTTAATTTCGACATCGAGGTAAAGGGCTTAATTTAAACAGTTTTAATTTAAGAATGTCCACAGAGTTTATTGAATAATTGCAAATAGGTTTAATTGTTGTGAGTAATTGATTGATTATATATGGATGTTGAATTGTGGCTGTGAATTGATTGAATTTGTGGATTCTGTGATATTGATTGATTATGTGTGGGTTATGAAATTGTTTGATGAGAGATTGTTGTGAATT